>NC_045439.1:40060374-40191119 GCF_002776525.5 Piliocolobus tephrosceles | reverse complement strand
GAAGGAAGGAAGGAAGGAAGGAAGGAAGGAAGGAAGGAAGGAAGGAAAGAAGGAAGGAACCCTTTCTCATCTCATTTAATGGCCTGATCCTTTAATTCTACATCATCCTCTGATATTAATTTTGTCGCTCCTGATTTACTCCTATTGCCCATACTTCCCTTTACTTTACATAGAAGTATGTTTTGTGTTTTGACCCAAAGTGCTTGGTCGAGGACCTGTTTGCCCTCTCATTTATTTTTTGTCATTCTTGCTCAGTTCTGCATCACAGTGGGGCCCCTACAGACTGTGTTAGCTGGCTTTCAACTGGGTTTGGCCAATAGAAAAAAACAGTAAGAGAAAGGGATAAACCAGGCTGTTTCTCTTCCCCTACCTCTCAAGTGTTGTTTCCTGCAATAGCGACAGATTTTCTCTGGCTCCAACTCCTGATAGATGGGCCTGTTCTGCTTCCAGATTCTGCCAAGTGACCCTAGTAATTCTGCCTTCTCCCCTCATCTTTCTGCAAATTGCAGGTAGTGCCTTCCTGAGGCTGTGATCCCTAGGCTACCTCATTGTCTCCTATTTAACTTCTATACTCTTCTATCCCTTATGTAGCCAATTTCCTGGATTAAATTCCCTTTGTTTTAAATACTCATAGTAGTTTGTTTTCCTGAATGAACCTTGATATACCCACTCTTTTTACTTTAGTATGAAAATTTAACCTACTCACTTTTGCAGCAAATACTGTGGGTGGTTTACTTAGCACCCATTCCAAATTCTTTTTTTTTTTCTTTCTTTCCTCTAGTATAAAGGCTGCAAAGCCAAAAACTCCTTTGCAGCAGGCAAGGCTTTATGGTACAATGAGACCTAAGTAGAAGTCTGCTGAGGATTTCTGGAAAAGTCTTGTTTTCTAAATATAGATACTGCCCTTTCCTTCTCTAGCCCTTGTTTCTTTCTGTTTGGACACTGCACTTGATGGCTAGAGCTTCAACAGCCATTGTGAGCCTATGAGGGAAAGGAAAATAGAAACAGTGAACTGGGCCCTGACCTCCCTGAGACACTGAACCAATGCCAACAACCTCCAGACTTCCTGTTACATAGGAAAAGAAAGTGCTTATGTGTTTAAACGACTAGTAGGATTTTCTGTTATCCTTAGAAGAATCCAATTCCTTTCTTTTTTTTGAGACAGCCTTGCTCTGTCACCCAGGCTGGAGTGCAGTGGTGTGATCTTGGCTCACTGCAACCTCCACCTCCTGGGTTCAAGCAATTCTCGTGCCTCAGCCTCCCAAGTAGCTGGGATTACAGGCATGCGCCACTGCACCCAGCTAATTTTTTTTGTATTTTTAGTAGAGATGGGGTTTCGCTATGTTGCCCAGGCTGGTCTCAAACACCTGGCCTCAAGTGATCCACCCGCTTCGGCTTCCCAAAGTGTTGGGATTACAAGTGTTAACCACCATGCCCAGCCTCAATTTCTAACTCAATATTTTTCAAAGGGATGTAATAGGCATTTGGAACTGGTCAATTCTTTATTTTATGGGAGCACACCTGCAAATTTCAGGATATTTAGCATCTCTGGCCTCAGACGTTAAATACCAGAAACACCATTCAACCACTGTGCAAACCAAAATCAAAACCAAAATTTGTAAACAGATTTACAAATGCCTTTGAAAAGGACAGAGTATTACCCTCTCCAAAAAGCAATGCACATACACAGCACACATCAATTTTACTGTTGTTGTTATTAGTATCATTTCAGCAGTTACATGGACTTACTGCCTCCTCTCTAGAAACCCATCAGCTAATCTTCTACAGGAATCATTTTTATAAAGACACAGGCTTAGATATTGATTATATTTCTGGGAGAGTATGAAAGGTTCTAAAAATTTAAAAAGTACAAGAATAATAAAACAAACACCCATGTACTACTATTCAGAATTAATAAATACTAACATTCTCTTTGCTCAAATTTTTTTAAATAAAGGAAGTAAAACATTCTAGATAAAATTGAAGTTCTTTGTTGCAATCCACAGTCTCAAAACTCTTTGTCCTTCCTTTGTAGAGGTGATCACTATCATGAATTTGCAATATCTCCTTCTAGTTCTTGTTTCTTACTGTTATTAGCTATCTAAGCAGGCATATGCAATTCATAGTAATGCATGTATGACTTCGAGGGCTTGTTAACTCTTCATGGATATTAGCATGCTATACACAGCATTCTGCAATTTGCTCTTCTCTTAGTAACTATATGTTTTTAATATTCAGTTGAAACACAAATGCTATTCACAAAAATTAACTGATATGTATTATTCAATTGTATGAATTAACCACTGTTCATTTATCCACTTTAATGGAGACTTAGGTTGTTTACATTTTTCACTATTATAAACAATATCCAGTGAACATTCTTGGAGGGGTTCGTGTGGGGAACATTTGTAAATTTCTTTAGAGAATACTGCCGAAACATAGAGTATGCACATCTTCAACTTTGCTTGATATTGCCAAATTCTTCAAATATTTAGTACTAATTTAAAGTCTCACTAATAGTGATATGGCTTGCCTCTGTGTCCCCACCCAAATCTCATCTCAAATTGTAATCCCCATAATCCCCACATGTCAAGGGAGGGACCTAATGGGACTTGATTGGATCACAGGAGCAGTTTCCTCCATGCTGGTCTCATGAAAGTAAGTGAGTTCTCATGAAAGCTGATGATTTTATAAGGGGTTCTTCCCCCTTTAGTTTACCCTCTTGCCTGCCACCATGTAAGATGTGACTGCTTCCCCTTCTGCCATGATTGTAAGTTTTCCAATGCCTCCCCAACCATGTGGAACTGTGAGTCAATTAAACCTCTTTTTATTTTATAAATTACCCAGTCTTGGGCAATTCTTTATAGCAGTGTGAGAACAGACTAACACAAACAGACTGAGTTTCTGTTTCCCCATATACTCACCATTTGATATTGTGAGCCATACTGATCTTTAACAATCAGATTAATAATGAGAATTAGTATATTTTTGTTATTTTAATTTGTATTTTTCTGATTACTAATTAGGTTGAGCATCTTTTCTCTTTTTCATTTTTTTAGTCATTTGGCTTTTCTTCAAATTGCCTATAAATTGTGTTTTTGTTTCATTTTTCTATTAAATTGTCTTTTTATTATGGATTCATGGGAATCTTTCATGTTGATCGATTAGAGAAATTTAGCAGACTTTTCATTCATTCATTAAGCACTTACTATGTGCCAGGCACTGTTCTAAGCCTGGGGCTAAAATAGTAAACAAATTAGACAAAATTTATGTCCTTGCAGAGCCTCTGTTCATGTCTTCCCTCTACACTCCTAAGTTTTTATCTAAATAAACTATCTTCTTAGATCCAGATTATCATTTTAACATTCTTTTGCTGAATTTTATAATGTTAACAATTATACAAGTATACATACACTACATAAAATTTGACTGGTTCATTCCTTGCAAATAGTTCTGGGATGCTCTGGCTTCCTTCAATTTGAATTATTTATTTTGATTTCCTTCTTGAACTGCCATAGGACTTCTTCAAGGAATTTTTCTCAGAAAGAACACTTTATGAGCTTTTGGGTGTTTGAGAAGAGATTTTCTATTGCCCTCATGCATAAGATGAAGAAGATATTCTCGGGTAACCATCTTTTCCCTCAAAATTCTATGTATACTATTTCCTATGTTCCAGTAATTCATGTAATAAAAAAGCAGTATGCTGAAACATCTATTTTTTCCCTTCCTAGATAACCTCTTTTGTTTGTTTTTGGTTTTGCTTGAATGCAGGAAGAAGACTGCATTAGGCTATATCTCAGTGTGAGAGGCTAAATACTAAATTTTACTTGATACCTAGTAAGTAGCTGAAGACTCAAGTATTTCTTTAAGTTTAGGACCTTTTTTCTATTTTTTGTTACCTTTTCTCTAGCTGCTCTCTCCTTTTGATATTTTTATTATATCAATATTGGATTGGTTGGATTTTTCCTCTGTACCTTTTCTTTACACTCATATGGTTATGCTTGCATAATTTCCTCTGTGTTCTTGGAGAATTTCTCAACCTAATCATCTAATTTACCAATTCAATTGATTGCAATATTCAATTTTCTCTCTGCTCTCTTTATTTTTAAAATAACAATGTTGTGGTTTGGATGTGGCTCCTCCCTGCCGAAACTCATGTTAACATTTGATCCCCAATATTGTAGTGTTGGGAGGTGGGGCCTAGCGGGAAGTGGATTCCTCGTAAATAGATTAATGCCTTCCTCTTATAGATTAGGGCATATCTCTCTTTTCTTTATAATTACTCAGCCTCAGGTATTCTGTTATAGCAACACAAAACAGACTAAGACAAAGAATAGGTTGGAATGGATTAATTCCCAAGAGAGCGGCTGTTTAAAAAGCATCTGGCTTCCTCAGTTTCTTTCTCTTGCTTCCTCCCTCACCATGTGTTCCTTCTGCACATGCCCACTCCTCTTCTACTTTCTATTATGAATGGAAACAGCATAAGGCTCTCACCAGAAGTCATGCAGATGTGTCCCAGCATACAGAAGTGTAAGCTAAATAAGCCTCTTTTCTTCACAAATTACCCAGCCTCAGATATTCCATTATAGCAACACAAAACAGACTAAGACAAAGACTTTCTCTTACTATACAGTAAGACCCTAAATCCAGTTTTTTGTAAACTGTATCTTATCAAAACTTCTGAAAGTTTCTGGCCTGATGATAGCATTGTTTTTTACTCTCTAGCTCTGCTGCAGATGTTGTTATAATTTCTTTGGCAGTCTTTAATGGAATTTGGGTGGAAGGAAGGAGAGTTAAGTGTGTGCATCAAAATCACCATCTTAAAGTGAAATAATGTTACATCGCAGTCTTCATTAACATTTTACTTATTGATAAATGTTAAATGGAATTGATAACGGTCATTAGAAGAGAAAAATGGTGCCATGGCTGTCAGCTATTAAGGAAATACAAATAAAATGACCAACGGTGTCAAAAATCTCTGCCTTGAGTCATCCCTGAAACAGCTCAAGGCACATTCTTTCCTTCCACTGAAGAGTAATCTTCCTCCAGAGAACTTGCCTAGGTGCCTAGCTCAGAAAATATCTAAGAGTATTTCTCAAAAAGTATTTAATGTCAGTAAAAATGGAAAGATAATGTGCATTGACATTTTCTAATTCTTCTTGTTGACGGGAGAAGGGAAGTCTTCAGGCACAGGTCGAACTTAGGGAACATCATAGAGTCAGCAGCATGGAAGTGGCAGAAAGCCTGGATGTGAGGAGAGATAAGATGTATTTTCTGTGCCCACCCATGACCAGGAGCTATACCGCTCATTTATCTTCACACAAGCCTGCAAGGTCAGTGGCATTAATTCTGTTTTTACAAATAAGGAACCAGGCTCAAAAGGGTTAATTTGCACATGGTCATACAACAGGCAAGTGGCAGAAGTATGGCAGAGGAGATGGGTTGCTAATGTAGAAGTAAGTACTGGGCTGAGCAATGAGGTAAGACTCACACACCTCAGACTCAGCTTTGGAGTAAGACATACTTCTTCCAATCTTGCCTCTGCCAAGTGGAAACCAACAGAGCAACGCAACTTTGAGCAAGTCATTTATGTTCTCTGAGCCTCAGTGAACTCATCTGCAAAATGGGTATAATAATACCAACTTTAATGGGGTTAAATGAGACAAAATATGCAATGCCTGCTTTGAAGCACATTAGTTCTACCACTTTCCCAACACTAGAAGGAGAAATGCCCCTGAGGGAATTTGGGCCTGTCTAGTTTTATTTTATTGATAATACCTTTTCTTTCTCAAGATATGTACCCATGCATCATCCTAGTCAACCCTGGTTAGGAAAATCCCAACACCCACCCAATCATTCTGGCAGGTGAAGGAATAATCTCAGGGGTGCTGAAAAATCCTCCTGAGGTCACAGGGCTCCAGCTGAAGCTGGGCTCCAGATCACCTGACTTCTGGTTACAGATGGATCTAATGGAGCAGTCCCTCAGCAACACATTTGTTGAATTACAAAGTAGTGTAGCTGTACATCAAAGCCAAAAGCTATGACAAGCTTCTGTGACAGCAATTTCAGGTTGAGTTTCTATTGACCTGTTAGTTGTCTGCTCCTGACTGAGGCATCAACTATCTCACCCTTTCTGTGTACAATGTGGAGTTTCAATAAAGAGCCAGGCAGGGACTATCCATCAGTGTCACCTGCTGTGTCTGGGGACCCTCTTGGAGAGAGGAGTAGAAGAGAAACAACATGGCCCACAATCCATGCGCTCATATAACATTTGAATTGCCACTCCACAAAATTCAGCTCGTAACTTCCAATGATCATAAATTATTATAAATAATGTGGAATAAATCAAAATTATCAAAAATAATGTGAAGGAAATAAAATTTCTATAAGGTTTACTATCCATCATTATTTAATCTTCCATACTCAGGTCTTTATATCTATTACTTAATCAATCTCTCTTTCTTTCTCTTAGTTTCTCTGTCTCTCTGTCTCTCTCTCTTTCACACACACACACGCACAGTTTATATCAGGCTCAGGTTTGCTGGTATAAATTTATGTTGACTTTCACATAAAGCAAGGCAAATGTTAAGTCCTTCTCCCCATTTGAATCCAAATCAATAATTTTCAAGAGCCTTAATACTAGGAGACAAGCTTCAGAATAATGTTCAGTTAAAAGGCTGCATAACCAGCCTCATTTCCATTGCAATATCTTAAGCTCTGGATTGTTAAACCTTCTGTAGTGGGAATCCTTTGCTTATCATTCCCCTCGTGTGCAGTCTGCATGATCAGCTTCTCAAATGTGAGCTATGCTTTATGCCAAGGTGATCTCAGGCTATTGCACACATTACGCAGATTTTGCATATAGGGGGAATAAATCTCAATGACCCTAAAATTGTTCCGTCATAATCAGTTTTCTTTCCTATAACTATATCTCTCTGAGGACTGTCTGGGGCTTTACTACAACAAATAAGTTAATGTAGAAGAGAAAACAGATGGATTTGATTGCATTCTGGGTTTTTTATAAAGGAATTCATTTTGCAAAGTATTAAGTGAGGTTTTGTCTACAAATTCCCCAACAGAATGAATAAAGAAGGGGACTTTGGATCCCAAAATAGCATGGAAGGACAATAATTAAGTTTCCAGCCAAGTGGCCTAAGAATCTAATCGGTGGCAATAAGATTCCAAATGCTATGCTAATTCTGTGATGGTCACTAACTCACTTTATGATCTTGTACATTTCAGTTAACAGCTCCACATTGGGCCGGAGTTTTCACATGCCTCACAGGTTTGATGTAAGAGATATTTATTCAAAGTGAATATGTTACTTTTACTAGCCACTAAAGAGTTTTGTGCCTTGTCCTAAAGAAAAGTTCAAGGCTCAGTTCAATTTAAAAATAAGAAATTGTCATCAACCGACCACTTTCATGATTCAAAACTATTTTAAATCTGATATACTAGGGGTGAGGTTGAGTTTAGACTGGAAGGGAGAAATCCAAAATACCCAGATCCCTTCTCTGAGAACTGTTACATAATCGGCCTTTGCATACATGAGTATTTTCATAACTATTCTACTTCCATGTCCCACTGCTCACACCCATACTGAACTGTGTTGAACAGAGTACATACCTTACCCAAAGAGAACCCCAAATTGATATTGATTGAGATAGGGAAACCAGACTCTGTCTCCTAGAAATTTGAAATTAAAAATCAATGGGCTTTCATCATACATTGCTGGTGCAAATGTAAAAATGTACAGTCACTACGAAAAACAGTATGGCAGTTCCTAAAAAAATTGAACATAGAATTACCATATGACTCACCAATCCATTCCTAAATATAATTCCAAAAGACTTGGAAAGATATGTCCCACCAAAACTTGTAAACAGAGTTCATATCATACACTGATACCAAAGCCCAAAAAGGATACTATAAAAAAAGAAAATTACAGGCCAATATTCCTGATGAATACAGAGGCAACAATCCTCAATGAAATACCAGCAAACCTAATTCAACAGCACATTAAAAGGATCACTCATCCTGATCAAGTGAGATTTATCCCTGAATGCAAGAATAGTTCAATACATGCAAATCAATAAATATGATACATCACATTAGCAGAATGAAGGACAAAAGCCATGTGATCATCTCAATAGATGCAGAAAAGGCATTCAACAAAATTCACATCCTTTCGTGATTAAAAATTATTGACAAATGAGGTATAGAAGGAATATGCCTCAACATAATAAAGGCCATATATCACAAACTTACAGCTAACCTCATACTGAACGATGAAAAGTTGAAAGACCTTCCCTCTAAGATGAGGAACAAAACAAAGACATCCACTGTCATCATGTCTATTCAACATAGTACTAGATGTCCTAGACAGAGAAATTAGGCAAGAAAAAGAAATAAAAGGCATCCAAATTGGAAAGGAAGAAGTTAAATAGTCTCTGTTTACAGACAAGATGATCTTGTATATAGAAAACCCTAAACACTTCATCAAAAAAATGTTAGAACTAATCAACAAATTCAGTAAAGTTGCAGGATACCAAATCGACATATAAAAATAAGTAGCATTTCTATACATTAACAATGAACTATCCAGAAAAGAAACCAAGAAAATAATCTCATTTATGATAGCATAGAAAAATGCTTACAAATAAGTTTAATCAAGGAAATGAAAGATGTGTACAATTATAAGTATGAAACATTGATGAAAGAAGTTTTAGAAGATACAAATAAATGGAAAGGTATCCCATGTTCATAGGCTGGAAAAATTAATATCATAAAAATGTCCATACTATCCAAAGTGATCTATAGATACAATGCAATCTCTATCAAAATTTCAGTGTCACTTTTCATAGAAACAGAAAACACAGTCCTAAAATTCATATAGAAAAACAAAAGACCCTGAATTGCCAGGCATTCTTAAGCAAAAAGAACAAAGCTGGAGGCATCACACCACCTGATCCTAAAATCTACCACAAAGCTATCATAATCCAAACAGCATGTTACTGGCACAGAAACAGACGTATAGACCAATGGAATAGAATAGAGAGACCATAAATAAATACACACATTTATGGTCAACTGACCTTTGACAAAAGTGACAAAATCATACAATGGCAAAAAGACAATCTCTTCAATAAGTAGTGTTAGGAAAACTGGATATGCACAAGTAGAAAAACGAAATTCGACCCCATATCACCTCATAGGCAAAAATAAATTAGACTTAAAGGTAAGACCTGAAACTGTAAAACTAGTAGGGGAAAAAAAAACAACAGAAAAGTTCCTTGATGATGGTCTTGGCAAAGATTTATTGGATAAGACTCCAAAAGCACAGGCAACAACAGCAAAACTAGACAAATGGAACTGTATCAAACTAAAACTTTCTGCACAGCTAGGGAAACAATAAACAAAGTGAACAGATAACCTATAGAATGGGAGAAAATATTTCCAAACCACCTATCTGATAAGGAATTAATATCCAAAAATACACAAGGAACACAAACAACTCAATAGCAAGAAAACAGATAACTTGATCAAAAAATGGACAAAGGACCTGAGTAGACATTTATCAAAAGAAGATAAAAGTGGCCAACAGGTATATAAAAAGGTGCTCAACATCACTAATCATCAGGGAAATGTAAACTAAAATCACCATGAGATATCATCTCACACCTGTTAGAATGACTATTATCAAAATATGGAAGATAATAAGTGTAAACAAGAATGTAGAGAAAAGGCAACTGTGTTATACTGTTGGTGGGAATGTAGATTGGCACAACCATTGTGGAAAACAATATAGAGATTCCTCAAAAAATCATAAATAGATCTAGCATATGATCCAGCAATTTCACTTCTGGGCAGAAATCAAAAGGAAACAAAATCAGTATGTCAAAGAGATATCTATACTCCCATGTTCATTGCAGCATTATTCACAATAGCCAATAGATACAATCAACCTAAGTGTCCATCAACGAATTAATGAGTGGATAAAGAAAAAGAAAACGTGGTGTATGTATAATATATTATATATTATATATAATGTATACACACACACACAATGGAATACTATTAGGCCTCAAGAAAGAAAATCCTGTCATTTGAGATAACGTGAATGAATCTGGAGGAATATTATGCTAAGTTTAATAAGATAAATTTCCAATTTTCCAACTTTTCTCGGTACAGAAAGACCATTACTGCATGATCTTACTTATATGTAGAATCTTAAAATATCAAACTCATAGTAGCAGAGAGTAGAATGATGGTTACCAGGAGTGGGGGGAGAAGGGTGAGAAATAAGGAAATGTTGTTTAAGAAATACAAGTTTCTTTTAGACAGGAGGTGTACATCCCTGAGATCTATTGTATAGCATAGTGACTATAACAAATAATAATGTAAATTATTATCATTATTGATTATAACAACATACATTATTATTTTGTTGTTGTAATAATAAAAATTGCTAAGTCCATAGATTTTCAATGTTTTCAACACAAAGATAAGTATGTAAGGTGATAGACATGTTAATTAGTTTGATTTAATCATGCCATAATGTGTAACATATATCAAAATATATTGTACACATAAATTTGTCATTTTTTATTATAAATAAATACTTACTTTTTAAAACCAATGTTCATAGCATCATTGTTAAAAAACACAAAGTGGAAACAGCCCAAATGTTCATCAGTTGAATGAATACACAAAATGTGGTATATCCATAAATGGACTATTATAATATTTAGCTGTAAAAAGTAATGAAGTACTGTCGTGTACTACAACACAGATGATCATCGAAAACATTATTTTAAGTGAAATCAGTGAGACACACAAGGCCATATACTGTATTACACCATTTATATAAAATATCCAGAGGAGGCAAATTCATAGAGACAGAAATTATATTAGAGGTTGCACAGGGTATGTGGTGGGGAGGTCATTGGGACTAGCTGCTAGCAGGTAGGGATTTCTTTCTGGGGTGACAGAAATATTCTGGAATTAGGTAGTGGTGATAACTGGACAATATAATGAATATGCTAAAAACAATGAAGCATAGACTTTCAAATGGTGACTCTTAGGTTATATGAAGTATATTTCAATTGTTTAAAATGCTACACTTTTTAAAAAGCAAAAAGATTAAGTCAGGTAGCTATAGACTCTAGACAAGGAACATCTTACAGCTCAGAGAACGAAGGTACAATTTGAGGGCATTCATCATGAGCCATATACAAGCTAAACAGAGAAAGTTTTCCTTGGAAACAAAGAAGGAGCAGATACTCAAGACAGCAGCAGAGACAAGACAACTAGTAGCCCCTAGAAAGATGAAGCTCTCCAAGTCCCAGTATGGATCGTTCAGCTGAACATCCTGCCCTTGAGAACATACACCCATACCTACTTAATAGATCCCTTATTTTTACTTAAGCTTATAAATTTCAATTTGGAAATTTCTCAGAGAACTAAAAATGGAGTTACCATTTGACCCAGCAATCCCATTACTATTCCTTTATATATCCTAAAGGATTTATTTCCTTTATATATCCAAAGGAAAATAAATAATTCTACCAAAAGATACCTACATTCATATGTTCATTGCAGCAGTATTCATAATAGCAAAGACACGGAATCAACTTAGGTGTCCATCAACGTAAACTGAATAAAGAAAATGTGGTATGTATACACCAAGGAATACTATGGAGTCAAAAAAAAAAGAATAAAATCGTGTCTTTTGCAGCAACATTGATGCAGCTTAGCCATTATCCTAAGCAAATTAGTGAAGAAAGAGAAAAACAAATATTACATAATAATCTCTTATAAGTGGGAGATAAACAATGGGTAAAAATGGACATAAATTTGGGAACAATAGACCCTGGGGACTCCAAAAGAAGGGAGGAAGGGAAAGTTGCAAGGGCTGAAATACTTCCTGTTGGTACTATGTTCACTATATGGGTGACGAGATCAATGAAAGCCCAAACCTCAGCATCACAAAACATACCATTGTAACAAACCTGCACAAGTACCCCTGAATCTAAAATTTCTTAAAGTATAAATGAATAAAAAATACAAAAGGCAAAAGATGAGAAAACAGAGAGCCTTTCTCTCAAAGTATAAAGTAATGTGATATATGAAAAGAGACAGGCTTGGTGAATATCCTCCCTAATAGCATCCATGAAAATTAACTTTAATTGATTTGCTATTAAGATTCTACATCCATAACTACTTTGTATAATGATTTACTCAGTAAGGCTGATTTTGCGTCATGAGCTGGCAGGTGCATAGGTACATTTATAGAAGACAGCATAATTTTTTAAAGAATGCTAGAGGATGCCTAAACTCAGCATCACTATTCACTCCTAGGTTCCTAAAGATGGTAATCTCTACATCTTCCAGAGACATGGTTTATGGAAACTAGTACTTGTAAAATCAAGATGTTGCCTGTGAGGTCATTGGACCTTGGCCTAAATCTAATTTGAATAATTACATTTCATTCCACCCTGAGTCAGTAGAGGCTCCTGATTAATAATCAGCATTTGCTACATGCCAGTGAAGTGTTTGCTGCTATAAATAGACAGAGTTAACAATCTAATTAACTATAGGAACTGGCAAGATGAACACTCAATTCAGAGAGAAAGATAGATGACAATATTTTTAAGGTCTGTGAGCACTGAGATGTCCCTGACCCTAATCCATTAGCAGTTATTGTCAAAGGTTACTCTGTTAACCCTCATTTTAAAAGATCTCCTCCAAAAGCTGCTACCTTTTCTTCCTGGAGGCAGAAAATTCAGCAATAAATATTCTGTAATGATACCACAGCACATTGAGACCCCTAAGGATAAAACATTACTGACACTGTCATTCTAACACTTCCACCGATTGATAGTGTACAGCCCTCAGACATGCCCGTCCTCTGTGACCAAGCGCACTAACACTAGTGGCCAGGCAGGAAAAATTCTGCCATTGCCTTTTTCACAATAGTGCTTGTTTCTCATGGAATTTATTTGATGCTTTCCTCTACCCAGTTGTAAAGAAACAAAATCCAGTATAGGGCAGGCCTCTGTGGGCAGAAAGCCTGTTCTATTAAATGATTTATAATCTGAAGTTCACATTCTGATTTCAATTTGAGAGTACCTGAATTTGGTCTACTGTTGAACTGAAATAAACATTTTGACAATAGGATTTCCATCTTTTTTTTTTCTTTCGTATTTCATTTGCAAAATGCGTCTCCTTCCCTTGTCTTGCTCCCCAACAGAGGATAACCAAGCCCTAGAGTACCAAACCCGCTAAGTTGTGACTTCACTGTTTAGCCAGTCTCTGGCCTTTACAGAGCATCTTAAAGGTAGGATCTTTGTTGTTCACGCATTACCTAAATGCATACAGCATCCCAGTGGCTGTGAGCCCAGGTCCTGGCATTCACCTCTACATTTGGCCTTAGACTATATATTTTTCTCCTTCCTTACTGCCAAGCCTTTCAACTGAGTAGTCCATATCTGTTGCTTGGGCCTCTGCCTTCAATGCCATGTCAAATGCCACCAGTGGTATTCTAATGACAAAACGTTATTTCCATGGCTTTACTGAAGTATCTGCCACCATCGAACACCTTTTGTATTCTTGAAATTCTTCCTTCTCTTGGGTCAATAACATTTTTTTGTTTCCCTTAACCTTGATTCTAGGGCTGCCAGATTTAGCAAATAAAACTGACGGACACCCAGTTAAATTTGATTCTGTATAAATATGTATTTTACACTAAAAATTATTTGTTGCTTATCTGAAATTCAAATTTAACAGGGTGTACTGTATTTTATCTGACAACCCTACTTGGTGATGATGTATCTCTGCCTCTTTCCCTCCAGGCTTTGGTCTTTGTTCTTATGATTTACTTTATTCTCTGAATTTATCTTTTCTACCAGATTCATATCACTTCCAGATCACCTCTCTTTTTCCTCTGAACTCCTTAAACACATTCAGCAGTTTTAATGCTTTCTTGTCACATATATTTTCTTCTACTGTCTTAAATTATTATTTGAATATTTCATGTGTTTATTAGTTATCACCGACACTTGATTTTACATTCCTGGAGGTGAGAATTCTTCTTTGTATCTCAAAGCCTATAGCATGGCTTCCATGTGTGGGCTGTCAACAAATATATGAAATTCCCATCTTTGTTCTCTAGTCATCAAAGTAATATCTCACATGTTTATACAATGCTGCCTGGAAATCCTACTATTACATTCCCTTAGTCTATTCACTCTCCCGTTCTCCCAAATGTCACACCTCTTTCCCTCCTCACTCTTAGCTGATGACCTTGCTTCCTACATTGCTGGAAAAACTGAACCAATCAGAGAAAAATTCCATGAGCTCTCACTTGTATAACAAACAACCCATCGGTGTCTGCACCCATGTATTCGGCCTTCCTTTCTGTGACAATGGATCACAGTGGAAAAGTGTGCCTTTCTAAGGCTGACTCCTCCGTTTGTTCACTCGATGTCTTCTCCCTCACTGGCTCAAGGATATTACCACAGCAGTTCTCACTCTGTTTGCTTATGTAATCATGTTTCTTCTTTCTATAATACAGTTACCTTTAGCATGCTTTAGTATTTCCCCTTTAAATGAGCAAACAAACCAACCTCCTTCTCCCTTAACATCAAATTACCCTCCAGCTACCACACTATTTTTCTGCCCCTTTAATAACTAAACTCCTCCAAAGGGTGTGTACTTTGACTCCACTTTCTCTCCTGCTATCTTCTCTTGAACCTATTGCCATCAGGTTATTTTCCCACCCACACCTGAACTGTTTGTGTCAAGGTTACTTATTAATTACCTCCAAATTGCCATACTAAACAGAAACAACTTAGACTTTCACCTAACTCAATCAGTCAGCAGTATGTGAACTGAGAGCATTGCTTTAGCAATCATCCCTCTCTCTTCTGTGTAATAAGTTTTGAAACATTTTTGAAATGGCATCTTTCCTCAGCTTCTACATCACCATTCCCTTTTGGTTTTCCTTCTTCCTCATTAGCTGTTCCTCCTCAGTCTTTTCTGCCCATTACTTTTCATTTTCCTGATCCCCAAAAGGAGGAATGTTCCAGGGCTCAAACCCAGAACCTATTTTAAAAATCTATACTCACCCTCTGCTGATCTCATGCAATCTAATGGACTTAAATACTTTGTATATGCTAACGACTCCCAAGATTTTATCTCTATCCTGGGCCTTTTCCTTGAACTCTAGACTCATTTTTCCATTTGTTTACATAACATCTCTACTTGGAAGTCTATGATAAATCTCAAACTGAAATGTCCAAAACTAAACTGGTTTCCCCACCCTTATTCCAAACCTGCTTCTCCCACTTTAATAACTCTTAAATCTTTTCTATTAATAGCTGCACATATCAAAAACCTTGGAGCCATTTTTGACACCTCATTTTCTCTCACAACCCACATCCAAATTAATCATAAAATCCTGTCAGTTCTACCCTCAAAATATGTTCAGAATCTGACCATCCTCAGTAACTCCATCTCTTGCGTACCTTATTATAACAACCTTTGCCAACTTTCATCCTTTTCCCTCTCCCATCTATTCTCCACACTGCAACCACAATGATCCTTTTAAAACATATCAGGTCATTCCTCTGTGCAGAACCCTCCAATGGCTTCCCATCTTGTAGTAAAAACCAAAAACTCCTGTTGTTGGTCTGCAAGGTCCACATGATCAGGCCTCCTATAACTTTCTAACCACCAATCCACTCCTCTTCCACAATGGCTTCCTTGCTGTTTTTCAAAGGTCTCAAGAAAACTTTCACACTTTTTATTTGCTATTTCCTTAGCCTGAAATAATCTTTCCCTATATACCCATCACTTCCTTCTCAGTTCTACTCAAAAGTCACCTTATCACAGAGGCCTTTCCTGACTACCCTATAACATCCTTCTTCCCCTCCTCCCACCTCATAATTCCCATCCCTACTATTCTGCTGAATTTTCTCCTTGGCAATTTCATGTCAAGGTGGAAGTTTGTTTTTTTTACTATATATTTCCCCCACTAGAAAGTAAGCTCTGCCTGAACAGGGATTTGGTCTGTTTTGTCACTGCTATAAGTCTACAGTTAGACCCATGCCTAGCCCCTGGCAAGCATTCAACAAATATTTTTGTATACATAAATAATTGGAACTATATACTGAATACATTAATCTTTCAGCTGAAGGGTTCTAAAAGATTCACATGCTGAGATATCAGAAAACCAAGGTTCGTTCATCCCTTTATTCATTCAGCAAATACATATTGAACATTTACAATGGGCCAAGTATTTTCCTAAGCACTATACAGTGGAGTACGTAGAGTGGAAAAAGAGAGGAGTACCATCTCTAATATTTATCAGCTGTGTTGTCTCTGGCAAACAAACAAACAGCTTCTCTAAATTTTGCATTGATCAGCAACATTAGATGAAGAAAACTATCCACTTTGTAGGATTATTGAGAAGAACAAATAACATAGTGTTTTCACCTGAATGTGATTTGTAAACATTCAAGTGCTACACAAATGTAAATTATTACCGATTTTCATAACAACCTTATATGGCAAACAGGGTAGTATTTTTGCAATAGTCTCATTTTTTATTAAAAAAAAAAAAACTCAGAAAGGATGAATGATTTGTCCCCCAGTCATACAGTTAGGAAGTAGCAGAGCCAGAGCTGCATCCCAGGTCTGTGAGCCAGCATCCTAGTCCTAGTTCCATGGCACATCCTCTTTAAATAGTTCAATTTATGTTGCATGAATTAATGAAATTATGCTTATGGAGCCCGTTTAACATCTTTGGCAAAAGATCCGGAGAAGCATTTGCATTTGCTTCACAGGGTTGCCATAACTAAGTACCACAAACTGGGTGGCATAAAAACAGAAATTTATTCTCTCAGTCTGATATCAAGATATCAGCAGGACCATGCTCCCTCTGAAAGTTCTAGGGAAGAATGGTTCTTTGCTTACTTCTAGATTCTGGTGTTTGCCCACAGTCCTTAGCATTCCTTTGCTTATACATGAACTACTCTAATATCCACCTCCATCATCACATGGTATTCTCCCTGTGTCTGTGTGTTTGTGTGCAAGTTACCTCTCTTTCAGGAAACGAGCTATCGTATTAGGGTCCACTCTACTCCAGTATGACCTTATCATAGCTTGATTACATCTGCAAAGACCCTATTTCCAAATTAAGGTCACTTTCACAAGTACAGGGGTCTAAGACTTAAACATCTCTTTTGGGAGGATACAATTCAACTCACAACAGTATCTCAAAGGTCTAAAAACATATCCCAAAGAACAAGCCAGAAGAAGTTAACATTGTTGGAAAGTATGCATGTCCAAAGACAGTCCAGCTGTGCATGGAAGAGACACAAACCAGAGTTTCCCTTGCAACTGACAAACAAGTAAAAAGAGAATCAACCTAAAGCCATGGTATTGTCATTTTGGTGAAAAAGAGTTTGGCAAAATGCCCTGATTTCCCTGAGAGGCAAATTGATTCATAAAGTAATCTACCTTAATCGGCATTATATAATCCCGCTAAAGGACATGCAATAAAAGCAGTGATGCAAGCAGGGCAGAGCTCAGGGAGGAATCTTGCCCTACATTGTTATGCAGCACTACTGCGAAGCTGGCACACCTTTCTGCTTGCGTTGCCTCTAGCACCTCACCCAGCAACTAACCCAGTTTAGTCAGACCTTCCAACGTTAAGGGAGGTTCTATATTTAGACAATGTTCCCTGCCTGAGGATGAACTGTACTGGCTGCAGTGTCACACCTTAACATAGCACTGTTCCTAACCTTTGTTTGTTGGGGGAAACTAGTAGCCTTCTCTGGCACATGAACTTAAGATAGTTTTAGAGGTAGACCCCAGAAGCTCATCTAATTCAACTCCTTTTTACAGCATCCAAGTGCAGGCTTTGGAGCCACTGCCTGGGTTTGAACCATAGTCCCAACACTTTCTAGCTCTGGGACTATGGTTCTTACCATAGTGTGTCTTTGGACTAGTTCCTCAACCTCTCTTTGCCTCATTTTTCTCATCTCTAAAATGCAGACAATAGTAGTATTTACCTCAAAAGGCATTTGAAATGATGCGTAGGTCTATGTAAAGCACTAAAATAGTGTCTGGCACATAGTAAATTCAAAAGAAACTTTAGCCATTACTATTTTTATTGTTTCAGATGTGCACACTAAGGCTCAGAGACACGATATGAGCTGCCCAGGTTAACCAGCAATTTAGTACACACTCAGACCTGGAATTCATCCATTGGGGTACTACCCTCTTATTTGGTCTATAGTTAGCACACTTAGAGTAGCTCCTTTGAGATGGATAAGAAAAGGAGGTGTCATGCCTCACAGTTCTATCACTCTGACTTTAATTTGTTTCCCAGACTATATAATTGTCACTGTGAAATTTTGGGGATGGTCCTGTGAGGATGAGACAATAACAATAACAACAAGTTGATTGGAGGGGTGTGAGATGAAAGGCAAGAAAACAACTTAGTGGCCATTACAATAGTCCAGCTGATAAATAATTAGATGAGAAGGGAAGAAAGATTGGGGAAATTAAGTTTATTTAAAAAGTCATAATAAATGAATGTGGCTTATTACTAGTAAAAAGTGCAAGGCCAGTCAAAATATAAGTGCCTTCCCTGATAAGAGCATGAAGGAGGACTATAGGCATGCATGACTCGTTTGGTAAAAGCATGTGATTACTTCAACCAGTTAGAAGTTAGGAGTAATGCAGAACTGTTGGGATACCTAAGTGGAATCATGTGAGATTTCAGCAACTATTTAAATCACATGAGGAATGCGAAGCAGGGGAGGGGGACTGTAGGAGGATTTACCCCTTCATTCTGCATCTGTGCAAGAGGGTGGTAACAACTGAGGGTTGACAACCCCAAGAAAGCACCCTGATCTACACACCACAGGAGAGCCTTGTGTGGCACCAAATACCAGGAATATCTTGGGGAAAGGGATAGATGAATTTTCCTTAGGAAAAGGAAGGAAATTAATATTTTAAAAATATCTCTGTGCTCCAGGCATGTCAGTTCATCTAATCAAATTCTTGGGCCCCATGCCAGATCTCAAATTACAAAGGAGTTTAAATGGGGCTGCCCCTACTTTATAAAGAAGAAGAAGTATTGATAGAAACTGGTAGGTGATTGGATGTGGGGATAAAGGGAAATGAGACCTTGAGGATGATGCCCCAACTTCTGATGAGCAGTTTGCAGGATAGAGGCATTTCCCAGCATTTGGAATTAAAAAAAGCATTCCACATTCACTTCTGATTCTTTTAAAATACCTGAAGAGACTAGTAATCACAATAGCAGATATTTATCGTTCATACCCACTTTCTTATTTAGTCCTCAAAATATCTCTAGTAGGTAAATTTATTCTTGTCTTTATTTTACAGATAAAAGAATCAAGATTCAGATCACAGAACTCTGGTTTCCTGACACCACATTATCAGCACTTCAAGTCTGTCAGGGTCATGGCAACAAGTCTTGAGGGGAAAGAGAACCAAATATGGCAGTAACCAAGGAAGCCACACCCAGAGGAACTTGGCTTCAAAATGCCACATCCAACTGGTAGGATAAGGAGAAAGTTCCAGCTTCACTCTGTTCATAGTTTGTCTATGTTTGGCGTCCTCAGAATGTGGGCCTTTGGCAAAATACAAAAACAAACTAATTGTCCATCAACAGATGAATAAAGAAAATGTGATACATATACACAATAGAATAGTATTCATCTTTTAAAAAAGAAGGAAATTCTGTAGTTTGCCACAACATGGATGAACTTGGAGGCATTATGTTAAGCGAAATAGGCACAGAAATACTACTTGCTCTCGCGTCTATGTGGAATCCAAAAAAGTCAAATCCATAGAAGTAGTGAGTAGAATAGTGGTTACCAGGTGGTATGGAGTGCAGAATGGGGAGATACTGATCAAAGGGTACAAAGTTTCAGTTAGACAGTGGGGAAGGTTTTCAAAATCTATTGCTTAGCGTGGTGACCATGGTTAGTAATAATAATAACACATATTTTTAAATTGCTAAAAGAGTAGATTTTAAATATTCTCATTGCAAAAAGTGTTAAGAACGTAAGGTGATTGATATGTTAATTAGTTAGATATAATCATTCCACAATGTATACATATATTGAAATATCACATTGTACCCCATAAATATATATGATTATTATTTGTCAATTAAAAATAAAACTTTGAAAAAAATAATGTGGGCCTTTGGAATATCCTAAAGCAAATTCATTCATTCATTCACAAATATTTTTTAGCGCATACTACTGCCACACTGGCCCTGTTCTAAAGGCTGGGGATACAGTCTAGGACAACACAGACAAGGTCCCAATGTTTTGGCATTTACAGAAGAAAACAGATAATAAGCAAGTAAACAAAGAAGATACTTTCAGACAGTGACAACATTCTACAAAGAAAGTAAATCTGAGGCAACTGGTGCAGGGAATGTGACAGACTATTCAGCATCACGAGGAGGGTGGGTCAGAGAACGCACTTTCATCTACATGGTTCAGGAGAGTCTTGTGTGGGGAAAGTAGTGAGTTTTGCTAAGATCTGAGCAGAGCACTTTCCAGGGAAAGAGAAGAGCAGATACAAGACCCCGAGGGTAGGCCAAGTCAGAGTCTATGGAAGGACAGCAGGATATAAAGCTGGATAGATAGACAGGGACCAGTCTATGTAGGTTTTAGCATGTTAAGAGGTTTAGACTTCATTCTAAATTCAAAGGAAAACCAGTGCAGTGGTTTAGGTGCAATAGTTATTTGACTTATGTTTTTAAAAGATTCCTGTGGCTGCCACATACAGAATGGATTGCAGGTGGCCCAAATGATAGCCAGAAGAATAGTTAGGAGACTATTCTATAGCCTAAAATGACGTATGCTAGTGGGTTGGATAAGGGTGGAAGTAGTGGAAATGAAAAGAAGTAGATGGAAGTGGATGAATACAGCATATCCCATATTTTGGGCAGAAAGCTAATGGACTAGATGTGGAGAGAAGCAGAAAAAAGGGGCTCATGAATGGAGTCATGTTGCAACATATTTGCATTAATCATCTGCTAAACCAGCATTTTCTAGAATACACATATTTTAACCATGACCTATAGTAAATAATACATCATGACCCAGGATACAGTGTGTAATAGAAACAAACCATCATGAAAGAGCATTGATTTTTACCACACATGGTACACTCTGAATAGATCCGGTTCCTGGCCCCAACACTACCACTGTCACCTTTTTTTTTAATTCCGATCACAACTGATCAAATTGATTTCATGACCTAACAGTGGGTCATGACTCACAGTTTGAAAATCTATGCTGGGCCAGACACAGTGCCTCTGCCTGTAATCCCACACTTTGGGAGGCTGAGGCGAGCCAATCTCTTGGGTCCAGGAGTTCGAAACCAGCCTGAGCAACATGGTGAAATCTAGTTTCTACAAAACAAAACAAAACAAAAAATCAGCTGGGTGTTGTGGCATGTGCCTGTAATCCCACTCACTCAAGAAGCTGAGGTAGGGGGATCACTTGAGACCAGGATGCCGAGGCTTCAGTGAGCTGAGATCACACCACTGCACTCCAGCCTGGGTGACAGAGTTAGACCCTGTCTCAAAAAACAAAAGAAAATCTATGCTGGAAGGTCACAGAAGATTGTTTTATAGGTCTGAGTGTACGTTTTTCCTAAACCTCCTTTCTCAGAAAGTTTATGCTTCTCTAGCCTCACTCTGTGTGGTTTGCTATGATTTGTATGCATTTGAACTCTCTACATCTGTATAAAGCATTCATTGCTTGTAGTTTCTCAAAGGATGCTTTTAACACAAGTGTTAGTCCATCTGTTAAGACCTATTTATTGCTTTTAAAGAGAAAAAATTAAAAGCAAATTAGGAATTCTGGGCTCACACTAACCAGGATATTTTTTTCCTTTTGTAAAACCCTTCCATCTGTCTGCCCTCTTTTGGACATAACTCAAATAGGAGCACACATCTCATCAAATCAAATGTGGGTGCTGTCAAAAAGTCTGCCAAAATATCATGCCATTTACTTTTTTAAAAAAGAAGAATTAAAATCAGATTTTACATAATGAGCTGTTTGTTTTGTTGCTTTTCTTTCTATCCATTACAGAAACATAGGCTTCAATTTACTACAGGTAGGTTTATACAGTGGCCTTCTAGGGATATTCCCAAAGTACCCTAAGATAAACTGGATAGCACAGTTTTTCCGGGGCAAAAATTAGCAGTAGAGAAACAAACTATTGCAGGAGGACAGAGAGAACCCCCAGGGTGAGGGCAATTACCCTATCTGGCTTTTCTCTCTCCTGCAGAGCCTAGCCCAGAGGAGTTTGCTCAGTACCCTGGCAGGTCATTTAATCTTTGACTAGTTCTTCTTGACCTAACCTTGTGATTTAAAATAATAGCTGTCTAACTACTCTTCCAAAGATCTTCTGAGAATAATCAGGAATTAAAGAATTACATATAAGAAGATAAAGGAACCTAACAGCTACTGCCCAGTTATCAGACAAAAAGCCCTGAAGTCTCTTGGACAGCCTTTCTGGCAAAGATGGGTGATCTCATGGTCTCAGGACTATAACTCCCCCATAGCCAAGAATGCTATAGCCTTAAAAACCTGCAGTGGTGGCAGGTGCTATGCAATGGTTAAGAGCAAAGATTCTGGTCAAGTAGACCCTGGTATTAAAATTCTGGCTCTACCATTTAGCTCTGTTTGACCTTGAACAAATCACATAACGTCTCTAAACCTCAGTTTTCTCATTAGGATGTTGGGAGATTAAATGAGAATAAATCATACAGAGCACTTGGCAAACCCTCTAGGAAAAATGAAACACACAAATGGCAGATGCTATTGTTATTGTTACTGCTGTTATTATTATTATGAAAGTCACTCAAGTATGTTATAGGGGTAGAGCAATAAAAAAGTGAAGTCTGTAAAAAAGGAAAGAGGTGTGCTTAAGATAAATATAATGAAAAAAACCATATGCTTAGATTTGAAAAGCAATGACACAATACAAAATAAGGGACTGATGAAGCTGAAAAAGTGAAGCTGAAAATTATTTTAAATGGGGTATTTAGTAAGAATTGCTTTCCTGAATCAGCTTAATGTCTTAATGGTTGGGTCCTGGGTAATCACATACATATCTTGTTATCTAATCATAGAGGCTTATTAAAGCAGAAGTTTATTTTTCCATTTCTCTTCACATCTTTTTTTTTTTTTTTTTTTTTTTTTTTTTTTTTTTTTGTGGCGGAGTCTTGCTCTGTCGCCCGGATTGGAGTGCAGTGGCCGGATCTCAGCTCACTGCAAGCTCTGCCTCCCGGGTTTATGCCATTCTCCTGCCTCAGCCTCCCGAGTAGCTGGGACTACAGGTGCCCGCCACCTCGCCCAGCTAGTTTTTGTATTTTTAGTAGAGACGGGGTTTCACTGCGTTAGCCAGGATGGTCTCGATCTCCTGACCTCGTGATCCGCCCGTCTCGGCCTCCCAAAGTGCTGGGATTACAGGCTTGAGCCACCGCGCCCGGCCTCTTCACATCATTTTTATCTCTTCATGTTACTGTCTCATTCTGTGGAATCCTCTTCAAGAAAACTAATTTTTGTTTACTCAAAATATGCTTGTTATGGACTCTATCACATCTTCACTAATCCCTTACTATTGTTTTATGGTGCTAAATCCTTCTATGGTTGTAATTAGTGTGCCCCTTCAGTAGTACTTGGGTATTCTATGTATAATATCTGAAATAGAAGTAATTAAAGGAGATAGGGTACAATACATCTTCAAGTGTGAAGATCCTGATAGAATAAAAATAACTGTTACCACATTTTGAGTGGGGTTTCAGCAGCATCTCTTTGTCCACAGAATTTAGCAAAACCTATTTACCTGGTCTCCCCATTTCAAAAATAACAATCTTGTCTCCAGCTTTAAGTTCAGTTCAGTGATTCTCTTAATGACATTTGACAAGGTTCTTTCTAATGCAGGACTTCTCAAATACATCTCCTAACTACCAAGGAAGAATATCTTTCCAGCCCAAATCAATCCACTTGTAGGATACGTGTATTTATGGAAAACAAAATATATTTAGTTGCACTTTCCCAGTGATTTATTTTATTATTTGATAAATTTTTTATCCTCATTTCTGATTGATTGGCATTTGGCAGTTATTCCCCAGACTCTCCATTGAGTGACTAATGACCAATAAACAAAACGTGCCAAGGACACTGTAATTCAAAGAAATGCTGCCAGTTAAGAAAACTTGTTTGTAAAGTAAGTATGATTTTATTTTATTTTATTTTACTTTATTTTATTTTATTTTATTTTTTTGAGATGGAGTCTCGCTCTGTCGCCCAGGCTAGAGTACAGTGGCGCGATTTCGGCTCACTGCAAGCTCCGCCTCCTGGTTTCACGCCATTCTCCTGCCTCAGCCTCCCGAGTAGCTGGGACTACAGGCACGTGCCATCACGCCTCGCTAATTTCTTGTATTTTTAATAGACGGGGTTTCACCGTGTTTGCCAGGATGGTCTCAATCTCCTGACCTCGTGATCTGCCCGCCTCAGCCTCCCAAAGTGCTGGGATTACAGGTGTGAGCCATCGCCCCCGATGGAGTAGTATGATTTTATAATGTGAATAACAAGAACACTTTTCTTAAAGCATAACCTCAAGGCTGTACCATAAAGGAAAAGCAAGTCCATATTAAAGCCCTACTTTCACTACTTAATTTTATTGCACCTTATTTGTGCTTCACAGATACAGTATTTTTCACAAATTGAAAGTTTGTGGCAACCTTGTGTCAAGTAAGTTCATATTTCCAATAACATATGCTCATTTTGTGTCTCTACGTACATACTGGAAATTCTTGCAATACTTAAAACTGTGTCATTATTATTATATCTGTTATGGTGATCTGTGATCACTAATCTTTGATGTTACTATTATAACTGTTTTTGAGGCACCACAAATTGTGCCAAAATAAGAGGTAAAACTTAATCAGTAAATGTTCTGTGTGTTCTGACTGCTCCACTGACTGGTCATTCCCTTGTCTCAGTCCCTCTTCTTGGGCCTCCCTATTCCCTGAGACACAACAATATTGAAATCAGGTTAATTAATAATCCTAGAGAAAGGAATAGTCACACAACTCTCACATGAAATCAAAAGCTAGAAATGATTAAGCTTAGTGAGGAAGGCATGTCAAAAGCTGACGTAAGCCAAAAGCTAACCCTCCTGTGCCGAAATTAGCCAACTTGTAAATGCAGAGGAAAAGTTACCGAATAAAATTAAAAGTGCTACTCCAGTGAACACAAGAATATGAAAGTCAAACAGCCAGGTGGCCGGGTCTCAGAGAAGAGGAGAGAGTAGCAGGCTGCTGAATAAGCTTCCAAAATGATGCCCACGCCAGTTATCCTATTGAAAGAGGGGACTGATAGCTCCCAAGGCATCCCCCAGCTTGTGAGTAACATCAGTGCCTGCCAGGTGATTGCTGGAGCTGTAAGAACCACCCTAGGTCCCCGTGGCATGGGCAAGCTTACTGTGGATGGCAGAGGCAAAGCAACAATTTCTAATGATGGGGCCACAATTCTGAAACTTCTTGATGTTGTCCATCCTGCAGCAAAAACTTTGGTAGACACTGCCAAATCCTAATCATCATTCAAGCTTTCCGCACAGCCACCCAGCTGGCAGTTAACAAGATCAAAGAGATTGCTGTGACTGTGAAGAAGGCAGATAAAGTGGAGCAGAGGAAGCTTCTGGGAAAGTGTGCCATGACTACTCTGAGCTCCAAGCTGTTCTCCCAGCAGGAAGTTTTCTTTGTTAAGATGGTGGTGGATGCAGTGATGATGCTCGATGATTTGCTGCAGCTTAAAATGATTGGAATCAAGAAGATACAGGGTGGAGCCCTCGAGGATTCTCAGCTGGTAGCTGGTGTTGCATTCAAGAAGACTTTCTCTTATGCTGGGTTTGAAATGCAACCCAAAAAGTACCACAATCCCAAGATCGCCCTTTTGAATGTCGAGCTTGAGTTGAAAGCTGAGAAAGACAATGCCGAGATAAGAGTCCACACAGTTGAGGATTATCAGGCAATTGTTGATGCTGAGTGGAACATTTTCTATGACAAGTTAGAGAAGATCCATCATTCTGGAGCCAAAGTTGTCTTGTCCAAACTCCCCATTGGGGATGTGGCCACCCAGTACTTTGCTGACAGTGACATGTTCTGTGCTGGCCGAGTACCTGAGGAGGATCTGAAGAGGACAATGATGGCCTGTGGAGGCTCAATCCAGACCAGTGTGAATACTCTGTCAGCAGATGTGCTGGGTCGATGCCAGGTGTTTGAAGAGACCCAGATTGGAGGCGAGAGGTACAATTTTTTTACTGGCTGCCCCAAGGCCAAGACATGCACTTTTATCCTCCGTGGTGGTGCCCAGCAGTTTACGGAGGAGACAGAGCAGTCCCTGTATGATGCCATCATGATCATCAGGAGAACTATCAAGAATGATTCAGTGGTGGCTGGTGGCGGGGCCACTGAGATGGAGCTCTCCAAGTACCTGCGGGATTACTTAAGGACTGTTCCAGGGAAACAGCAGCTGTTGATTGGGGCGTATGCCAAGGCCTTGGAGATTATCCCACGCCTGCTGTGTGACAATGCTGGCTCTGATGCCACTAACATTCTCAACAAGCTGCGGGCTCGGCATGCCCAGGGGGGCACATGGTACGGGGTGGACATCAACAACGAGGACATTGCTGACAACTTTGAGGCCTTCGTGTGGGAGCCAGCTATGGTGCAAATCAATGCACTCACAGCAGCCTCTGAGGCTGCGTGCCTGATCGTGTCTGTAGATGAAACCATCAAGAACCTCCGCTCGACTGTGGATGCTCCCCCAGCAGCAGGCCGGGGCCATGGTCATGGCCGCCCGCACTGAGAGGCACCCCACCTATCACATGACTGGCTGACTGCTGGGTGCACCTACTCTCCTTGGGTTGGTTACTTCATTTTACAAGGAAGGGGTAGTAGTTGGCCCACTCTTTTCTCACTGGAGGCTATTTAAATAAAATGTAATACTTCGGGGGGAAAAAAAAGTCAAACAGACTTATTGCTGATATGGAGAGTGAAAGTTTTAGTGGTTTGAGTAGAAGATCAAATCGGCTACAACATTCCCTTAACCCAAAGCCTAATCCAGAGAAAGGCCCTAACTCTCTTCAATACTATGAAGGGTGAGTGAGATGAGGAAGCTGCAGAAGAAAAGTTGGAAGCTAGCAGAGGTTGCTTCATGAGGTTTAATAAAAGCTATCTTCATATATAAAAGTTCAAGGTAGGCCGGGCGCGGTGGCTCAAGCCTGTAATCCCAGCACTTTGGGAGGCCGAGACGGGCGGATCACAAGGTCAGGAGATCGAGACCATCCTGGCTAACACGGTGAAACCCCGTCTCTACTAAAAATACAAAAAACTAGCCGGGCGAGGTGGCGGGTGCCTGTAGTCCCAGCTACCCGGGAGGCTGAGGCAGGAGAATGGCGTAAACCCGGGAGGCGGAGCTTGCAGTGAGCTGAGATCTGGCCACAGCACTCCAGCCTGGGCGACAGAGCAAGACTCCGTCTCAAAAAAAAAAAAAAAAAAAAAAAAAAAAAAGTTCAAGGTGAAGGAGCAAGCACTGATGTAGAAACTGCTGTAAGTTATCCAGAAGATATAGCTAAGATCATTGATGCCATCTAAGACTTTTGGAGCAGGAGAGAAGACAATGCTTGGCTCCAAGGCTTCAAAGAGCAAGCTGAAAATTGGATGGAGCTGGAGGCCTTTACTCTAAGTGAAGTAACTCAGGACTGGAAAGCCAAATACCATATGTTCTTAGTTATAAGTGGCAGTTAAGCTATGAAGAAGCAAAGGCATGAAAATGATATAATAGACTTTGCGGGCTTGGCAGCGAAGGTTAGGAAAGGGGTGAGGGACAAAAGACTACATATTGAGTACAGTGTACACTGCTCAGGTGATGGGTGCACTAAAATCTCAGAAATCACCACTAAAGCACTAATCCATGTAATCAAAAAACACCTGTACCTCAAGAACTATTGAAATTAAAAAATTGAAAAAAAAAAAGAGTAGGCTGACTCAAAATTTAGGGGCTAATGCAGCTGGGTACTTTAAGTTGAAGCCAATGCTTATTTCCTATTTCAAAAGTATTAGGATCCTAAGGAATCATGGTAAATCTACTCTGCCTGTGCTCTATAAATTGAACAACAAAGCCTGAATGACAGCCAATCTGTTTACAGCATGATACAATACACATTTTAAGCCCACTGTTGAGACCTACTGCTCAGGAAAAAAAAAACAAAAAAACAAAAAAACAAAAAAAAACACTTCCTTTCCTAATGTAACCGCTCATTGACAACACACTTGGTCATCTAAGAGTACTGATGGAGATGTCTAAGTAGATAAATAATGTTTTCATGCCTGTTAACACAACATCCATTCTGCAGACTATGGATCAAGAAGTAATTTTGACTTTCCACTCTTATTATTTAAGAAATACATTCTTTAAGGCTATAGCTGCCATAGATAGTGATTCCTCTGATGGATCTGAGCAAAGTAAAATGAAAACCTTCTGGAAAGAATTCACTATTCTTGATTCATTCATAACATTCATGATTCATGGGAGGACATCAAAATGCCATCATTAACAGTATTTTGAAAGAAGTTGATTCCACCCCTCATGGTTGACTTTAAGGGGTTCAAGACTTCAATGAAGGATGTGTCTCCATAGCAAAGAAAGCAGAATAAGAGGCAGAGCCTGAAGACATGACTGAATTGCTGCAATCTCTTGATAAAACTTTCACAAGTTAGGAGTTGCTTTTTAGGGATTAGCAAAGAAAGTAATTTCTTGAGTGGAATCTACTCTTGGTGGGGATGCTGTGAATATTGTTGATATGACAAGAACAGATTTAGAATATTACATAAACTTAGTTAACAAAGCAGTAGCGGGGTCAGAGAGGATTAGCTAAAATTTTGAAAGTTCTACTGTGGGTAAAATGCTATCAAACATCATCAAATGCTATGGAGAAGTCTTTTGTGAAAGGAAGAGTCAATCACTATGTCAAACTTCATTTTTGTCTTTCTTTCTTTAATTGCCACAGTCACCACCACCTTGATCAATCAGCAACCATCAAATTCTGAGACAAGACATTCCACCAACAAAAAGATTATGACTCGGTGAAAGTTCAGATGATCATTAACATTTTTTAACAATAAAGTATTTTTAATTAAGATATATACATTATTTTTAGACCTAATGCTATTGCACATTTAACAGACTATAGTATAGTATGAACATAACTTTTTATATGCACGAGAAAGCCAACAAATTTATATGAGTCACTTTATTGTGATATTCCTTTTAATGTGGTGGTCAAAACCACACCTGTAGTATCTCTGAGGTATGCCTGTATATGTTATTGGCAGACTCTGCAATATAGTCACTTACTGCATCAGTTTGCTTGAGAATTAGGCGTTTTCTAGAATGTTGGACTTTCAATGCTAAAACCAGAAAGTCCCAGGCAAATTGGGAGAAGTCGTTCACCCTATTCTGAAGCTACCTTAGTTATGATTTCCTTCTACTCGCTAGCAATATAAACTATAAAGAGAAGGTGATCACAAAAACTACTTTCAGGTACCATTTGTGCCCAACTTTACATTTAAACATTATGCTATACAATGTAAGAAGCACAGAACAAGACAGGAAAAATGATTTATTGCTAACAGCAGATTTTGTTTCTTTCTTTTGAGTTTATCTCTATAGTTTAATTCTTCTTTAATTGTTACTCATTATTTATGCTTTTGAAAAATCACCCTGTTACCTTATGATCCAGCAATTCCACTCCTAGGTATATACCTAAAGTAACTGAAAATAGGGACTCAAACAGATACTTGTACACCAATGTTCATTGCAGCATTATTCACAATAGTCAAAAAGTGGAAACAACTCACATGTCCCTCGACAGATGGATAGATAAGCAAGACTTGTTATATACATACAATGAAATATTATCCAGTCATAAAAAGGAATGAAATTCTGACATATGCCACAAAATGGATGGATCTTGACAATATTATGCTAAGTTAAATGAGCTAAATGCAAAAGGATGAATGTATGATTCCACTTATATGAAATATCTTGAATAGGCAAATTCATAGACAGAATAAGTAAACTGGAGTTTACCAGGGGCTAGGGAGAGGGAGAATGAGGAGTTACTGCTTAATGGTTATGAAGTTTCTGTTTGGAGTAATGAAGAAGTTTTGGAAATAGTAGTAATGATTACACAACATTGTGAATGTAATTACAGTCATGTGCCACATAGTCATGTTTTAGTCAATAAGGAACCACATATACAATGGTACGCTCATAAGATGATAATAGAGTGGAAAAATTCCTATCTCACCCGTTGATGTCATAGCTGTGGTAACGTTGCAGTGCAATACATTACTTTTCTATGTTTAGAAAGGTTTAGCTATGCATATACCATTGTGCTACAATTGCCTACAGTATCTATTCAGTACAGTAACATGCTGTACAAGTTTGTAGCCTGGAAGCAATAGGCTATATCATGTAGCCTAGGTATGTAGTAGGCTATACCATCTAGATTTTTGTAAGTACACCCTATGACATTTGCACAATGATAAAACAGCCTAATAATGCATTTCTTAGAATGTATCCCTGTTACTGACATACGACTAATGTGACTGAATTGCACACTTTAAAATGATAAATTTTATGTTATATATATATATTTTACTACAATATAAACATACCAGAAAAATCACATCTAAGGAATGGAAAAAGTCAACAAGGAAAATGTAGGCAAAGTATTCAAGTTTACGGCTAATCTAGTAATAAAACCATTAAAAAAGTTGGGTTTGCTAAACTCAGAATTATATCCAGTGAAATATGAAGTGGATCTCTCTCTTATGCCTTCAACATATCTCCCTTTTCTATACTTAGATCTCTAGTCAAAGGTTAAGCATTTTCCAAATATATTCTCTATTACAAGTACCTTAGACATGTGTGGGTGAGATTAGCTGCTTAAGTACCAGAGGAGAGGTAGCTCTTCAACGGAAACTAATGAGTAATACCCTATGTACTTAATAACACCAGTCTTCAGAAATATAAGTCATCTCAGACTTGAGGTACAAAAAAATGCACTTTAGAGTTGAAATATGCCAGGAAGATGCTTCTTCCAGGCTTCATCCTACAAGGCTCCATAAACTCTGAATCTTGTTTCCAATTATCCATTCCTGTAGTAACACTCTCCCAAATTGTACCTGCAAAAGGTTCTTTTGCATATATTAATAGAAATCCAATTTTTCTAGCATATCTGTTGAAAAGATTATATTTTCTAATTGAATCACCTTGGTACCTTTGACAAGAATCAGCTGACTATATACAGCGAGGTCTAATTTTAGACCCTCTATTCTTTTTTTAAAATAATTTCAACTTTCACTTTAGATTCAGGGGCACATATGCAGGCTTGTTACCTGGGTATATTGTGTGATGCTCAGGTTTGGGGTGCAATTGATCCCATCACCCAAGTACTGAGCATAGTAACCAATAGTTAGTTTTTCAACTTTTGTCCCCCTTCCTCCCTCCCTCCTCTAGTAGTCCCCAGTGTCTATTGTTGCCATCTTTATGTCCATGAGTAGCCATTGTTTAGCTTCCACTTATGAGAACATGCAAAGACCCTCTGTCTTATTGTTAATCTATATTTCTATCTTTATGCCAAAATCAAAGTAGTATGTATCTGATTTTAAGACACTATAATTCCTCCAACTTTGTTTTTCATTTTCAAAATTTCTCTATACTAGATTTTTTTTGTTTCTTTATAAATTTTAGAATGAATTTTTCAATTTCTACCAAGGAAAGCCTGCTAAGATTTTGACATCTTAACAGTATTGAGTCATCTAATTCATGAGCATGGTATATGTCTCCATTTGTTTAGACTTTCTTTAATTTCTCACAACAATGTTTTGTAGTTTTAAGAATACAGGACTAGTGCATATTTTACTAAGTGTATTCCTAAATATTAAAGTTTTTAATTCTACTATAAATGGTATTGATTTCATTGAAATTTCTAATTGTTCACTGTAAGTACACTAAATTATTTTATGCACAGTAGTTATGTTCTATAAAGTCTCCGCAAACACTGAATTAGCAAAACTAAACCATTGTTCCTAGGGAAAATAAAGATAAAGTTCCTGCAAGTCTCTGGTAATGTTTTTATCAATAGCTCAGTACATAATCTTGTTTTATGCATATTTATGCCTAAAGACATGTTATTTCTTATATATTGTTGACTCATTAACATTGAATTCATAGCCAACAACACTGTAACTCATGCCTGAACAAAGCTTATTTGACACACATATTTTCTTTGTAAGGCATATCACAGCCTTCCTGCACTTAAGAATACTAGACAGCACTTCTGCAATATGATTGGGGGCCATTTTGAACAGCAAAACCACCCCAAAAAAGCACAATTATGCAAAAAGTGGCATTAAATAGAGCACAAAAAGGGCACTTGTTTATAGTATGAGAGATGAAATAACAAGACAGAACATCATCTTGTTCAACATCAGCAGGGAATATGAGCATCAGGTGACTTAAATTTTTCACTGCTCTGTGCATGTCCACAAGTGAGTGTGAGAGTGCCAGGAGTATACATTTGGGGGTTACAAATAAATTAAAATTGCCTAAAGCTATAGGCAAATTCCAAAGTACAGAAGCTGCTAAAATGAGGATGGTATATATAAATAGATTTCATTTTCCAATTGTTTACACAGTTCACATTGATCTTGTATGCTGTGACTTTGCTGAACTCACAAGTTTTAGTCATTTTTTGGAGAGGCCTTAGGATTTTCCACATAGATTATTTTGTAATCTGTAAACTCTTCTATACTCTTACTGATTTTCTGCATACATCTCCCATCAATTATTAAGAGAGGAATGTTGAAGTCTCCATTCAAAATGTTGAAGAAATAATTATGAATTTCTATTTCTCATTTCAGTTATATGAGTTTTTGTATCATGTATTTTAAATCTCTGCTGTTATGCACATGGGTATTTGTAATTGTTATGTCCTTTTCATGAATTGATCAATTTATCATTATCCCTAGTAATATTCCTTGTTCTGAAATTTATTTTATATAATATTAATATAATCACCCCAGCTTACTTTAAAGTGGTGCATGCATATTATGTCTTTATCTATTTTTAGTTTATCTGTCTTTAGCATTAAAGTTGCTTTCTTAGAAACAGCATATAGCTGGGACTTGATTTTTAATCCAATGAGACAATCTCTTCCTTTTAGTTGGATTCTTTAGATCATTTATATTTAGTGTGAATATTGATATAGTTGGCTTCATATATCTAGCATCTTATTATTTGTTTCCTATTTTTCCCAATTATCCTTTGTTTCTTTTTTCCATTTTCCTGCTTTCTTCTGGAATAATTGAATATTTTTATAATTTCACTTTATTTTCTTTTTTTTTTTTTTTTTTTTTTTTTTTATTATACTTTAAGTTCTAGGGTACATGTGCATAACGTGCAGGTTACATATGTATACATGTGCCATGTTGGTGTGCTGCACCCATCAACTCGTCAGCACCCATCAATTCATTATTTATATCAGGTATAACTCCCCACTGCAATCCCTCCCCCCTCCCCCCTCCCCATGATAGGCCCCAGTGTGTGATGTTCCCCTTCCCGAATCCAAGTGAGCTCATTGTTCAGTTCCCACCTATGAGTGAGAACATGCGGTGTTTGGTTTTCTCTTCTTGTGATAATTTGCTAAGAATGATGGTTTCCAGCTGCATCCATGTCTCTACAAAGGACGCAAACTCATCCTTTTTTATGGCTGCATAGTATTCCATGGAATTTCACTTTATTTTCATCATGGTCTTATTAGTTTTATCTCTTTGTTTTATTTTACTATTGCTCTAGGATTTGTCAAGGGATAATGAGACCACCACTCAATACCTCAAATAAAAAAATAAGAGAAAGGAAGAACCATGCTGATTAGACAGAGCAGAGAAGATGACTGATTATATATTTATTTAGGGGAAGTGTGGAGCTCAGGGATTGGCAGACCTTAGGAGGAATAAGTAGATTGAGATTGACATCATCTGTAGAAGTATGATTACTGATATCCATACAGATGATAACATATCAGAACAGCAGAAAAATGATGAAAGAAAGGCAAGATATATATGTGTGTATATATATGTATATATGTGTATATATACACATATATGTGTATATATATACATATATGTGTATATATATGTGTGTGTATATATATGTGTATATGTGTGTGTGTATATATATGTGTATGTGTGTGTATATACACACACACACGCACACACAGGTGCATGAGCATGTGCACACACGCACATGAATATTACTCAACCTCAAAAAAAGAAGGAAATCCTGCCATTGGCGACAACATGAATGAACCTGGGGGACAGTATGCCAAGTGAAATAAGCCAGACACAGAAGGACAAATACTACATGATGCCATTTGTTATGAGAAATTGAAAACAGTCAAACTCACAGAAAAAGAGTAGAATTATGGTTACCAGGGACTGGAGTGAGGAGGAAATGGTAAAGTATTAGTCAAAGGACACAAAGTTTCAGTTATATGAGATGAATAAATCTCAGAGATGTACTATACAATGTAGTGCCTACAGTTAAGAGTACTGTAATATTTTAAAATTTGCTGAGAGGGCAAATCTTATGTTAAGTGTTCTTATCACAAAATAATAACAATACACAAAGAAGCCAGGAGGAAACATTTATAGGTGGTGGATATGTTTATGGCATAGATTGTGATAATGGTCTCATAGGTATATACTTACCTTCAAACTCATTAAGTTTTGTACATTAGGTATGTATACCTTTTTGTATGTCAATCATACCTACATAATAATCCATCAAATATAATACAGTGATTTTTTTTAAAACAAAATAATGTAACCATTTTTAAAGGACAGGTGTTTTGCTTTTTTTTTTTGGTTTAATATTAATTAATACTTAAGTTAATGTTTAATCACACATAGCAGTTAAGTGTATGGACACTGAAATCAGGCTGTCTCAATCTTGGTCCCACCATTTACAAGCTATATGAGACTGATTCATGTACTCATTCCTTCTTTGCCCCTACTTCCTCATCTGTAAAATGAAAGTGATAATAATATCAATTTTATAGGACTGTTGTGAACATTAAATGAGCTATATGTGTGTAAAGAACTATATCAATTATCTATTGCTGCATAACAAGCCTGTATTACAAAATATTCCAAAACTTATTTGCTTAAAATAAGAACCATTTATTTAGCTCACAATTGGGTAGGTCACAATTTGCGCTGTGCTTCTCTGGGAGTTTCTTCCCCTAGTCTCAATGCAGCTTACTCCAGTGTATACAGTCCATCATTGACCAACTATTCATCCTGCTTCTGGAGTTTAACTCATTGTTGGCTCTAACGATGGAGGTAAGTAGACCTTGTGCCCCAGTCCTCCCACAGAGTAGCCTGGGCTTGTTCACAGGATTGTTTAGGCATCTAAGAGCAGCAACAGAGCAACTCCACTACTCAAGCACTTTCAGAATCCACCTGTGTTACATTTGCTATTTTTCTCATTTATCAATACAAGTCATATTTTTCTAGCCCAGTGTTAGTATAGGAAGTTACCATCTGTGGTATAGATATGAAGAAGGGACAAATTTGTAGACATTTTTTGAAATATACCGTAGAACACAGTAAAATTGTAACTATTTAATACATGTTAGTTATTTTTTTATTTACCTTATTGTAATATCTCATAATATAATAAGCATATAGTAGTTATTATTTACAAATAATAGATAGTAATAAAATCATGTAGCCAAGGCATTATTTATTAAGTCCATCACATCAGTGCACTGTTACGGCTAAAATAAATGTCTTTGTCTTGGTCCAACTGATCTTTTCACTCTGTCTCTATGCAATTATTACAACTTCAGGAGACATCTCTTGCCTCCAGTTCTACAATCACGTAGTGCTGCAAAATCCCTTCTCTCTGCACTCTTCAGTGAGAACAGTTGTATAAATCACCCAGAATGTTGGCAAGAAAAGAGCTACTTCTGGGCTGAGTGCTTTTTGGAAAAAATCTTTCCTGCTACCCAAAAGTCATTTACATAGGTTAATTCCTGGGGGTTAAAATCCATGGCACCCCTTTTGCTGCTGCAGCTGTGAGAGAAACTGCCTTTTTACAGCATCACAGAGGGATTACTGCTTAAGCATTTTATGCACACTTACATGCAGGCACTCCTGGCATCAGAAATACTGTTTATTGGCCCTGCACATTTAGGTCTGAATGGCCCTCCCTTCCTGGATTTGTTATTCTCCTGACACCAAATGTCACATTTATTGCCCCAATGAAGTATTGCCTGAATCTTCCTGGATCAAGCACACATCTGCAAATCATTGCTCAATCATTCTCTGGTCCTACATTCCCAAACTTGATTTAATCATAGATAAGTCTGTTCATAGCCCACAAGTCTTCACTGAACCTCAATAACCTACAAGTCACCTACTTCTCTGTGGCAGGATGATTCATTGAGATATTTATTTTACCTTGTTCTTGCTGCAGTAAGAGAATACAAAGAATAAAAGGGAAATTTTCCTCATCCTTCCTCCCTTCCAAGAATAATAATCATGTCCCTGTGATCAGTATCCCTTAATATGTGGGAATTATTGTAGTAGGTTCTTTGTTTTCCAGAAGAGACCCTGAAGGCAACACCCTTCCCACTACCCCAACCTCACTCCATATCTTTGGGAAGAAGCTGGTACTTGGGAAACAGGGATTGACAGCCTGAACTTTGGAGAGAGAGGGCAAAAGAGAGAGAGATTCTTACACAGTCAAAGTGTTTTGGGAAGGGAGGGGAATATTGCTTATTTCAGGTGTGGATAGAAGACTTGAACCCCTTTTCCATGCAGTGGCCCAGAAGTGATAAGACCTCTGATGTGGTAACACATGGGTAGCATGTCCCAGGGCCTTTGGAGCCATGGCCAAAATTTTGTAAGGGAGTGTTCATATTCAAATGAGACAAGTACAGTTGGGCAATGAACATCTTAGCAGCAACTGTGATAGAATAAAGACCTGAGTCCCCTTTTTCAAGTTTTCTACATTGTATGAGCCCTAGTAAGGAAGTAGTAAGGAAATAGCTCTGTCCAGCATCCTCTGTCCCATATGCCTACAATTAGATTTCCTCCTAGCCCTACAACGATCAAGCCAGAAAACAAGGCTATGTATTACCTTTCTCACATCTTAGTCAAGGTGCAAAATTATAGTGACATACCAAAAAATAAAATCTTCATCAAATTTCTAGGAACTGGTTTTCTAAGCTATTTTCCATCCTCGTAGTTTTTGGTTTCATGCTAGTCACCAGAAATCCAGGGATAAAAGAAGATACACAGTAGTAGCCAGGAATTAGTGGGAGCCTAATATGTCAGTGCTAAAATCTCATCTAGATCTGGTACACAATAGCTAGCTGACTGGCACCAGTAGGCCTGTTAGCAGGTGTGAGATAAAGAGAATTCAGATCCTACCATGGCTCAAAAAGCAGTTACACAGAAATGTTGCTGCAGGACTTAACATTAAAAACTCTCCATCAGTTCTAGTTGGCTCTAACCACCAGTCCAAAGGCAATTTTCTCCCAAACTTTAGGCATTATAGATTCCCTCTTTCCCCTTGAACCTGAAAATCCAGCTGTGTTCTCTCGCTTCTGACATCAGCATTCCTGGCTTTGATACAGCCAACCATCTGGTTGATGAGGCATGAGGCAGAATGGAATCCAGCTCACTGTTCCCTGCTGTTTCCACATGAACATTACAAAATCCACTGGCATCAGCATGGATGAGGAGCTGTGACCCAGACTTACAAGGAATTAGCACATTAAATTGACCCTGGGTCATAATTTCTGATGACTATGAGGGACCTTTTCATGTTGAGATGAAGGTGGCTCTTGTGATAACCTGGAACTTTGGGAAACACTGTTTAGTCCGATGATCTTTACAGGAAGTTCACCAGTTGATATGACATCTTCAGTATAGGTGGTAGAGTAGGAATCTAGACTACTGAGAAAAGGAGTTTAAGGATTTTAGCTATTTCATTGTTTCAAGTGTGAAATATATCTGTTCATTTACTGTTTGAATTCAGATTTCTGCATAAACTGCTTTTATTTTTTTCCTACTCCTTTTCAACATCATATCTGTAAGTACCAAATTTCTACCCATCAGTGTAAAGCATTTTTTCACTTCCCACCCCCAGCCTCACTCCTCCAGCTTTTCTGTCATTTCTGCCTTTGGAAATTATAAAGGGAGAGGAGAGACAACAACAACAACAACAACAACAAAAACAAAAACATGAGTAAGAAGGGCAGTATGATTTTGTAATTAGAGAACCTGGATTTAGTCTGTTCTGCTATTTACAAAATGAAGTGGTCTTTGTGTACCACCATTTGAACTTTGTGCCTCACATTCCCAATCTGTAAAATAGGGGAAAAACAGTAAATGATGAAAGGAGTGGTCTGTGTAAACTAGAAAGCCCTTAGAGATATTATTTATTTATTAAAGGAAAATTGAGAAAAGATTTTTGAACTTCTTATCACACCAGAAGTAGAGGCAATAAAATTACAGTTGATAAAGAAAACTGTAGTTTTTCCTTTTCATTTTTCTCATGAGCCTTGAAGTTGGGTCTATACCTGTTTGGTTTACTTCTTTCATTACAGAGATGAAGTATCTGAGTAGGTTTTCCCCAGTGTAAGTAGAGTTCTCTCTCTCTTTCTCTCTCTCTCTCTCCCCTTCTCCCCCACTCCCTCCCTCCCCCACCCCCCATCCCCATCTTTCTCCTTTCTCTCTCCCTCTCTGCAGGGAATAGAAATTTGGGATTCAGGAAGCAGCACCAGTCCTCTACTCATTTACCTGCCTGTGGCCAGTCTGTGTTTCCTGGACTGTTCAGTTGCCCTTCTCTAGTTCTCCTTTGAAACTAAAATATATATATATATAAAGGCCATCCACAGCCACTGCCTTGTTCAATGTGACTATGCAAACCTATTTTATTCTTACTTTGTATTCAGGACACATGCACTCCTCCTCCTGTAGTATTTGCTGATATACTTTGCACTCCAGCTGCTGCAATATTTAAATCAGTGATTCAGTATACAGACCACACAATGTGCCACTACACTCCAACAGGCAAGGTCTATCTCTCCATGGGGACAGAGGATCTAAGCATCTGTCATTCTCCTCCCATCGCTTATAATTAACCACACACCCCTTTACACATATAAATATTTATGTGCAAAAATAAAATTCCCTGGTGCTTTAAGCCAATCTCTCTTCTCCTCAGTGAGCTTCAAAAGTTGCCAAAATAAATTTTTTACTTAATTTGAGAGTCTGTAAGAAACTCTTTAGTGTTAAGAACTTACATAATTATATTCTGAGAAAATAATTTCAAACCTCAGACTTCTAGAATGTAAGCTCCATGCAGGAGGGATCTTCATCTCTGTCACAGATATATCCCATGTGCTTAGAAGAGTCTCTGGGATATAGTGTGAACTCAATTAATATTTTTTAAATGTTGAAGGATGAAATGTACAGGAACCCCAATTATAATACATTCTGTTGTTTAGGATGAAGAATTTAAGACTAGTATTCTAGGCAAACATTGCAGAACCTGAAAGTACTTTGATATTAAATGAGAACAAGCCAGAGATAGAAATAATCATGAGACGTAAAGTTTGCCTATTATTCAGTCAACAAATCATTATTAACTATTGCCAGACATCATCACATTGGATCCTGAAGCAATTACAAACAATAAATAATTGCCCTTACCCTCAAGTAACTCTTGGCTTGTACATGATTTGCAAAGGATGGTCTATGGATTGCCTATCAGTATTTGTTAAAAGTACAGATTCTCAGTTCCCATCCCAAACTTATTGAACCAGAATCACTGAGGATGATCATTGGAATCTGTATTTTCAATCTGTTAGCCAGGGAAAACTTATGAACACTAATGTTTGAGAAGGTAGCCTAGTGGAACTCAAGTTATTTGACCGTTTCTCAGGAATTCTGTGGTCTCTGCTACCATTCAAGTTAGGTTTACATTGTCAAGCCCAAACATCTCTTAGTGAATGGGTAAAACATAATGATATTAAAATAACATGATCAGCCAGGCACAGTGGTTCACGCCTGTAATCCCAGCACTTTGGGAGGCCGAGGCAGGTGGATCACTTGAGGTCTGGGGTTTGGGACCAGCCTGGCCAATCTGGTGAAACCCTCTCTCTACTAAAAAATACAAAAATTAGCTGGGCACACCTGTAATCCCAGCTACTTAGGAGGATGAGGTAGGAGAATTGCTTGAACCTAGGAGGCGGAGGTTGCAGTGAACCAAGATCGCACCACTGCACTCCAGCCTGGGCGACAGAGCAAGACTCCTTCTCAATAAATAAATAAATAAATAAATACAAACATGATCATTTTAGATTAATAGTTCAGTATTACAGCATACAAAGCAGTCCTCTTTAAAACTAATGCTTAATGGGACTGGTGATTTGAGATGAAGAAAAAAAAGATAAACATACAGCACATACTTGTAGACTTTCAGAAACAGATCTAAATCAAATGTCTTACATGTTCTCTAAGCTCCTAAGCTTCTGAAAAAAAGTGTTTGAAACTTACCTCAGGCCTCATCAATTTCAAATATTCCAGTGTATCCATTAATCTGTTCTGCTCAGCGATAACTTCAGAATTGACTGACACCTGCACATCTTCTTGCAAAGACTAATTAGGTCCTCAGTGCCCAAAGTATAGTCAGAATCAACTACCATCTGGCTCAGAATGGTGCTGCCTAACATTCTGAATGTTTAGCTTTAATTATGTGTTTGTGTAATTTTATGCAATTTTCTATGGACTACTGACATAGAACATCTATAAACCCCCGTGGATTGGAAAATCCATCTCCCAGTCATTATTCTCCCACCTGAATGTTTCCTTGTACCTGGATTCAGCAGGAGGATTATTTTCCATCCTTTATTTCTCTAACGTCTTCTTCACTTCTACTCTTTTATTTTTACACGTTGTTCAATTCTGTAAGTTGTACTGGCTTGTGAATCTTGTCCTGTATGGCTCCTGACACCTTTAATAGCCATTTTCTCCAATTTAACATTCTTGCTAATCCTCCTCTAACTCTTACCAATTCTTTTTGAAATGATTTGTAAACATTTAATATTTAATTATTTTCTTTGTTCTGTACCTCAGCACCATGCTATTTACTGTTTCACTAAGTAAAGAATTAGTAAATTTGATTGTTTGATTACATCATAACATTAGTTATTATTTATAGGTTATATTATGCTCTCATGCTTTGTGGAAAAAGCATATTAAATTTAATGCCAGCCAGAAAAAAATGAAAATTGCACTTTTTTGGGGGAATGCAAATATTGGTCACTGAGCTAGCTCCAAATACCTCCTTAACATTTTGAAAAATAACAAATTAATAATAATTTGAGATAACACCATTTAATGTCTTAATGTTAAACTGTGCATATTTGCTGTTAATCAAAACAATTTTTTAAACTCAAAGCGATGGCACTTAATGTTCTTTTAATTATGCAAGGAGCTAATCAATTTGTCCCTTAAATGGATGTTCAACTGATTAAGAGAAGCTAATCATCAGTTACGAAATCCATAAGGCACAGATGAGTCAGGTTTAAAACGCCTTTTTGCTAACTTGGGACCAATAATTCTGTCTCCTTAAATTACCTCTTATTTCAGTTGGGAGAAGTTACTTTCTTTCCTTAAATATGTAAATGTTATACTCTTACCTGTGGAAATTAAAGCCTACTTCAGCCTATAGTTAGGAATCCAATCAAGAATGATGCTGTAAGTGTTCAGTTTCTTATTTTACCCCTAAAGGACAATAACTAAGCAAGGGAATTATGATTCAGCATTAAGAATAGGTTGCTATGAATTAAATAAGACAGTTTAGATGTTTGACTCTCTTTGATACTATAAAGAGGATTTAGGCATGTTAATTGTTCAGTACTCTAAAAAGATGATTTCATCCAATAACATTCATTTGCTCAACAGATATTTATTAAACATCTATTATTTGCCAGGTACTGTGCCATACACCAAAAGTGTAAGGGCACTTAAGGCATAGTTCCTGACCTTAAAGGCCAACTAAGAAACAAAAAGCAACATCATGAAGGATAATCAGATACATTTTTTACCTGTTAAGAGTCACTAAAAAAATAAAATGAAACAAACAAGAAAAAGAGGTAGATTCACATAGTGATGTATTATATAATAAGTTACACATTAAAGATTAACAGGTGGACAAAAGCTACCTATGTCAGAAAACAAAGCACAGTTCAATGACTCTGAATTCAATGGACTGGCATCAGGATATGCTTGGCTTCTAATTCTAGGCTGTAGCTATCACTAATCTGCTTGAGTTTGAGAGTATTTTAATTCTCTTTTTATTTCAACTTTCTCATCTGCAAAAGATCAGTGAACTTTCCATTGTGTAGTAGAGGTCAATTTCAAATCATTTGGAAGAAAACCAGGCCATCTTAAAGGGCTTCTGCACTTGGAATCCAAAAGCAAAGTGCATTAGTCAATCAATCATTCAGTCAGTAAGTACTTATTGATTATCTACTGAGTGCTCTCCAGGGTGCCAGCCCCTGATGGGGACACATAGGAGATGAAACAAAATGGTCACTTTCTTCAATTAGCTGCCACCCTTCTTGGGAAGAAAACAAACCATATGCAATAACAATAAAGAACAAATGAATGCATAAAAATTTACTGGGTGACACTACATGCCAGACACTGTTATGCTTTCTAGACGGTAAGGCTCTTTCACGTGTTATTTAAGAATGGTCAAGTGTATATAATTAAAAGCTAGGCTATGTAGTCTTTTCAGAGCTACAGAAGATTGGAAGAGAGAAATACCAATTAGGCTACATTCAGAGATGGCTGTGTTGAAGTTAGAGGATTTGAACCAAGATGTTGAGCTATTGTGGAACAGGTGAAACTGGATAGAAAGAAGCACACTCCAGGGGAAAGAGATCTGATGCAAACAAGGCAAGAAGCATAAAAAGCTGATTACAGTGTCCTTACAGGCATATGCTTTTATGGGAACAGAGCTTATAGATGGAAGGTGGGAAACTAGAGGTGGACTTTACAAGACCAATTAAAATTTTGGAGGAACGTCAGTGTAGAAGAAAATGTGTAGGAAGACAAAAAAAGATTGTAAATAGGCAGAGGGTGAAATATCTAGAGTAGGGAACTGATGTGATAGAAAGAAGTTTAAGGGATATTGGTTTTGTAGTGGCATTATAACTACATTTTAGGGTACAGCAGCTAGATCATCAGGATGTTGGCTCTTCTGACCTCATATTTCTAATTTCTGCAACACTTAAGTTACAGATATTGCTCTTATCATTCATGGAATAACACATCACTTAGAGATTTTTAGATCTGCTATTTAATTTACTGAACCTACAATGACAGATGGCTTAATGCAATATAAAGTGCTAATCCTACTTATCCAATTTGAGGATTGTCATGCAAAAATTTTCTCAAAAACAGAACAGTTGGTTATTTCCCCAAACTTCATTTATTCACTGTCTTCCTAACCTTTTGATACAGGGTTAATTTAAATCAGAGTCAGGAAATTAATGCCATTAGTTATTTTCCTTCCTTCAATTTCTAGGCACACTGAGGGCTTAGCGGAGATAGAATAAGGTTAGAAGTCCTGTAGGATCCTCAAAGCCTCCGCTGGGATAAGAAGCTGGAGTCAAAGATAAAAGAATCAAGATGAGATCTGCCACAGCAACTTCCCTCTCTGCACACCTGCTGAAGGGAGTTGGGAAGGAAGTGAAGGGCAGTAAGAGGAAGTAAAGTGGAGATAAAGTGGGCTCCACGGTCTGAAATCTCTGCTCAATAGAACTCGAGCAATTTTTAAATTTAGGAGAGGAGCATGGGACCAACTCAAGGCCCAAACTCAATTCTGCAACTGCCTCACACATCTCAGGAAACTCCTAGAAAACACCCCTAGCAGAAGCATTTATCCTCTTAATCTTCTCCCTTTCTATATACTTCTACCCCAAATCTCATTCCTTGCCAAAAATCAGTCCTTTTTTATCCACACACACTTCAATTTTTCAAAGAAGAAAGGAAGGGAGTTCTTTAAACTACACACAGGAGGGGTTGACATTTGATTTTTTATGGGGAGCACATTTTATAAGTTACACTTCATTATGTAAACTAGATTTCCCTGTATAAACAGGGTCATGGGGGATCTTGATTTCCAACCCTATCTGGAATATTCGCAAATGGGCTTTACTGCCATATTTTGTTTTTCCCTTCTTTTTCCCATCCCTTCCTCCCTGGCTCTGCTCTCCTCACTGTATATCTTCTCTCATTCATGTCAGAAAAAAACACACAAAATGAGGGAAACTGTGGTCATTTCTCTGGAAAAATATTGATGAGACAGTTACTTTCTGGAAAAGGTGAATTGTGCAGGGAACCCCCAAATAAGAGACTCTTATTTCCTCATTGTTTTGTCCATGGCTAAAGGACTTGTCTCTTTTCTACATTGGTGGATCTGAAATTGGGTCACTTTAACCAAAGCACTGTTCATCTAAGAATCATTGCTCCTTTCTTGCCTCTTACCAGAACCCCAGTGAGAATGAGATAACCCATTTCTACCAAAGCATCTTTATCATCAGCCATGGGCCTCTGACCACTGAACACAGCACAGAAATGCTGAGATACCTTTCTGTGTTGAATAGATAGAGAAAATCATCTAGAGTCTGAATCAAGCTTTCTGAACACTTTCAATATTCTATTTTTTGATTTCTGAAATCAGGCATACTCCCCTCATTTCTAATTGTTTATTCCTCTCTCCTCTCCTTTTCTCTCTCTGCTTCTCTCTGTCTCTGCCTGCCTCTCTCTGTCTCTCTCATGTGCATTCTTTCGCACAAACACACACGCGTGCGCACACACACACACACTCTCTCCCTCCTTATTCAGTTTTATAGCAAAGAGGTCTTATTCTACCTAGTTCCTTATATTTTCCTCCATTTTAGTTGCATGTAAAAACATTAGCAATGCTTCTAAAGCCATAAAGTTTATTTTGTGGAAATGTTATACTTTAATTATGTAATAGCACATGGAGAATCTATACAGGGTTTCAGACCAAGTTATGATTACTGCAGCTTAATAATGACCTAATCCCACTCTGTGGTCAGTTAATATTGTAATAGGAAATGGGTAAGTTTTAATAAATATTATTCAAGTTTAACCACTAAGAATTGGTCTTCAGATGACTTGTGAGTCCCTAGCTTTTCAATCAAAGGTTCTCATTCTCACTAATCAACAATAATTCTTCACTAACCAATCAACGAACTGCCTTGTAAGAACTTTGACATGTATCGGAGTATTAAAATAGAGGAATGAGATAAAGAAGAAAAACCAAGATTGACTTTTTTCATATACTAGGCACAGTATCAGAAACTCATAAGCTTTAATCTTAACCTCATTGTGATGATTTGAAAGCAGAGCAGGGCACTTATGGCCAACATTTAATGGTTTTTAAACATATGGCTCTATTTGCTCTGCAAGTCTGACAAAGACATATTTCCATGATTCTTATTCTAATGCAGTAATATAGTATTTTATCTGTTATATTAAATAATCTTATGCCTTTTAGCATATTTAAAGTTCGTTTTTAAAATTAAAATACTTTTTTACTCTTCTTGTCTCAGAATGTTTCAGACATATGCTTGCTACATCAGATACATTTTACACCCACATTAATCAAAGCACAGAGAAACTATTACTAAAGATGTGAGATTGATAACACTGTCTCTTTAGACATCTACAGAAAATGCTATACTGCACAGAAGATAATATTCAGCCTACACCCCTGTCTGCTGTCCTCCCATCCTCCCACTTCTCAGAAGATTCTTGCTAAAACTTTTTACTTATAAGCCAAAAAAGCTATCACTCAAGATGAGAGAATTTGTTGAAATCCTCTTCACAAGCAGATCCATTTTTGAGTGTTTATTGAATAAACAAACAAAAAGAATAATCAATGACAAATGTGGATCCAGAAACTCTGCCCAGATGAACAGAAGTCATTTTCCCCTGAAAGCCATATTTCTTTTCAGTAGCAGAAATGGTCATTGCTTTTACAAAGTTTATTCACATTAATGCTCAATTTTTTTTCTTGAAAGCTCATTCATTCTTCATTCAAAAATATTTATTTGGCATCTATTATGTATCAAACAAATTCAGACTGAGGATATAAAATTCCTCTTTCTCTGGAGCTTATATTCTAGAGCAGCAATGAATAGTAGGATTTACTGCAATATACGAAAATGTTCTACACCTATGCTGTTCATTATGGTAGTCACTAGCTACAAGCAGCTATGAGCACTTGAAATTGTGGCTTTTGCAGCTTGGAAACTGTATTTTAAATGTTTAATTTTAATTAATTTAAATTTCTATTTAAATCACCATATGTGGCTAGTGGCTACCCTTTTGGACAGTGTAGGTGTAGGGAATGCACAAGTATGTGGTGTGTGTGCATGTGTATATTGAGGGAACAGCAACAGACTCCATAAATATGTAAATGAATAAGAAATGCCAGATTGTAGTAAGTGCAAAGCAGACAACTAAAATAGGGTGATGTGAAAGACAGTGTTTGGGAGGCTACTTTTGAATGGGTGTTTGAGAAAAGTCTCTCTGAACAAGTGACTTCAGGCTAGATGTGAATAATAGGAAGGATCCATGAAAAGATCCAGGAATTAGTTTGCCAAATAGAAGGAACAGATAGTACAAAAGTCCTAAGATGAAAACAAGCTTGGTATTCTAACACTAGGGACAGAGGAAGAACAGTGTGACTGGAGGGTAGAGAGCAAGGGAAGGGCAATAGAGTTGAAGCTGGAGTGTTATAAATGCACCTGTGTTTGTTTCTTAAAGCTGTTGTAACAAAATACCACAAACTTGGTGGCTTAAAACAATGTAGGGATATTCTCTCACAGTTCTGGAGACTAGAAGTCTGAAATCAAGGTGTCAGCAGGTTCCACTGCCTCCAAACGCTCTAGGCTCTAGGGGAGAAACTTTGTCTTTTCCTAGCTTCTGGTGACTCTTGGCAATCTTTGGTGTTCCTTATCTCACAGCTTCATCACTCAAATCATTGCCTTCCCCTTCACATGGCCTCTTCTATATTTCCTCTGACTCTGTGCGTTTTCTCCTCTTCTTATAAGGACACCGCTCATTTGATTTAGGTGCATCTAATCCAATATGGCTTCATCTTAATTACATCTGTAAAATTGTATTCCCACCTTCTGAGGACATGAATTTGGGTAAGACACTATTCAACCCACTGCAGCACCCAATTTTGTAGGACTTTGAAGGCCAGATTGAGGAATTTTGCTTTTATTCTAAATGTGATGAGATGTTATTGGGGGATTTGGAGTAAGAGAATCACTAACTAATAAAATTAATGCTTTACAAAAAATCATTCTGGCTGCAGGGATACTGGATTTTAGACAAGAGTAAAAGAACAGAGACCAGTAAAGCAACCATTGCAGGAGCCCAGACATTAGAGGATGTGGCTTAGGTAGGGCAGTACTGGTGGGAGTGGGCAGATTTGAGATTTGTTTTAGAGGTAAAAGGGATAGGGTTCACTGATGGATTGAGTGAGGGAGTGAGAGAAAGAAGAATCAAAGACAACTCCTACATTTATTATTTGAGCAAAAGGAAAGTGATGTTGCCAATTATATGACAAGAATGAGACAGGTTCTATTTGGTGATGTTAAGTTTGAGAGACCTGTTAGGCCACCAAGTTGAGATACCAATTAGGTACAAATCTACAGGTCTTAGGAGTAGTCAAATGTGGAGATATAAGCTTGGCAATTGAGATAAACTAAGGAACAGAGAGAGGCTAAGAAACTCTCCCCCTGGTCACATAGGTAACAAATGGCAGAGCTGGGATTGGAACCTGGGTAGTCTGGCTTCAGAATCTATGCATTTAACTACAGTGCTATATTCACTGGAACTAAAAAGGAACTGAGAATTTTGAAGAAGGAGGGCAGAAGTAGCAATGGAGAAAAGAAAGACATCTGTTCAAGTTGATCAGTGTGCAAATACAATCTTCATTTATTCAAGCATGCTTTGAGTAACTCTTCAATATGAATGTGTGCTTATCTTCACCCATTTTAAAGGTAGAGACAGTGTTATGGGGGTGTTTTCTATAGAATATGATGACTTGGACATGGTTAGGTATTTATTAAGATTAAACATTTTTATGTACTGTGTGGAAATAAAAAATCAAAACCTATGCAGTGGGATTTAACCCAGGGATACAAAGATGGTTCAACATATGCAAATCAATCAATGTGATACACCATATCAACAGAGTGAAGCACAAAAACCATATGATCATTTCGATTGATGCTTAAAAGCACTTGAAAAAATTTAACATCTCTTCTTGATTTTTAAAACCCTAAAAAACTGGCTATTGAAGGAACACACCTCAACATAATAAAAGCCATCTATGATAGACCCACAGCTACTATAATACCGAATGAGAGAAAACTGAAAGCCTTTCCTCTAAGATTGTGGAACAAGACAAAGATGCCTACTTTCACCACTGTTATTCAACATAGTACTGGAAGTCCTAGCTACAGCAATTAGACAAGAGAAATAAATAAAAGGCATCCAAACTGGAAAGGAAGAAGTTGAATTATCCTTGTTTGCAGATGATATGATCTTATATTTGTAAAAAACCTATATTTTTAAAGACTCCACCAATAAACTATTAGAATTCAGAAACAAATTCAGTAAAGTTGCAGGATACAAAATCAAAATATAAAAATCAGTAACATTTTTATATGCCAATAGTGAACAATCTGAAAAGGAATTCAAGAAAGTAATCCCATTAACAATACCTATAAATAAAATAAAATACTTAGGAATAAACTTAACTAAAGAAGTAAAAGATTACTACAATAACAATTACAAAATATGGATTAAAGAAATTGAAGAGGACACCAAAAGTTGGAAAGATATTCCATGTTCACAAATTGGAAGAATCAATATTGTTAAAATGTCCATACCACTCAAAGCCATCTATAGATTCAATACAATCCCTATCAAAATACCAATGACCTTCTTTACAGAAATAGAAAAAATAATCCTATGATTTATATGGAACCACAAAAGACCCAGGATAACCAAAGCTATCCTGAGCAAAAGGAACAAAACTGTAGGAATCACATCATCTGACTTCAAATTATACCATGGATCTATAGTAACCAAAACAACATGGAACGGGCATAAAAACAGACATAGAGACCAATGGAACAGAATGGAGAACTAAAAAACAAATCCACACATCAACAGTGAACCCATTTTCAACAAAGGTGCTAAGAATACACATCGGGGAAAGGACAGTCTCTTCAATAAATGGTACTGGGAAAACTGGATATCCACACGCAGATAATTAAAACTAGATACCTATCTCTTGCTGTATACAAAAATCAAATCAAAATGGATTAAAAACTTAAATCTAAGACTTGAACTATAAAACTACTAAAAGAAAACATTGGGGAAACTCCTCAGGACACTGGACTGGGCAAAGAGTTATTGAGTGATACCACACAAGCACAGGCAAACAATGAAAAAACTGGACAAATGAGATCACATCAAGTTAAAAAGCTTCTTCATAGCAAAGGAAACGATCAAGAAAGTGAAGAGACAATCCAAGGAACGGGAGAAAATATTTGCAAACTATACATCTGAAAAGGGATTAATAACCAGTCTATAGGAACAACTCTATAGGAAAAAATATATAATAATCTGATTTTAAAATGGGCAAAAGATCTGTGTGATGGCAAATACTGAGTGACAACCCGATTGGATTGAAGGATGCAAAATATTGATCGTGGGTGTGTCTGTGAGGGTGTTGTCAAAGGAGATTAACATTTGAGTCACTTGGCTGGGGAAGGCAGACCCACCCTTAATCTGGTGGGCACAATCTAATCAGCTTCCAGCAAATACAAAGCAGGCAGAAAAACGTGAAAAGGCAACACTGGCCCAGCCTCCCAGCCTACATCTTTCTGCCATGCTGGATGCTTCCTGCCCTCAAACATCAGACACTTAAGTTCTTCAGTTTTGAGACTTGGACTGGCCCTCCTTGCTCCTGAAGCTCGCAGACAGCCCATAGTGGTACCCTGTGATCGTGTAAGTTAATACTTAATAAACTACCATATAGATATCCTATTAGTTCTGTCCCTCTAGGGAACCCTGAGTAATATAATCTGAACAGACATTTCTGAAAAGAAGATATACAAATGGCAAACCAGTATGTGAAAATGTGCTTTATATCAATGATCATCAGAGAAATGAAAATCAAAACTATAATGTGATTATCATCTCACAGTTTAAATGGCTTTTATCAAAAAATAAGCCATAACACATGCTGGCAAGTGTGCAGAGAAAAAGAAACCCTAGTTTACTATTGGAGGGAATGTTAATTAGTACAATCACTATGAAGAATAGTTTGAAGGTTCTCCCAAAAATAAAAATAGAACTATCATATAATCCAGCAATCATACTCTGAGGTACGGGCCCAAAAGAAAGAAAATCATTATATTGAAGAGATATCTGCACTCACATGTTTACTGCAGCACTATTTACAATAGTCAAGATTTGCAAGCAATCTGAGCGTCCATGAACAGACGAATAGATAAAGAAAATGTGGTACATACACATGATGGAGTACTATTCGGCCATAAAAAAGAATGAGATCCTGTCATTTGCAACAACATGAATGGAACTGGAGGTCATTATGTTAAGTGAAATAAGCCAGGCACAGAAAGACTAACTTCACATGTTCTCACTTATTTGTGGAAGCTGAAAAAAAAAAAAAAAAAAATTGAACTTATGGAAATAGTAAAATGATGTTTACAGAGGCTGGGAAGGGGAATGGGGCAGGCAGTGCAGACAGGAATGGGGATAGTTAATGTGTACAAACATATAGTTAGATAAAATAAGATCTAGTATTTTATAGCACAACAAGGCAACTATAATTAACATTAATTTATTGTATGTTTCAAAAACACTAAAAGAATACAATTGGATTGTTTGTAAATGCTTGAGGTGATGCATAACCCATTTACCCTGATGTGATTATTAAGCATCATATGCCTGTATCAAAATATCTCACATACCCCATAAATATAGATACCTACTATATACCCCCCCGCCCCCAATTTTTTTTTAAAAAACCTATGCAGCATTACTTCCTAGAAAGGAGAGTTCCACAATCTTCCCTGTTGTGTCTGATGTGCCTGATTGACTTTAAGACTAATCAAAATATAAAGAATTTATCCACTGAGAATTCAGAAATGTCCTTACCAAGTACAATCACATAAAAATAATTATTTACTTATACCAACTATCAGAATTAATTTAACTGTAGCAACAGTTGATGTGGCACCTTCTAATTAATATAGATACATTTTTAGTGACATTAATAATTGGTGGCAAATTGTAAAATACTTAAGGTTATATAGTCAGTGTATTTACTAACAAGAGAGAATGTGGCATTGGTAGAAAAATAAAACTTTTAAAAAAGAGGAAAGTAGAAGATTTTAGAAAGGTATCATGTGCACTATAGCCTCTTCTATTATGAGGCTTTCCTACTTTTTCTGCCTATGCAGCCCAGTGTGTTGGATGGCAGGAAGTAATGCATAGGTGTTAAGAGTACAGACAGCTCTGGGCTTTACCATACACTGTATTAGATGTGGGACCTTGGGGAAGTTGTTTAGTTTTTCTTGCCTCCCTCCATTCCTTACCCACTTCTTAGAGTTATGGTAGGACTAAAGTGAAATCAGAGACATGGAAAGCTCTTGAAGCATTTGCCTGACACATAATAAACACCCCAGGAAATGTTAACCATTTTTAGATTTCCTCACCCTACCCATCTTTCTGGCCTTCGTTTAAAATAATTAAGTATAAGGTGAAAAATACAAAATGTTTCCAATGTCTAATTCATATTTCTAAGCTGCATAGACTAGACTCTCTTCAGAAGCTCCCCGAGTATGAAAAAGTCTACCCTACTGCCTCTGATCTCATCCATCTCTCTGCTTTCGTGAGCTAAATGTTTTCTGCATGAAATCATTCAAAATCTCCATGGTCAACCAAAAAATTCCACTCCTAGGATCTTATCCTAAGAAAGAATTAAGGATTTATGCTCACATTTAGCTGCAATGTTGTTAATAGTGAGGAAGCGATTTAGAAAAACTTAGTGAACAACAATAGAGGATTCATGGATAAATTGTGGAGCAACACATGTACAATTTTAAGAAGCTCTAAAAAGAATGTTGTATAAAAATAATAATGAAAAAGAAGTTCATTATATATATATATATATTTAATTTTTAAAGAGCAGGCTATGATGCAAGATGTCCCACATGGTACTATTTTTTAAAGTATATAGGTAGATACAAGCATAGAAAATGTCTGGAAGGCTTTACAGTGACCAAAATGTAGTGCATCACCCACTCACTCCTCCCACTAATGCTGGAATGGTCTACTAGCAAGTCTAGGTAACTGGGCATTCTTGTGTAATCTCAGTCTAAATGTTCCCTTGCTAAACCGAGACTGGGAGAATAAAGAGGGCATATTGGTTACAAGCTAGAAGGTGATAGTCTGCCCCTTTCTAATTCTCTTCCTTATACTTCTCAGCTTTGAAGGTTGTGTCCCTGAGGTCTCTCTTGTGGCAGTGTTCACAAGTAGCTAAAGGTGTCATGTATGATGTCAGAAGCAAAGAGTTCTATTTCCTGTGTCAGACTTTGCCCATGGTTACTAGGCCCCCTCTGGGGGCCCTTCAATTGATTGTAATCATTTAGGGACTTAAAATTATTAAAATAATAAATGATCAAAATTAATTTCCCTGCCTTTGATCATTACTTGCAATATTTTTAAAAACAAATTATAGATCTACTTAAATATTACACTTCTAATTATGAAATAAATTACATTACCATTTTTTTAACCATAATTGGGAGGGCCTATTTAAACGTCGGAAGTGAAAGGGACTGCTGTATGTTAAGGCAATTGATATTTAAGACCATTAAAACTTCTTACAGACCAGGCGCGGTGTCTCACGCCTAGAATCCCAGCACTTTGGGAGGCTGAGGCGGGTGGATCATGAGGTCAGGAGATCAAGACCATCCTGGCTAACACGGTGAAACCCCGTCTCTACTAAAAATATTAAAAAATCAGCCAGACATGGTGGTGGACACCTGTAGTCCCAGCTACTCGGGAGGCTGAGGCAGGAGAATGGCGTGAACCAGGGAGGCAGAGCTTGCAGTGAGCAGAGATCGCGCCACTGCACTCCAGCCTGGGTGATAGAGCGAGATTGTCTCAAAAAAAAAAAAAAAAAAAAAAAGGACTTCTTATAATACATTCAGATGGTCATTCCACAGCCTCTGGTAGGAGATTTGTGATTAACCATGAAATTTACTAGTAAAGGTGTCAGGTTCACATATTTTAATGAAGGTATTATAATATTTGTTCTGATTTCTGAGATCACTTTTCAGTCCCTGGCATTTGGGAGCAAAAAAGAATCATTTTAATGAACATTAAATTACATTTTCTCCAAGTTGTAATGTTTCCAACATGAAAAACTGGAGGCACTCACTAGCTAGTAATTTATAAACTACGACCAAATCATACAAAATTGCTCATTTTTGACCTACAAAAAAATGGCAATTTCATATAGTTAAACCAAATATGGTAATAAAGATATATAAATGATTTTTTAAACAAAGCTTCCTAAAAGTATTTTTACCCAGATATATTTGTTACATACTTTTTGTTTTTTAATGTGGCATTATCAAGAGTTTTATAATCACTCTGGTTTAGCCTCACTATGTTCTAAGGGAGTAAGTTATGTAACTTGCTTTAGGAAATAAAAGGGTTGAATGGGCAACTAGGGAAAGAGCTCCAGTATGGAAATAATCTTATTATTCATTCAAAAAATATTTCTTGAACACCTACTCTGTCAGACACTATACCAAGTACTGAGAACACATCAATGACTGATTTCCTCTTAAAAATTGTGGTCTAGGCCAGGTGCAGCGGCTCATGCCTGTAATCCCAGCACTTTGGGAGGCCAAGGTGGCCGTATCACTTGAGGCCAGGAGTTCAAGACCAGCCTGGGCAACATGGTGAAACCCCATCTCTACTAAAAATATGAAAATTAGCGTGGTGGCACACGCCTGTAGTCCCAGCTACTCGGGAGGCTAAGGCACAAGAATCACTTCAACCCGGGAGGTGGCGACTGCAGTGAGCCAAGATCGTGCCATTGCATTCCAGCCTGGGTGACAGAGTGAGACTCTATCTCAAAAACAAAAACAAAAACGAATTGAGGTCTACCTTTTTACTTAATTCTATGTAAATATTCTTATGAATTTGTTACTTATTTATATCCCCTGGGACATGTAGCTCCAGCTCTTGGTTATGTTTTTTTCTCCTACTAATATGATTATTATTTATTGTCTTATATCTGATTATGACATGAAAAATATATTTTGCAATTTATAAGTTTTTGTTCTTCCTTATGTACCAGTATCTCCCTGTTGTATTTTTTATTGTAATGAAATACATATAACATAAAATTCACCTCTTTAACCACTCTTGTTAAATATTTCTTGTTATCAAGTACATAAGAAAAGTGCATCTACGTGCATTAAATCTATGTGCTGTTAACATTGTAGATATACGTACACTGGACACTACATATCCATCTAACATGTAACAAAAGTTCAAAAAGAAAGAAGCAAAATCAAGAAGATTAGTATCTCTTTTGAGAAACTGGCAATCAATGCCTGGTACCAACTTGGCAGCAACAATTTCTAGATCAGTATTTCCCAAAACTGTTTGCCCTCAAAATGCATTATAAAGTAGTGATGAAAGATCAATATGAACCCATGAAATAGGCATGTAGATTCAAGTAAACAGTAGAAACAGTTTCAAGGAAACTGCCTTAAAACAATCAAAATTTTACCCATATCACAAATATGCATAAGAAAGGCTGAAGATCACTGAATAGTTGACATACATTAAAGTTTGGTAAAATGGTAAAACCTGACTCTGCATTGACTAACAAACTGAGTACCAGTCATTCGTCCTTCAGGTAACACATACAACTTCTATGTCTTAAGATTGCCCACCATTCCTTACAGACAGACTTATACATAACAAAAACAAGAGAAATGTGCTTAGTATTTTTCTTACATTTATATTTTTAATGCACTTTTGAAGAAAATATTGCTAACACCAGGTTTTTGGTTTTGGTTTTGGTTTTGCTGAACCTATTAATAACTTAGGACAGTTTGGGAACATTGTTCCATATGCCATGCAAAGCTATAAAGTATTAATAAAAAGGGCTTTGGCATGTGTGGTGCATCCTTTGATTTTTAAAAAAGATTTTATGAACACTGAAAATATCTTCTAATTTTTGTGGTTGTGAGTGATCTAATTCACTTCTTTATCAGATTGGGGCATTAGATAAATAGTTAAGATGACTAGCTAATTAATTACAGAGTTCCTTCTTCAGGCTATAGACTCCAAGAACAAGACAGTCAGAGCTCATTGTTTATTTCCCTAATCAGCTCTTTATTTATTCATACACTTAAAGCACCTAGCATAGTACTTTGCATATAGCATATGTTTAATACGTCTATGGAAAAGAGACAGTGTGGCTTAGTCAGACATTTCTGGATTCAAATCCTAACTCTACCTCTTACCAATAGAGCAGCCATAGGCAGATTTGTTCATCTCAGAATTTGTTCATCCTGTACTGTATCATGGTGACAACTTATTCCACAGTTGCTATGAAAATTATGAGAGATAATAAAGATAATGTGTCCAGTACAAAGTGTGGGCACATAGTAATGAATGCTAGATCCCTTCCCTCACTTTATATAATATTCACACCAGAGTCAATCCTAAAGAAAAATTATAAAGTGAAGACCCCTTCCACTTTCCCTTTTTTACCCTTCTCCCCAGACACAGTCCTCACCATCTTGCACTGTTATTCATCTCCATTGGTACATAACTGAGATATGGCATTGTGATCAGGAGACCTGAATTCTCTTTTTTTTTGAGATGGAGTCTTTCTCTGTCGCCCAAGTTGGAGTGCAATGGCGCGATCTGGGCTCACTGCAACCTCCGTCTCCTGGGTTCACATGATTCTCCTGTCTCAGCCGCTGGAGTAGCTGGGATTACAGGTGCCTGCCACCATGACTGGCTAATTTTTGTATTTTTAGTAGAGATGGGGTTTTGCCATGTTGGCCAGGTTGGTCTCGAATTCCTGACCGCAGGGGATCCACCCGCCTCAGCCTCCCAAAGTGCAGGGATTACAGGCGTGAGCCACCGTACCAGACCCTGAATTCTTATTCTATCTTGGCCCTTACTAGCTAAAGCTCTTGGCCAAGCAATTTGACATATCATGGGTAGGGCCTTAGACAGTTTTATTTAGAGATTGGTCAGTTGGGTATAGTAATTTAAAGTCTTATTATATTAAAACAAACATGGTGATGTTGAATCAATGCAAACTTTACGCAAAGTTTTAAGATAAACCAAGAGATTTCAAAGATATTCCCACTTGTGGTGGGTTACTTTGGGCTAAGTCCCCAGATTCCTAGAGGTTCAAGTTCCCTCTCTTACCATTGGAGATACTTTGTTGAAAAAAGTTAGGGACCTTTAAGGTTTCTTTCAGCTCAGGAACTCTTTCAGCTCATCATTCTCCCCCTTCTCCCCACCAAATTTCAACTTAACCTGATAAACTAGGCATCAGGGAAAAGTTACCGCATATTGCCCAAGGCTTCCGAGGCAATTTCCTGGGCACAAGCAATTAGCTGCCCCAGGCAAAACTGCACAGTAAGCAAAGCCTGCCTCCTCCCTCTCCTGCAGTATCCACCCCCACTACCTGCAGGCTTCCTCAACTGCCTTCAGCTTGCCAGAGCACTCACATCCACCTACAATTCTGACTTCTACCCAAGCCTTAAGCTCTAAATTTCTCCCTTTCCCTCCCTCATGTAATTTTCGATTCCCTCTTTGGGGTTAGTCTCAGCTAGGTTATACAAGGTGATCTGATTTGAATTTTTCTGATTGACATCTGCATTTTAAAGAATATGTTAGCATTAATAGCGAAATATTTATGGGAAATATTTCTGAACCTTGAGCCATAAAGAAGCCCTTTGCTCACTCTAGGTTATGAGATCTTACCCTACCAGTCTCTATCTCTTCAAAAGAAGAGTGGTCACTTCTTGTACCCATACTTCTGAAATATTGCCAATCCCTGTTATACGTTAATCAAAGCCAATAGACTTCTCATAGGTAACATGCAAGTCACGGTTACTTTTTTTATTTGCATATTATTCCTTCAGTTGGAAATACCTTACTATCCTTCCTCCATCTATTTAAATTAGGGATCTCAAGCTGGTATCCAAGGATTTCTATATGGCCCTAGATATATTTTGTTTGGCCATTATATTGGGCCTGTAGCAAGTAATGAGGTAGATATTACTCTTATCCAGTTAACAAAAGCAGCTAGGCTCCTATTGCGTTGTATCTAGTCTACTTCATATGTTTATGTTAATTGCACAGGGTACTTGACTTTTTGACCTCTGCTCACCCTTCAAGATCTCATCTAAAAGTCATCTTTTCTACAAGGTGTGAGAATCAATCAATACTTACAGCAAGTTAGTTGCTGGTTGCATTAATCATAAGCATCTAGCTCTTATGCAGGAGCTCCTAGTCTTATGCTGGGGCTCTGAATAGAATAATTAACTGCAAATGCAATTTAATGGAGTGGGTCTGATGGTGGAGATAGCAGATTATGGCATTGAGGAAGCAGGAGGTATGTTGAGGCTGACTGGGCTTTCATGTACCCTTAAATTGCTCAGTGAAGGATGCTGACTCTTACATCTGGGAGTGTTTAGTACTGCCTTGTACCTTCTAGTGACTCTGGAGGCAGTATATATCCTTATATTCTACATAGTGTGAAAGGAAAATATCTTGGGCCCCCAAAATCACTAAGCTAAAGGGAAAAGCCAAGCTGGGAACTGCTTAGGGCAAACCTGCCTCCTATTCTATTCAAAGTCACCCCTCAGCTCACTGAGATAAATGCACATCTGACTGCCTCCTTTGGAGAGGCTAATCAGAAACTCAAAAGAATGCAATCATTTGTCTCTTATGCATCTATGACCTGGAAGTTCCCTCCCCACTTGGAGTTGTCCTGTTTTTCCAGATTGAACCAATGTTCATCTTACATATGTAGATTGATGTCTCATGTATCCCTAAAATGTGTAAAACCAACCTGTACTCTGACCACCTTGGGCACATGTCATCAGGCCCTCCTGAGGCTGTGCCATGGGCATGCATCCTCAACCTTGGCACAATAAACTTTCTAAATTAACTGAGACCTGTCTCAGATTTTGGGAGTTTACATTTTGGTAACCATGTAGGGATTCTGAGTGGAAGTGCCCCTGACCTTTGGCAAGTCTCCTATTGGTGCTTGGTACCAGCATGAGCTAACTTTATGGCTCAAACCAACAGCACAATTTGCTGAGGTATGGGAGCACCTGCTCCAGAGAATCCTTGATCTCCCAAAATATGGTTGAGATCTAAAGTTTATTTTGCTGTACAACTTCCCCCCCCACCTTTTTTTTTTTTTTAAGTTCTACTTGCTTCCAACAAGGAAGACAAGTTTTCCTGCTTCCATGACGATGGAAGGCAGGTAACTCCTTCACGGAGTTTGAGCTCACTTCCAACAGGGAAGATGAGAGGATTTTTCCTGCTTCTAGGACAGTAGAGAGCCATCTTCAGCCTGAGACCCATCTCTAGGTAAGTAGCTGAATTGGGGTTTTGTCTTGGCTAAAGTTAACAATCAGCTGGTCTTAATTTCTCCTTACCATTAGAGCGCTCAGTAGTCATATAAGTTGTGCGATCTTTTGTTTTGCTTAACTGTTTTTTGTTGTTTCTGTTTTTGTTGTTGTTTCGGTCTTTTTCCCATTGGGTTTGATCAACTCTATCTGACTTGATTAAATCCAAAGGAAGTTCCAAATTATGGGGAACAAGGCTTCTGAAGTGGCTAACTTTCCACACACATACACACACACACAAAGGTGGTGTGGTAGGGGGAGAAAAATAGCCAGCAAAAGGAAAAAGAAAAAGAGAAAAGACTTTTAATTTTGACTACTAAGGGTCTTTATTTACATAACAAGGCCACCTTTTTGCTAGCCAGACCAAACTGAAAGAGCAATGGCTATACCTTTGAAATAGCAGCAATTTTTCCTAGCTGGAATATGGTAATGAGATTTTACAAGATTTTTTTTAAAGGAGCTCAGTGGTTAAAAGTCAACTTAATTAAAAGCTAACATCCAAGATGTGTGTGTGTATGTGTGCATGTGTGTGTGTTTGTGTGCATATGTGTGTGTGTTTAACAGGCTTTCATGGTTTTGTTTTTGGTTTTATTCTAGGACCTCGTCTTTTATTTTTGCCTTGAGCAAAAGTATTTTTCTTCTCAGTTGACTGAATTCTGTTTTCTTCCTTTACTTCTGCTGTCTCTTCCTTCTCTTGTACCCTCTGCTGCATGGAGAACCTAAAATAGATTATAATAACCTAGAGTTCCTTAAAGAAAATGAAGAAGGCACCAGACTCTCTTTGGGGGAGAAACATTTTTTTCCTTATGGAACCCCAAGAATGCGAACAGACAAGTTCGTCACAGCTCTTAAATTACTTACTTTTGTATTGTGTTATCTTTTAAATTTTGACTAAAATAGTTATTGCAACAGAGATTACTCTTGGGTTTTTAAGGGAGAGTGTGGTTTAGACACTTAGAAATGTCTTTAAAAAAAATTAAGTGTACTGTAAAAGCATCACATGGTCCAATCTCATAATTCTCACTTTGTGGAGACCCAGGATTCAGTGTGGGCTCTTCCCAGAGCTCAGAGATCCAGTTAAAAGGTAGGTAGTCCCTATCTAAATCAAATTGGTCTCTCTCCTTATACAATCCTATGATCGATTTTCACAATTTTATGTTTGATTTGGTGTCCATCTTTAATCTTCCTCTAGCACCACTAGACTTTTTCTCTATGTACTTTATGATGTAAATTTTGTTATTTGATTTTCATCTGAGTTGTTTCCTTTAATATGCAAATTTAAGGCTATTTAGCTGACAACTGCTTAGAGTTGTGAAACAGGTTATCAAGAATCTGAAAGTCTAAGATAAGAGAAAAAAGTTTTCTAAATCTCTAAGGTGTACTTATATTGGCATGCCTAATATGTCTATGTATTGTGTACACAATATTTCACCACCAAAAATAAACAAAAGAGCTCTAATTAATTGGCTTAAGAAAATCAAAGTGCTTGAATCAAATGCCTTATCAGAAAAAAACCAAAAGACTAGCCAAATGGGTTTTCAAGTTTATATAACTTAAGTAAAATTTTTAATAAATAAGTTAGCTGTAAAATTATTGATAAAATAATATTAGAAATGTCTTAAGAATTGCCAGCATACATTTTTGTTCGCAATTATTAATCAAACAATTTCATACTTATCCCTGCCAAATACTGTAAGTTGTAAAAATTTGGCATAGGGGTTACAAAACTATAAATCCAGCCCAAGACAGAATAATCTTTGCTTGTGTAATCTTTAATAAATAAGACATTGATATTGGTTTAGTAAAAATAGTTACATCTTGAATTTAGTGAGATTACCATAACTTCTCATCTTGTGGCTTTAGGTGGTCTAGTCCATAGGCAGTAAGGTCTGTTTTGGGAAAGGACGGTTATTCTCTTTGTTTCAAAGCTAAAACTATAAACTAAGATCCTCCCGAAGTTAGTTTGGCCTATGCCCAGGAATGAACAAGGACAGCTTGGAGGATAGAAGCAAGATGGAGTCAGTTAGGTCAAATCTTTTTCACTGTCTCAGTTATAATTTTAAAATGGCAGCTCTATAACTTTAAATAATGACAACTGCAGTTTTTATAAATAATCTAGGTAAACTATTAAAATAAATAATTAGGTAAATGTAATAGGATAAATACTTGTAAATTCATCATAGCTTAGAAACTAAGGTTATATTAAATTCAATAATAGATATTTCATTATTTGGATATTTTCCAATAAAAATATATTTGTAGGAAAACATTTAAAAAGTATATCCTTTTAAAAAATGGTGAACAATTTTTGTCTAATTTAAAGTTTGAAGGTCATGTATAAAACAAGGTAAAAGGAACCAAGAAGAAAAAGAGATTACTAAAGAAAGTTATAAAAATAAAGAGTTCTTTTTTGGTAAGAAAGCTTAAAGGGAAATAATTTCCTGAGAGAGAAAGAATCTTGTATCGTAAATTTAGTCCTAGAGTAAAATGACTGGTTGTTTAAGAAAGAGGGATGTTCAGGACAAACCAGAATGTCCAAGAATATCATGAATGGTCTGTGTAAGTCACAACAAGAGGATTTACTAAAAAAATCTTTTATATGATCAAGTTGTCATATTATTATTTAAGTTTTGTTTGCTTAGGAAAAAAATCAGATTACTTTTTTTAAAATTAAGGTTATTTTTGACTTTCTGCTTTAAACATTGCTGATCTTTTCTTTCTTCAGAGTCAAGGAAACTTCTTTTGAGCTATTGACAGCTTTTAACAATTTTGTATACTCATATGAACAAAATTTGTAACATATTTGTTTCTCTCTACTTGATTTCTCCAGAATTTGGAAACTATTTGTGAGTATTCTTAACTTATGCAATACGGTTATTTGCCTAAGTGCAAAAAGAATCTGTTTTCATTTTGCAACAGGACACAACTGGAGAAACTGGTTATTTTACCGAGGTTTTGACTGGAATGGTGTGCTTTCCTTTAAGGAATCAAACTTGACTTATGGAGCTAATAAAGCCCCTTGGGGAAACTGGCCTCATAACTTCACTGTACAGGGTTCCTGACCTGTGGTAAGTAAATAATGTCACTTTCTGGCAGGCCCAGGAGCTCCAAGTTTATCTTGGGACCTCAAGAGGAAAGGATCACCCAACTCATAGGTATTTGATAGCACAAATCCATGGCTGGTCTCAGCTTTAAAAAAGTCTTATCTGAGATTCCTTCTATGGAACAGAGTTCCCTCAAAGCCAATTTAAAAGACTAAGTAAAAAATATTTATTCTTGCTGTACTGTATGCAAAGAATTAGGCCAAGTAAAATAAAGCATACCAGTCCTATCATGATTTGTCATTAGTAAAAATGGGAAACTGGAGAGAGAAAATTTATGTTTCAAAACTAAGATACACTTGTTAGATTCTAGTCTTGCCTAATGTTTTTCAATTTTATTATTTTCTACAGTTTGGACTGAATTCTAATTTTTCTTGGCTACAAGCTTTCAAAATAATGTTTTCAATTGTTTTCCCTCTTCAGAAGAAAATAACAGCAATCTATTTACGTCCATAAACCACTTTCATGCTTGCCTGCCAGTGTTTGGATTTCAGAGTAATGTGGCCTATATAGATTTTCCAGAATTGTTCTTTTTGTGGTTGCTGTTTATCTCCCTTCCTCCCCCTATTTTCTCTTCATAGGACATGAGAGTTTACAACCTTCTAACAAAACTTTCCTAGTAACTTGGGACTTACCTGTCTAGGAACAAATCATCCTAGCCATGAGAGATCAGACAAAATGTGGGACCAGGGGCTCATTTGCTTCTAAAATGCTTTCTCCAAAAGATTTTACAAAAAAAAAGGGGAGAGAAATTTGAAAGGAAAATATCTTGGGCCCCCAAAATCACTAAGCTAAAGGGAAAAGTCAAGCTGGGACTGCTTAGAGCAATCCTGCCTCCCATTCTATTCAAAGTCACCCCTATGCTGAGATAAATGCATATCTGATTGCCTCCTTTGGAGAGGCTAATCAGAAACTCCAAAGAATACAACAATTTATCTCTTTTCTACTTATGACCCAGAAGCCACCTGCCTGCTTCAAATTATCCTGCCTTTCCAGATTGAACCAATATTTACTTTATATATGTTGATTGACATCTCATGTCTCCCTAAAATGTATAAACCAAACTGTGCTCTGATCACCTTGGGCACATGTAGTCAGGACCTCCTGAGGCTGTGTCACGAGCACGTGTCCTCAACTTTGACAAAATAAACTTTCTAAATTAACTGAGACCTGTCTCAAATTTTGGGGCTTCACAATAGTGTCAGTATTTATACAAATTTCATTTGTATTATGCAACATCTTTGCCACCTTTTTCCCCCTTTCACATAGAAACTGAGCTATTTGGACCATTTAGACCTCAGTCAGGACCCTCTCTTGCATTGCCTTTTCCCTCACCAAAGCAAAATAAGCAAAAACAGAACATCCTGCCCTCAATTCCCTCCCTTGCCATCCCTCTCCCAAGAGGGTAAACATAATAATGACACTAATCATCATTAAAAAATCATAGCATAAATCTAGTGTGTGTTGGAGATTTGCTGTGGCCTACCAAATAAGAATCAAAATATAATTCTCCTAGTATTTGGTAACTGAACATCCTTGGACTGGAGGTTGAAAGGAGCTAATATTATTCTAAGTCTTATCCTTTTGCATACAGAGTAATGGCAAAATTCCAGCATAATAATACTGGACATTTACATAATGCCCTTTTTCACAGGCATTCATAGTGCTTTGCAAAATTTCCTATGCATTTTCTCAGTATTAGATAAAAAGAGAAGAGAGATGATTGATTCTAGATGGGGAAAGAGGGATAGGAAAGCCTGAATGCAAAAAAATAAAGTGTGAGGCAAAAAGCTTAAGAGTGGACTCCTGACTCTGAACCTAATGTTCTTTCTACTATTCTTCTGAAGGCAAATGCTTCTTTTTCTTTTCTTGGGTCTGCTATTTAATAGCACCTAATGAATATTGAAAAGCAAAAGGAGAATGGCCCTTGAAATTGAACACTAGCAAGAGACATGTTTAGAAGGCAAGATTTATTAAAACCGGGATTCAGATAAGCCTATTTTTAAAAATTAAGAAACCAAAAGCAAATCAAAATTAGGGGAAAATATGAAATATCTACAAAACAACCTGCATCTTTGTGTACTCTAATAATAGAAGGTATGGAAAATTGTTAGATTAAAAAAAGACCAGACTATCCTCAAATAACCTAGAGGTAAATAGTAATACGTTACAATTCATCTGATAAATTTCTCAAACCGTGTGTTTTATTCAGCCTGGACTCACTAGGAATTTTTCAAAGTTCCAGATTTATAAGAAAAAAAAAAATACTTGAAATTGAAAAGTAGGGGTAATATATAGTGATTAAAGTTTGAGTCTGATTTTTTTTTCAGTAAAAGGAACTAGTGACGCAATAGTCCCAGGGATTTAAAAGAGTTTCCTCTAATATATCTGGGGGATAAGAAACACTGAAGAGAAAATAGGCCCAGTAATAAATGACAAATGAGATGAAATGAGATTTTGAAATAGTTGGGCTACTGAACTGATATTTTAAATAGATCTTTTAACAAGAAAAACAAAAAAGGGGCTAAGGACAGAGAAGGAACAAGAGTCGTCAGCAGAATGCTGATAAATAGCAAGCAAGGGAATTCAGTCTTTGCAAAATTAAGGATTTTCCAAATCAGCAAACTCGGGGGATATGCCTTGCCACCAGGGATAAGAAAGAACTGAGTAATTTATATTCTGAATCACATTTTCTCTTACATTTTCATTCAGTCAGGATAATCAAACCATATTATAAACCCCAGAAACTGCTTTAACATGCAAAACATGCAAAACACCTGGCTTGCATTCTCACTCCTAATATCCTCAGATAATCACACATGCTTTTAACAAACAAATTTAATTATCTGCAAATGCCAAGAACTCTACTAGGTACTACAAATACAAAGAAGCATTAGCATCTTTCCCAAATCATTCCACCCACCTTGGAATTCCACTCACCTTGGAAATCATTCCACTCACCTTGGAACACTCACTCAGTTTTGACCCAGGACCCCATCTGCCCTTCAAAGCAAGCAGGTTTGTTGAAGATCTGATGGCTGCAAGTATGTGGTCTACCTTTGTAGTACAGTTTGAAGTCAGGAAGTGCGATGCCTCCAGCTTTGTTCTTTTTGTTTATCATTGTCTTGGCTATATGTGCTCTTTCTTGGTTTCACATAAATTTTAAAATAGTTTTTTCTAAGTCAAAGTTTTTTCTAGATCAAAGTATAGTCAAGGGTTTCTTTATGATAACACTACACTCATTAGACTCGCTTTCTTAATTTGGAGAGAAAGCACTGGAGTTAGAGATAAGTCTTGAAAGGTCACAGGATGCCCCCACCCCGGTGTTAAAACTTTGTCCTGCTCTCACAAACATATGGTAAAAATGTTGTAAGTTCCTGTTTTTCTTGTAAGCTCCCGTTTTTCTGTGGCATGGCAAGGTCACAGGATGCGTTTAAGTATTGCCTAGGCCTGTTGTGAAACCTACCTCAAATTGATTAACTGCCTTTGTGTGAGACCGCTTTCCCGCCTCAGGTTTGTAAAAACAAATGATTAACCGCCTTTGTGTGAGACCGCTTTCCCGCCCCTGTCCGGCGAGCCCCTGATAAACGTCACCAGGGTTTCAAAATTAACGGAAATACTAGAGATGGCGGGAACCAATCATAATCAGCCAAATCGCTTTGTTCGAATATTGGCCAACCATACATCCAATTTGTACGATGACTCTGTGCCTGTTTACCCCAGACTATATAACACTGTTCAGAGCCCGGAAGGGGAGCTCTCTTGCCTGGCTCGTTTCACGAGTGTGTGAGAGCTCCAGGTCCGAACCTGTAATAAAGATCCTTGCTGCTTAGCTTTGACTCTGGACTCTGGTGGTCTTCTTCGGGGAATAAACGGTCTGGGTATAACAGTCTCAACCCTCAGAACCCTCAGTGTACCATGGGTATGTGTTCAATATGACAGTGTCATCTGTCCTACATGTTGCTAAAGGGAAAAAAAAGTTGACAACCACTGCTCTAACTAGGGCTTTTCAGATCATGTGAGAAAGTTGGTCAGATTTCTAGAGCCACGTAACTACATATATGGGACAACCAAGGTATTAAGTTTGGGGATCATGGTATAACTCAAGTAAATTGGGTTGAGCTTCACTTAACTCACTCTCAGTACACTCTCATACTCAAAGACACAAATCTGAGGAGTCACAGAGTATTTATTAGTACAACCGGTTCTCACTTTTATATTTTGACTTCGTTTCTCGACAACTCCAAAGAGAAGAGTACATTCTGTACACAGCAAGAATTGTTTAAGTCCTTTTCCCATTACTGTCCCTCTCAGTAGGCTTCACATAGATGTCAGCTGTTCCTGAAAACATTCACTCTCATTTCTCAATTCCTTCAATACTCTAACCAATATCCAGTCAATGAATCTCTCTTCTCACCCACCTCCTTGACATAATTGTTATTCAGTCCACTTTGTTCTTTATTCAGAGAGTATGTACTTTAGGAGCATGGTTTTCCTTTCTAGACTTCGGTGCTGATGGAGACAGACGCCCTTTATTGTCAGAATTACCTCCAAGTGACTTGAAGGATTTTTGTTCCTGTGTTTTAATTTTATATATTTTTTGAAATATAGGTGTTTAAATACATTCTTCCTTTTTTCCTGTACTTTCTACTTTTAAAATTAGCATGTATTGACTTTATAATAAGAAAATAGTTATTTTTAACTTAAAAAGCTTATATATGCTCATTATAAAAAACTTGGAAAACTCAGAAATAGAGGAATAATATAATCATGAAGAACATTTCGATTTTAATGCATTTTCTTTATCTACTAAACATGCATATATATACACACATACAGACTATACTGTTCTGTATTGTTTACTTGACGTACTTTGAGTATTTTCTCTTTTTATTAAGTAGCCTTCTGAATATTATTTTAATGACTCTACTGCATTTCATTGTATGGATATATCATAATTTATTCATCCATCTCCCTGTTGTTAGAAATTTAGATTGTTTCCAATTTTCACCACTCTATAATGTTCACTATCTTTTCATCTATACTCTTTTGTTAAAATGAATCACAAAAAACTTAGAATTCCTGAGCCAAATATTATCAATATTTCTTTAAATTTTGTGAAAGATTTAACTGTTCTCCAAAATAGAGACTAATATAATGAACTCCCTTACACAAATCATCCCACAATCAACATAACAAAATTTTACAAAATCTTTATTTTTAAGGTTCCTGATATGCAATACATTGTCTGATTGTGTTCCAGAAATTGACCAATTTTTATTCTCACTATCATTGTGAAACTCCCACAAGAACTCTAACTCGTATTGAGTGTCTCTAATATCTGATCATTGTTGGCAAATATGGTTAGCTATTTCAAACTAAAGTTGTCAGAATCTTGCCTCACACTGTCCTAAGAGTCTAGTCTAGATCCTTTAAAAACTAATTTTATCTCACAATGCAGTTTCTATCTTTCAAGACTGTCTATCTTCACTTCAGCAGAGGACCTCAGACTTCAACTGACAGTCCTTCAGCCTTTGGAAAATTGATGTGGGCAGCAGTTTCCCCTCTGTACGAGTATCTCTGGTGTACTTGGGGAATCCAAGCTCAATTCTAATCATCCAGTTACTTATTGGGATGCACTGTGAGTAATAATAATTGAAGGTTCTTGGCAGTTTGTAATCTCATGCTAAGTTTCCATATGTCAGCCTTCTTCAAGGTCTGTATCTTTGCTGAATAGACCAAAACTTACAATATATAATTAAATGTTATATGCATCATCAAAACTAGGCTAGTCTATTTATATGGAAATTTAGTATCTCGCTAACTTACTACTTTGATTTGTAGATGTTGATACTCAAAGAATTATTATTATTATTGTATAAACAATATAATGACTATATGGTATACTGGAAAAATCACCAAAATGGGAATAAAGAGTCAAATTCTAGACTCAACTCTGCTATTAACTAGTTATATAATGTTAGATTAGTTTTAAAATCACCCAGTATTTAATTTTGGTTTTTAAATTTACTAAAGTGTCCTCTGGTTCTAAAATTCCACAAATTAAAAATGTCTTGATATAACTTATTACCCATTTATCATTAAAAATGCACCTTAAAAGATGATAGCTAGCATAGTAGTTGCTATGACATTATCTGTAGAAGTTAATGTAAGTCACCTAGTGGTATGATGCTGATAAATGTTTTTAACAACAAGCTCTCTGATGAAAACAGCTTGGATATGTATCTTTGGCTTAGTTCCAGAGTGTGGCTATTCACCACAGATGATTTAAAGTCACTGAATGTGGAATTGGAAATAGATAGGCACAATCATCTCACAAGCCAGTGTAAGCTGGCTCTGGCACAATACTGGACTTGCATTTATATGGTATTCCAGGAAAAATACATTCAGCTGCAAGTAACAAACAATCTAGCTACCAGTGGCTTAAACAATAAAGGAATGTATTTTTTTTTCTGTGTAAAAGAAGTCTGGAATTAGTGGTTCAAAGGTTGTTTCAGCAGTTCCACCATCTCGGGGTATTGGGTCAGTTTCTTCATAATTATCTTGACCTTCTACCTTATTGTTACAAATCAGCTAGAGTAGCTCCAAGCTTCCTCTCCTTTTAGTACCATATCCAAAGTAGAAAAGAAATTGTAGAGAAAATATACTTTTTACTTGTCATTGTTTTCCTCCTTTTATAAAAGAGAATGAAAATATTTGCCCAGAAACCCCAGAAGGCTTCCCCTCATGTTTCACTAGCCAGGACTGAATCCCATGTCCATTGTCAGACCTGTCACTGGCAAAGAGGATGTGAATTGCCACAACTGGTTCAGATCAATTGTGATTTTAACCCTGGGACTGGACATATGGACAAAAGAGGAAGTAACATTGATGTAGGCAAATAACAGTGTCGGCTACATGTAAAAAAAGTTTCAAGCTGAAAAATGCTGATACTTGCAACTACCAACTCCAATCCAATTGGTTAATTATGAGTCTATTCAATAGGCAAGACAAAAGAATGTATCTACCTCTCTCTTGGGCATGTCATAATCAATAACATGCCTAAGAGTGGATTTATAAAGGAAGTCCCAGCATAGTCATTAAGACATTTAACCTTTTAAAACTTCTTTATGAAGTTGGAACAGTTATATTTTAAAATGTCAATCAATATCATAATTTAACTTCCAAAAAATTTTAATTAATGTGAACACCTTAGATCAAGCTTTTTGACCATTTGGACAAAGGAGTAACTAGTCCTGATTTAATTTAAAAATTTAGAGTTAGTATACTAATTCAGGACTTTATTGTCATGATGTATTACTAAATGTAATGGCCTTCATTTAATTTTTAGTAAATGCTGCTTGGGTTATAGACCACTTTATAATACATGTGTACTCAAGTAATAAAATTTCATTTACTTAAAATGATTTTGTGGCTCATAAATAGTATTTCATTTGATATCTCATTTTATAACATTCAGAAAGTTTGCCACAGTGCATCCAAACTGAAATTGGAAAGGGAGTCTGATTTGGTATATTAAAAAAGTCTCAGAATAAAAATTTTTTACATGGAAAAAGACTAGCTTATAAAGCCAGAAGATTCTCAGAGTTGTCACCTAGGGCTTACACAGCCTTTAAAAAAATACAGTACCTGTTCAGACTCTGCTTCTTTATATTTTCCTAATTATCATTTATTTATATCTTTTTTATTTGCAAATAAAAAATGGAAAAATGCTGCTATACAGAAAAAAGGCCTAATATGACAAATGTCATTATTGAAGCAGCATATGGGGCAAGGGTACATAATTTGGTCATTTTTATTTTGTAGTGCCTAATATTATAGATGGTTATTGTTAAATTAAGAAAATTATACCAGTGGCATACTTTAGGTTGTTCAATCATTTCAGTAGAGGTGGCAGATGAGCCTGTATGAATAGCTAATGCAGAACGAGAGAATTTTTGCTCAGTTTAGACTATGGAGACTACTTTTTATTTTGGCTGTGGAATATGACTAGATTATCTAATTTGAGATGTATTATATAACCCAGCCCTTTACAAATTTTATATTTTATCTATTTAGTACTTTTCTATGTCCCCTATAATGCCTAATCATAGGTGTCAAGAATATTTGTTCTTTTGGGTTTTCTCATTTTATTTTAGAAGTGTTACTTCTGTCATTCACTCTCTGACATACTGAATCTAAATCTATCAAATTAGGTAATAAGATCAAATTGGCATTTCATATAATTTAAACAAAACACTCCTTGAATTATCTGGATTTAAATGCCTTCTTTAAAAATAATTATTTCATTGCAAAGAAAGAAAAACTTAGCACAGAAAAAAACTGATAGATTTACTTTGACTTGAGTATCCAAAATGACAGCCTGAAGGCCAGGTGCAGCCTCCAAGCATGTATTTACTCTACACAATATTTAAAAGTCAAAAGTCACAAAAAATTCACATTTCTAGCTTCTCTTGAAAATCATCAGGAGCTGTCAGTATTACATCTCTACATTTTCAGCTGGAGCTGATTCCCCATCCCCACATCTCACTGTAGACAAGGCCTCTGCCCTCCTCTAGCACTGCACAGCCCCTGTTGCAATGGGCTCAGTGCTTGCACTTAGCACTCCCACTTCGCCAGCTTCTCTCATTTAAGGCATCTAGCAGGCATGTGGCTGTGCAAGTGGTTACCTGATAAGGACACTCTCACTAAGAAGGAAGTGGGGGCTTCCTTCATCAAGGAAGGAAGATATCTCCTCTAAGCTCCCTCAGGAGGAGCCTTAGAGGGGAAATCATTGCCTAATTTTGCTTAGAGGGGATTTGCCTAGAGGTGATATCTTTTTCTAATTTACAAAAGGAGACTAGCAGCCCTCACAGGATTCTGATCTAAGCCTAAAAAGTCCTAAGAGCAAGAATTATGTCTTGTTTGTCTCATTTGACTTTGTAATCTTGGGGCTAGGCAGGTCTAAAACACATAATAGGATTCGAAAAATGTAGGACAAGTAAATGATTCAGCTTCTACTCTCTACCAAAAATTATTTTGAAAAGCTCTTAAAAGATTTAAGGAATATTTGAAGGAATATTGGCAACTTCGTGGCCAACAGCCTATGGGATCTGGACCTCTCTTAAAAGGAATTCTGTGGGCTAGGAAGCCCTATTGACTTGGATTGCTCCACATTAATAGATTCTACTTCCTTTTCTTATTTGCTATGTGCTACTCTTCCCTGATGGAACTGAAGCCTGGGCATCCAGCTATTCCCCAAGCCTATCTAGTCTGTCCCACATCCCCTTACCTAGATGTGTACCTAAAATCCCAATATACCTTATTAGCTGAGTGCACCCAAAATATAATAGTAAATCTCAAAAATCTACTCTACTGTACTTCCAGAAGCAAAGTAAACTTTCTTTACACACACACACACGTAAAGTAGAATATATTTTTCGTTCCAATCTATTGTATTCCATACGTCTTAAAAATATATACAGAGAATTATTTCTGCTCATTTGTTTACTTATTTATACTTATCTACAAAGGATTGAGGAGGTTTATAAAAATAAGAAAAAACTGATTAAAAAATCAGGTGCAAGAAAAATATTAATTAGATTAGAAAGTCATAAATGGGTTGGGACTCACATGTCTGGTCACAAAGTTGCTCTGAGATCTCCTGCATACCAAAAGAAAATAAAAACAAAACCGGTTTACTGATTTGTCCCTAAGGAAAAATACATGCCAATATTTTCCCAAAGAAGCAACATTTTCTTTTTTTTGAGACGGAGTCTCGCTCTGTCGCCCAGGCTGGAGTGCAGTGGCCGGATCTCGGCTCACTACAAGCTCCGCCTCCCGGGTTCACGCCATTCTCCTGCCTCAGCCCCCGAGTGGCTGGGACTACAGGCGCCCGCCACCTCGCCCGGCTAGTTTTTTGTATTTTTTAGTAGAGACGGGGTTTCACCATGTTAGCCAGGATGGTCTCGATCTGCTGACCTCGTGATCCGCCCGTCTCGGCCTCCCAAAGTGCTGGGATTACAGGCTTGAGCCACCGCGCCCGGCCCCAACATTTTCTTTATCTAATTCTGAAAGAAATTTATGATATGTGGACACTAGTGGCAGCTGGGGAGAGCTGGTCATGCATGGAAAGACATCTTAAATAATTTTCTTTACAAATGCAGGAATGACTTCATAAAACTTACTCAGGGTATCCCAAATGAAAGGTAAAGGTGTGACACAAAATGTGACTCAGAGGAGGTAAGTTCTACAGATGCCCCCACTCCCACTCAAAAAAAATAAAAATAAAAACAATTCAAGTAAGCAGTTTTTTGCTGATACACTGTGATCAGAGAAGAAACCTTGAAGCAGTAATTCTCAGTCATAGCTCCACAGATCCTGCATCAGAACCAGCAGGGATTAGGGAATGCTTGTTAAAACCTCACATTCTCCATAGCTACAGAGTAGGAATCTCTGGGGGATAACCCAGAAGAGATGCAGCTTTTCCAGGCTTCCCACGTGATTCTTAAATCCCATCAGAGACAAAACCTCTGTCCCAGAGCAGTGGTCTTCAGACTTTGTTTGTGTGTTATAAAATAATTTTGAAAAACTAAGTATGGTGTCACATTTAAGTTGCCATCTCAATTTTTTATTCTAATTTTATACAGTTGCAAAACATATAATTTCTGGTTTATTGTAATATTGATATTTTCAAATAAGTCTTATCTATCACCTTAAAATGTATCCAGTGAGTCTTAAATACTCATACTCAATGAAATGTAAATATATGAAAAACTCTTCTACAACAGTCAAAAATTTTACATTTTCTCCTTGAACTTATGTTTCCATTACACTCTCCCCACAGAAATTTATTCTAATGCAATGTATTTTAAGCTTTAAAGTCTTTTTTAACATCCCATCATGGTTCTCTGCAAAATAAGTACATTGAAATTTTGTTGTTTTAGTTCTTGTGACATTAAGACTGTATTAACATTTCTTCAGAACTAAGTTAGCATTATAATTGTTATTAGTATACAATTAACAAAACATACATATTATATATATTTCATAATAATTTTTAATTATAACAATTTTTAGAAAGTGCTTCTATTAATTTGATGGATAGGCTGGTTTTTCCCCTGGTTAGTTCACGTATTCACTGGTGAATATTATTTATTACTAGAATAAGACAAGCTTAAGCATCAATTTTGTTCATATGCTTTGCTTTACATATAATACTCACTGAGTGTTTACATAAATAAGGAGATGGGAATGGGAAGTGTTTTGTTATAGCAATGTCACTCAAATCTTTGAACTTCTTCTGAATTATAAACCCAAAATCATAGACAATTTATCATCAAAATTTAATTTTATTAAGTTGAAGCTGACAATTTTATTAGGTCTTCCTTCAATTTTGTTAATAGCAAAGAATTGGAAATCACCTAACCAGCAAAAGAATTTGTAATCCAGTCATTAATAGCCATTTACTGTCTTTAACCCCAGCATCAACATTTTGAAATATGATTAGTTTAATGCTCTAGATGTGTAAAAGGGATGTGTAAAAGCCTCTAGGGCATTAAACTAACCCCAAGTAAGATTCCAGATGGTTGAAAGGTATTCCACTCTTTTAACAGGCGGATGAAGCGTGATTGGAAAATGGGAGGTGGGAAAAGAGGCCAAGGGACATTCTCAGGCAGATTCACTTTAGTAAAGAATATTTGTGGAAATTGAGGATCTCAGAAAAGCTTTTCTAAAAACTATTCTTGCTTCCACATTTCTCAAAAAGTCTTGAGGAAAGTTCACAAACCTGTTTGAAGACCACTGCGCAATGTATCTGAACACAGTGAGAGAATGAATTACTTTCAAAAAGACTTCAATAATATTACAGAAAATTAAAGTGTCCCAACATTTATCTCAATCTTCTCAACTCCCTGGATTTAATCTAAATGTAGGTATAGCCTGACTTGAGATAGCTATAGCAAGAGTTAAGGAGAAGGAGCCAACAAGGTGTTCATAACAAACAGCACAGAAAGATGTGGGAGATCGTTAAGAGCCAACAAGGCTTGCTGTTAGGATTTTGCCAGTCCTTCTCTCCTTATTTTAATGAAATTCTTATCATTCCCCGAAGGGTTGAACTGGCTCTGGGTCAGACAGGACCAGACGGTCCTCATGTTTTCTCCCTGAGGAATTCCGTAATTTTGTTGCCACAAACAAAGCTGAGGATAGGAAAGCATCTCCTTTTTTGTTGTATTTTGTTTAATATGAAAATAATTGCCTCTACTCTTGGAGACCTGGCTTAATTAGACTAATCTGATTTTCCACTGGCAAAACTAACACTAAAATGGTATTGCTCCAAGTTCTCTAATTGTAGAGCAACCACACGTTTTCTCAACAGATACTAAATTCAAATGCTATAATGTTGGATGAGGTCATTGTGACTAGTTTGTTATAAGGCCTATTTTAAGAGACCACATGAATTTCAGTGAATATTATGCTGTGATGGGAAGCAACAGATAGAAAATTTACTGCAGAAAAAAATTATGAAGTGTTCCTATAATTTACCTAAACAGTGATGAGTTTCCATGAGTTATTTCATAAGAACTATATTACTTGACCGCAACCTTTGTTCTTTCACCCCCACAGGCCACAATATCAGACCCTGGTCTGTTTTTCCCTCTTAGCCACCCCCTTCCTTTTCTTCCCTGCTCAGCTTGAACACTATGATCAACCTTTTGATGGATACTCTCACCAGTACTCTCAGTGCTCTCTTGAACTTCTGCTTATCTATTCTGCCAAGTCCCAGCTCAGAATCAAACAACCATCTGGTTCTCTCTACTATTGCTTCTAGTTTGCCAAGTACTGCTGGAGAAAATTGTGTAATTGCTGATTCATGCCATGCCAAATCTGCAATTTCCAAATTCACCTTGACCCTTTGCACTACTTGGCAATCCTTTTACTCTTGCCTGGTTGGCTTCCTTTTCCAGTGCTCAGGTGCTCTTCCAAATCTCATGTTATTACTCTTCTGAGGTTTCCTGCTATACCTCCTCAATCAAGAGATGACCTAACTTCCTACATCAGAAAAAAATTGTATTCAATTTCCCTTCCTCCCACATCTAATGGTCATCTACATCTTAATGTGCCCTTCCCCCTGTTCCAGGGGATCATTATCATGCATCAATTATCCCCTAATACTGTTCATTGGTTTCTAAGCTATTCACTACAAACTCTATATACATTATTACAAGGCAAATATTCTCCTAGGAATTAATATTGCAAGTTAACAAATGGGCTTTGGAATGTCAGGAAATAAAAGGTGCTGATTGGCTATAGAAAACAGCACATCAAAATAGCAAGTGTTGGCCTGGTATAGGGGCTCATGCCTGAAACCCCAGCTACTTGGGAGGCTGAGGCAGGAGAATCGCTTGAAACTGGGAGGCAGACGTTGCAGTGAGCCGAGATCTTACCATTGCCCTCCAGCCTGGGCAACAAGAACAAAACTCTGTCTCAAAAAAAAAAAAAAGTGCTCTTCCTCTTTGAATCATTCATAATCATTCATAATCAAGAACAGAAATGAAGGTAAGTTGGGATGCTACCTGCCCATTAAATGTTTCAAAATTCTATCATAGTTCTGCCAACCAAGTGTCACAACATGCAATTTAGAGGCAATACTTTAGCAATCAATGCCATTTTTGTCCTCTACTATTTGCTGCCACCTGTCACATATGCAGTCAAAGATGCTACTAATGCTACTAATGATAATTCATCCAGCCAGTTTCTTTTTTTAACTGCGAGGAGTTTTCTCACCCTCATTCAATCCAAACTTTTCATGGAAATTCCCAGGGCAACCAATGTGAATTATGTATGATTTGATATGGCTGTCCTAATTTAACATCATATTACACCACGTATCATACAAAACTTACAAGTGACATATATATGTTGTAAAGGTATTTGTAGGCCAGGCATGGTGGCTCACACCTATAATCCAAGCATTTTGGGAGGCCGAAGTAGGCAGATCATTTGAGGTCAGGAGTTCAAGACCAGCCTGGCTAAGAAGGTGAAACCCCATTTCTATTAAAAATACATTATTATTAGCTGGGTGTGATGGTGCACACCTGTAATCCCAGCTACTTGGGAGGCTGAGGCACAAGAATTGCTCGAACTCGGGAGGTGGAGGTAGAAGTGAGCTGAGACTGTGCCAGTGCACTAACAGAGCAATACTCTGTCTCAAAAAAAAAAGAGAAGTATGTGTAGAGACTACCAAAGAAGTTTTGATGTAGAGGATACTTAGGAGAGCTATGTATTCCATCTAACCAGAAGCAGGTCTTTGTTTTGTGGGCTCCTAAAACACATAATTTGGAGAGATCTGTGTTCCAAAAGATCTCTCTTTCCAAAAGAGAATACAAAATTATGAATACAAAATGAGGTTCAGGGCCTTTGGAAGAGGTCTGTGAAAATAAAGGGCTCGAAAGTTTAAGTTTCATTAGCCTCATATAAATCACTCTTTCTGTATCTGACCACTTAATTGAGGCATTAAGCAATCCTAAACCCAAACCAAATAAACACAAACTCACTAAAATGGGAACACCTAACATGAACCAAGCTCTGTATATAATATTACATTTCATACTCACAACGAACCTCTCAGGTTAATATTGCCATTCTCAATTTTACAAAAGCAGAAACTAAGACTCAGAAAATTTAGTAACTTCACTGTGCGTAGGCACAGTGAAGCTGAGATCCAAATCAAAGTCTTACAAACTAAATCTTGTGTTATTTCCATTACAATACTCTCCCTTTAATGTTTCCCACAAGACAAAGGGTTTAAGTTACTTTGGAGAATACCCCTAGAAAATGGCTGGAAGTGTTCAGTTAATACTTGACATTGACATGACTTAACTCACTTTGAGACCTTCACTAAAAATTCTGCTCTAAAACTGTGTTTAAAGGGCATGAAAAACACAAATGTATAACTGGATTATCTCCAATAAGTGACATAGATGAAGACAAGATATCTTAAGTTCCAAAAGAAATGTGATTATAATAAAGAAGAAAATAGAAGCAGAACCAGAAAATCCTGAAGGGAGGCTAGAATTATTATACAATCTTTCAGGAAAGCGTGTGGTTATGGAAGGACATATTGATGACATGAATCTTTCACAAATTAAATCCTCTTGCTACATGTCCAATATTCTTTTACCTGCCATTATGTAATATCAAGTTTTAGATATTGAAAAATAATGACAGTGGCTCATATATTATATTATTCTATTATATCCATACCTTGTATTTGCCTGTTTGACCTCTTTTTTAATAAAAAAGTCTCTTAGAAGTATTCCTTCTTCCTTCTGAGGCCCCCAAAAGGTAGATGCTGTGTCTTTATCTTTTCTTTACTTGCAGAATCTGTCACTGTGCTTTACAGATAGTGGCATTTCACAGAGGTTTGTTGCCATGAAAGAACATGTTGATTAGTTGTTTATAATCAACTAGATTGTATCTAGTGTTACAATCTAGTTTACATTTTGTAGTAAATGTAGTGTTACAAACAACTAGTGTTGATGAGTTGTTTTTGACAGTCCAACATTTTCTAATACAAAAGGAATTCCATAATGTAGATATGATGTGATTCCATCCTATTCATTCAAAGACTTCAGAATAGAACTTTGTCATTTGCCTAGATCTAAGGAAAGAACTGATCAGATGTAGTTAGTATTTCCAGTCAACAAATTGCCACTGATGTTGAAATTACTTTAAAGACCTGTTGATTATGTGGTATTAGGGCCATTGTGACCTCGCTGTAGCTAAGATCAGTCCACTGCAGCAGGAGTTTCAAGAACAGCAGCACAAAAATGATGACTTAACTGGATAGGAAAACAGGCACATATTTTCAGGAAGGCCTCTTTATTCTTAGAAGTTACCCTTCAAGATGACAAGTGGTGCAAACTCTCCAGGATCTTACCTGCCCTCAAAAATAAGGTGGGTCTTTGATGGAAGATGCTAAATAGAAAAGAGGGTCTCTCTCTTTCTCTCTCTCAACCCAGGCTAAAGGCAGATATTATTGTGCCTCTTCCCACAGAAGTTCTAAAATAGATGACAACTACTTGAAGGAATTAAATGAGGACTTAATGCTAAGGAAGCAGGAACTGCTAGAGATGCTCAAACCTCTAGAAGATAAAAACAACCTCTTATTCCAAAAGTTAATGTCTAACTTGGAGGAAAAACAAATGAGGTATGGGCTCTTACTCTGGATTCCTAGAGGTAAAAAGGCTGGAGAACTTAATCTCCATAGGACTGGGAATAATTACTTACAAATGTTGTTTTGTCAATTACTAAAAGGTTTGGAAATTCAGCTGTAGTAGGCAAAGAATTTGTAACTACCAAGTCAGGGTGACAACAAATCCTTTATTTTCTTTTAGTAAATTAAACATGACTCAGCCCTTATTTCATGGGGCTAGTTATAACTCTTCCTCCCCAGGCTACCCATCCAAGAAGTAGTGAAAGGCCTTTAATAGCATTAGTTTACCATGGTCACACAAATGCTTTCTTGTGCATGATCACTTTAGAATAAATAACTCTGCTTTTTCTATGCCAAGCAGTGGAATGGCAGTATTTTCTAAGCCTAGGAGCCCTCTGACTTAAGGCACGGCCTCTCTAAATATACTAGGCAGCTGAAGTCTTAACTCTTTACCAGAGCACTCACTGTACTTGAGACCCACAAACTCTGTTTCCTTTCTAGTCTCAGAACATCTCACCTCAGTGAGTCTACCTTTATTCTACATCCTTATCATAAGCATCTTAAAGGACTCATATTTTTGGAGAACAAAACCCAGGCAGAAAGTTGTGGTCAAGCACCAGCTGCTTACAACTCAGCAATACAGACTTCTCTCAGAGCAAGAAACACAAAGGCTTAGAATTGTGTTCTCTCCTTAGAACTGGGGAGAAAAAAGTACAAGAACACAAACATAAAATAATTTACGCCTTTAAGGAATATTCTCTCTCACAAAGACTTGATTTTGATTCAGATTTTGTTCTAGTTGAATGGCTTGCATTCTCTGGGGCTGCGAAAGGATATCAGTGACTTCCCCAATAGACTCAAATGTCCTTATATGAATAAGCATGGAGGTGGGAGAAAGTGGACAGAGGACAGAGATGGGTTAGGAAATAACTCTGGGATTTATCCTAGAAGACAGTAGGTTCTTCAACCTCTTCTTAAAAAGGGGGTAGAATTACCCCTTCTTCTCCCAAAAGTCACACACTGCAACATTCTTCCGAGGGGGTGGAAAGGACTCTCCCTGGCTGTTGGAGACCTAAGTTTTAAGCATTAAAGAGCACAGAATTCATTCTAGAGCACATAGATAGGCAAATGTCAATTAGAAATGGAAACATCTTAGTTATAGAGATCTTCTATTACCAGAAGGGCTTCCATAACTCCTGAGATTTCAGTCCCCATCTAACTTTCATGGTAGAGTACTTTCTGACTGGTTGTATTACCCTTAAGGAGGTATGTATGTTTTATGATGCCTCTCTTTCTTCTAGTCTTCAGATCATGAGGCAGATCATGGCAGGGAAGGGGTGTGAGGAATCCTCGGTCATGGAGCTCCTTAAGGAAGCAGAGGAGATGAAACAGAACCTGGTAAGAAGTTGGAGGTACTCCAGCAACAGCCTCCTGAATAGGGATCAATTCCACTGCAGTGTCAGAGGTGGAGAGAAAGACAGAGTACTCATCTGTGGCATCTGATGCTCCAACACACATATCTCCTTGATCTAGAAAGTCCAGGGTGACCCAAAGGGAGTCAGATGGAATGTTGGGAAGAACAGGACTAGCTAGCAAAAATTCTATTCTTTGACTTTTTAAAAACTTTTTATCTAGGGAGTTAATGAATATGACCATATTAACTCTTCATATTTCAGAAAGAATAGTAAAATATCTGCTATAAAGAATAGAAAAATACCTATCAAAGTAAAAGAAAATAAATAGTTTGCTCTATGGGATTCTTGTAAGATTTTCTTTTAATCGGCAATGTAAAGGATGTTAAAAATTAAAAATTAGTGGTCTAAGCCCCCAAGAAATGGTCATATAAGAACATCTTAAGTGTTAGGAACTCATTTCTATAGATATTATCTCACGATTATTACAATTAAAGTTAATACTTAAAAAATAACTTGGATTTTTTATCATCATCATCATCATCATCATCATCATCATCATCATCATCATCTCTTATGCTCCTGGATTTGGGGTTAGACCCATTCATTGCCTTCCTCTGTGGTTTACTATGTCCCTGGACCCTTTCCCACCATTATCTAGTAACTTCTTCCAAACCCACTTCAATGGCTGGACAAATACATGCTTCTGTTTGTTTGGTTCTTCCCCCTCCAACAGGAAAGGAAAAACAAGATGCTTCAGAAGGAAATGGAGATGCTATGGAACAAGGTGTGCCTCTAAAGATCTATTGAAAGTATTGCCCTACAGATCACAAGGCAAAGAACGTCCCTTTCCTCTGGCCCCCATTCTCATTGTTTCATGTCCTTGCTTCCACCATGCCTCATTCCAATCCATTCTCTACACATTAGACAAGGTGAACTTTTTAAAACAAAGCATGTTACTCTTCTTATGAAAAACCTTTACAGTCACTAATTGTGGCATAATCTGGCTCTTGCCCACTCTTCAGTTTCCTCTCATAGATGTCCTTCCTTTGCTTTCTATGCAACTTTCTATGCCAAGCCTTTTCCTATCTCAAGGATTTTGCTCATCTTCCCTACTGCCTGTAATGCTATTTTCTCATAGTTGGCTCATTCTCATCCTTCAGGTCTCAGCTTAAATGTCATCTCCGTAGAGAGGCCATCCTTGTTTCTCCATGTAAAGTAGGGCATCTTTCTCCTCTTTTCTATTATATAACTCTGCTCATGTGCTCAATAGCACTGTTTATACTATAAAATTATTATTATTATTGTAGTATTACTTTTTAAATTGTTTCTTGTTTCCCTGCCTCCTCTGTATCTTCTCAAGCTCCTTCGGTATCTTGATTGCTTTGTCCGAATCTATAGCTCCTAGCACAATGCTTGGAACATAGTAGAGAATTGATAAATGTAAGTTGAATGAATAAACAAATGAATACCTAATTCTAATGCCCCTATAATTTTACAACAATCACTGCATTGTTTAAGATAAAAATATTAGGGCCTTTTGCTGGGAAATCAGAGCCAGGGAGTAGGGGGAAGGGGACAGGGAATTCCTTTGTTCCTTGTCTAAGACTTTGTCCAAGACTAATCCCTTGGGACCCAAGTGCTTCTTCACAGACTATGCAACTAGAAGAGTAGATTGTGTCTTGTGATATAAACAGGTATATAGTGTGATCTCTGTCTTTTTTTTTTTTTTCATCTCACTTTTCCACAAATAATCAGAATACCTCCAAGCCCTGCATCTCGTATTGAGATCTGCTCCAGGTTCGTGTGGGCAGTTACAAATTAGTTCTATGAATTGTCAGAAGTTTTAGTTCTTGGGTTCTTGAGTCCTTGTGATAGGAAATGTGCCAGCACAATTCCTCTATCTAAATCCAGCTTCTACAGAGCTCTCAAAAGGGACATCCATACACTTAACTCGTGATCAACTTTAGCTACTCATATTTTAGTAAGAAGACATAGAGAAGAGCAGCAAGCCTAGGGGTCAAGAACACAGGCTTCAGAATCAGAAAGATCTGGTTCAAATTCCAACTCTGTACTTTCCTAGCTGTGTGACCCTAAACAAATAACCTCTCCAAGTCTCAGTTTTCTCATCTATAACATGGAAACAAAAATGGTCCTCAAAGAACTGTGAAGATTAAATGAGAATGTCTATAATGTAGTACAGTAAGGAAAACGAGTAATGCAGTAAGTAGCTTAGAGTAGTGACTGGCTAAGGGTCCAGCTAATAGTTTTCATTCCTATAAGGTACACTCAAGGGACCGAATGAAAGAAGGGCTCACTACATTCTGACCTCCCTTTGGTAGTACACTTTTCATGCCAGGCCCTGAGAAGCTGCTGACAGGCAGGAACCAAAGCCTTGACCCATACTGGTTTTCCACTTCCCTCTTTAATTTCCACTATTTTAAAGCTTTGCCAAAATGTCTTTCCACAGACATTCGAGGCAGAAGAACTCAGTGATCAACAAAAAGCACCACAGATAAAAAACAAGGCAGACTTGCAGGATGGAAAGGCAAGTGGACTGCATGTACTTAAAATTTCAAGATTGTCAATGTCACACAGCTGGAAACAGCCTGCTGACAATCAGGGCTAATTTGGGTAGGCAGAAAGGTAGGACCTGGGTTTTTAGGGTTAATTAGATTTATGACCTGCTGAGACATTGCACTTCTTTCCTGGAACCTCTTATTCCTTTAGCTCTCTTCTTTCATCCCAGGCTCCCAAATCCCCCTCATCACCTAGAAAGACTGAGAGTGAACTGGAGAAATCATTTTCAGAGAAAGTGAAGGATATAAGGAAGGTGGTACAGCCATTCTGAATGGTAGTGGCCTTTAGAACTAGTAAATTAGAAAACTTTAATGTTGCAGTAATTTGCCTAAGCTATGGTGTGCTCTTGGACCAATTTTTATAGATTTGGTTCCCCTGTGATACTATATTTGAGTCAGAGTGATATCACAAGTTTCTGGGAAATCATATTAGGAAAAAGTAAGAGAAGCTATAATAACAATGATAACTCTGCAACAGCTAAATGCTGTCAGAACTCCTGTTCATTTGTCTTTGAAAATGTATTCAGTTTTTCAGGTATTATGTTTGTATCTCATCTTCCCATAACCAACTCACCAACAGAAAATAACTCTATTCATTTGGCTTTTAGAGGGTGGCTTGTACAGTTGAGGCCAATTAAGAGAATCGTGCAGTTAAAGTCAATTTAATAGTAAATCTGTGACACTATAATTTTGCTATAAGGCTTTTGCAGCATATTGAGAAAACTGATTTCTGATCTCAATTTGCTTTGTCACCCAGAGGCTCTTTCTTCCACCAGGAAAAGCAACAGAGGAAAATGGAATGGGTCAAGTATCAGGAACAAAACAACATCCTTCAGGTACTAAGGTCTTCCAAGGCTGGATATAGGATGCAATTTCATTCATATAATACAAAGGTTTTTAGCTGCATATTGTGAAGCCCAGTCCCCACATCCTAGATTACCAATTGCCCTACTAAAACAAATGTGTCATAGAAAGATAGCTGAAGGTACCTATCTCTGAAATTGGAATAAATGGTATTTCTTCCTATGTTCTTGATTTTGTTCTATTCTAAATGGGGAAAAATCACAAATACTTTCTACCCAACTTTTAAAGACTGAGCATGATGGAATTACTTTTTAACTTCTGAGTAAAGAGGATTCAGGTAACAATGGATTCAGAGAAGCCAGTCTTATATGTGTAGTTTTGGAAAATGTTCTTTTCAGAATGATTTTAATGGCAAAGTGATTCAGCTGAGAATTGAAGCCTTGAAGAACTACCAGAAGGCCAATGATCTGAAATTATCACTGAATTTGCAGCAGAATTTTGAGCCAATGCAAGCATTTTTAAATCTTCCTGGGTCCCAAGGTAGGTAGAATATCCCAGGTACACAGTTTGAGATTTTGTTTTGTTTTATATTGGAGACCTTTACTTGTAAGTGAGCAACATAATGCCTGGCACATAGTAAGTTAAATGTTAGTAGTACAGTACCAATTTTTTTCATTATTTTTATTTCTTTCTTTATTTTGAGACAGGGTCTTGCTCTGTTACCCAGGCTGGAGTGCAGTGGCACGACTTCAGCTCACTGCTACCTCTGCCTCCTGGGTCCCAGTTCAAGCAATTCTCCTGCCTCAGTCTCCCGAGTAGCTGGGATTACAGGCATGCAACACCATGCCCAGCTAATTTTTGTATTTTTAGTAAAGACGGGGTTTCACCATGTTGGCCAGGCTGGTCTTGAACTCCTGACCTCGTGATCCACCCACATTCGACCTCCCAAAGTGCTGGGATTACAGGTGTGAGCCAGCGCGCCCGGCCTATCATGATTTTTATGACTCAGAAGCTTATGTACTAAGGCAAATATTCTCTCTAAGAGAATTGTTTTCCTTTGTAAAGATAAAGTAATATATTACATACTTAGCATATGTAGCTGATACATAGTTAGCACTCAATAAAATGTTTCCTTTCCACCTCATCCCCTTTTCTAGGAATTAGAATTGTTTGATCTTATTAATCTGGCTGGAATAGACTCTGCTACTTCAAAGCAGAAGGCCAAGGAGACAGACATCTGACAATGGTTGTGAATTTCATCCAGTTGTCCCTCTGAGAGTTTCAGTGATTCCCCACAGAATTTATGGCAATATTAGAGAAAATAATAGAGTTTATTAAAAAATAGAATATAGGGATGTCTCTGAGGACAGGGAAAAGGTTCTTAAATTTTCAAGTATCTATGAATATGAACTCCATTTTTTAAAAGGGATATGCAATGGGAAGTCATGGCCAAGGAATGACAATGTTCTATTAGTATCAGTATGTACGTTTCTAATTTCTTAGTCTTATTCTGTAAAGGGCTTAAACAGCTTATAAAAATCACAGTCAACACATAGGGTTAAATAAATATATGAGTAAATCAAAGAAAAGGGAAAATAAGTTGAAGCTGGGCAAATACACAAGAATGCATAATGGGAGTACTGTACAGCTGGCAGAGGTAGGCTACAAATTTGGTTCTGAATTTTCCAGTAAAAAGAAACATGGATTTGCAAAACTCATGAAATAACAACAAACCAATTAATTGCTCAGGAGAAACAGTTTTTCCTGGTGTTGAAATCTGAGAGAAATTTCTCCTCCAGGTCCATATAATGGTGGCAGGACATTGTTTGTGTGATGATAGTCGCTAATATCTTCAACAATATTTCAAAATAAATTCAGAATCCAAATTTCCTAGGTTGTTTCTCCTCTGTTCTTTGGCATAATCTGATAAAAACATATTAATCTGAATTTTTTTAAGTGATGAATTGACTGAAGATGATTTGATTCAGGTACATAAGACTCTCTGGTCTGGCTTGATCCACAGGTAAATTTTAGAAAACTAGAAGACTGGACTGACTATCCTTCAGGCAGTATTCCATGCATATTTTTCTTTCAACTTATGTTCTAATAAGAATTGGACAGCATAAAATTGGAAAGAAACCTGGAATGCAACCAGAAGCAGTATTAAATCATTAAGATACAAATTTAAAAGATAGAGGAGAAGAGGGTTATGAGGAAGACAGATAGGTCCCTGTTTTACTTCATTCAAAATTAGCTGAAGGTCATCTCAAGGGATCTATAGGGGAAAGAGCCAAAAGCTTTTTAGCTCCAGAATCAAATTAAGTCTAAATTAGTAAATAAGGGTTCCATTCAACTTGATTGTTTCAGGAGATATTTTTTCCCCTTGCATGTAAAACATTGAATCAACTTTGAATTGGAACAGCCACAGATTCACACCTTCTTTTCTCTGCTTTCCTTTTATGTTCCTGGAGAATTAAATGATAGGGTACCATACTGCTTAGTTACCACAGATTAATGTAGCCACAGGCAATGGATCAGTGTGTTATATTGATTCTGCATTCATTTAGCACTAATTATGGGCCAGTTTCATTTTCTAACACACGTATTCAAACTCTATAGGTTTGTTTAAGCCCAAGTGGATTTGAAATCTAATGGAGTCCTATATTTTGGTTAGGTGGCCTATTTTTTCACCTCTAGTATTTGATTATTGAAAAGAAGACAAATATTCTCTTCATAAAGGATTTTAAAAGTAATTATGTAAAGAAGTTAATACCAACAGTAATAATTTCTTAATGGTAGGTGTTGCAGTATTTTCCAACTTTATGTATCACTGGGGCTATTATTTATTATTTGCTGTTTACGTTGATTTATTTAGTTTCCTAAATGCATTCCTTGAAAGTAAAATTTTTATTACTATTTTAAATGAAGAATCAATATAGTTTTCCATAATAGAAGGCAAACTTCATAATAAATACACACAAAAAACAAGATTTTAATGTTCTAGAAAAATTTATAAGCCTGAGATCTATTTTATCTCCGTTAGGAAGCAAGATTAGAAAGACATAGAGAATTTTGGCCAGGCACGGTGGCTCATGCCTGTAATCCTAGCACTTTGGGAGGCCAAGGCAGATGGATCATGAGGTCAGGAGATCGAGACCATCCTGGTTAACATGGTGAAACCCCATTTCTACAAGAAAATACAAAAAATTAGCCAGGTGTGGTGGCAAACGCCTGTAGTCCCAGATACTCAGGAGGCTGAGGCAGGAGAATCGCTTGAACCTGGGAGGCAGAGGTTGCGGTGAACTGAGATCGCACCACTGCACTCCAGCCTGGGTGACAGAGCAAGACTTTGTATAAAAAAAAAAAAAAAGACATAGAGAATTTTAAAGAAAGCCAGCACCAAACTGCGACTTTCTCCTTGATGCCATCAAGTTTGAAATAATTGAAAAGGCAATAATTTTCTCACTGTGATTTATAGTATTTAATGCCACATTCCAACACTGAAACTTATCCCAATTGCCACCTAAAATCATCTCATCATCAAATTTTGGCAAATTGTAATTTAAGGAAAAAAGCACTGAATTTAGACTGAGATACATGAGTTGCAGGCCTTCCTCTGAGGCTCACCAGTTATATGACTTGGAAAGTCATTTAATTTCAGGTGAAAACCCGTCTCTACTAAAAACTACAAAAAACTAGCTGGGCGAGGTGGCGGGCACCTGTAGTCCCAGCTACTCGGGAGGCTGAGGCAGGAGAATAGCACCTGTAGTCCCAGCTACCTGGGAGGCGGAGCTTGCAGTGAGCTGAGATCCGGTCACCTGCACTCCAGCCCGGGCGACAGAGCGAGACTCTGTCTCAAAAAAAAAAAAAAAAAAAAATACAGACAACACTAACATGGAGTATGTTGACAACTTAATATCTTGCGTAACCCTCACAGTGACTCTATGAAAGGTATTATAGAACAAGAAACAAGCTCAGAGAAGCCAGGCTTCTGGCTCCATATTCAATCCTTATTCCCTAGATTATGCTACAAAATGGATGTGTAGAAGTATGTGAATGTGACTCTTCATGCCTCTTCTAGATCTAAATGCTATAATTTGAATCCAAATTTATTATCTGTTTATAATGTATAATCTTCCCAGTGAAGAATCATACTCCCTAAGGTTAATTTGTTGAGCAGGAGATTGGTAATTCTGTATTTAGCCCAGTAGGTGGCACCAACCACATCCAGGCTTCAAGTCCACAGAGTGGTAATTCAGGAACCATGAAATGCTGTGGGAGAGATCCGTCTTCTATTACTCTCAGGACAAAAGGTGCCACATTTATGTATCAAACGAAAAAAGGAAAAAATTTCTTGATGTTTTATCACACAGTCTTTTGGCAGCAAGGTATATTACTGGCAGCCTTGATTAGACCATGTTAAACTCAGTGTTCTGTTGCATCATTTTTACCTAGTATTTTACTCCCTGTACTACAGTTCTCTCCATTTCAAAAAAGTCACTGCCCACTTCCTCCACAATCCTTGTAGAATAGTGTTCCCTTCTACCACAGATAAATCACGTGATTGGGGCACTAAAATGAAAAATAAAAGAGAGTGTTTATTTGAAGTTTGTATACTTAATAGTGTTATAGGACAGTGTTCCTTCTTCTCTAGTTTCAAAAGAATTGAATTGTGCAAACCTGTCTTAGAGAAAGGGCAGAATATAATTTTGGACACACCTCTCAGTAAATCAGGGTACAGGCTCTTCTGTTCTAAGCATTTCCAAGTAGAGGAAGGGTTTACCTCAGTACCCTTAGCCAAGAATTCCTCCTCCCACTGTCCTTTGTGCTGGTTGGCTGAGTTGCAGTGGTATGATCTGTGTAGCTGGCAAAATACAATCCTGTGCTAATATTACTGATTTTGTTACACATCAACAAATCCCTACTTTTGAATTCCCTTGATGCCCAGGATGTGGCATTACCATCATCCATGTTATCTCTTTGGCATGCTGCATCACTTAGTCTGTTTACACCTACGGTGAAGTCTTTACTTTTGGTCTTTCTGGAGACAGGTGACATTTGAAAGGATTTACTTTCCCACCAGTGTAAAATTATAATTTGACTCAGGGTGTATTGTAGGCCCTCCCTAACTTCTACAGACTCCAGAAAGCAAGTTTGTGGACTTTGGCAGTCACCTATCTTAGAGAGCACAGGCGCTAAGCAATCTCTAAATTCAACTGAATTTCCCATCATATCTCCTGGTGTTTAAAGAAGAGGTTTATCTTCAGCAATGATATAACTTGTGTTAAGACATTTGATTCTGACAGCTTTGCTTTTCTCTCCTCCCCTCAATCCCCACCAACTCTTAGCATCTCCTTGAGGTCTTCTGAGAAAAACCTGAAGGTTGGATGTGAGTATCATGCTACACTTATAAATTCAGATGAAAGCCCAGCAAGGTGGGAAATGAATACTCTTGAAACCTTATTTACTCTCTAACTCCTTCTGTTCTGAAAGCAAGTCATTCTTCCTGGCTTTAACCTTTACTTCACTTTAGTATTTTTCTTCCTGATGGCTGAACTACACTTCAGCAGGTGCTGCTGAAGGGAAAATAGTAGTGTTAAGCTAAAATGTTGAAAGGCAGGGGCGGAAAACCACAGCTAGCTCAAATCCAGGTCCTTGATAAGTGGTACCGTTGCTTTCAAGTACAGGCTTTTTTAAGCTTTGAGGCAACATGAACCTTTTGAATGTCAAAGTTGGGTTTATGGTATTAATAGGTTATAAAGTTAATTTCTAAACGAAGTCATTCTTTTACTTCTTTAAGACCTCACAGAAATTCAGGGGGAGAAAAAATTCTTTTTGTTTTCCCTAAATATAAATTTTGAAGCTTGACAAAATAAACTGTACCCTTATTAATATTATTTTCATGGGTGACAACAAATTCCATAATTTGTGGGCATCACCCACTCAGGAGTGCAGCAGTATGTCTAGGAAAGTGTTATCATATTTAGCAAATAAAAAAAGGATACCCTATTAAATTTGAATTTCACCAAATAATTTGTAGTATGTGTCCCAAATATTTCATGAGATATATGAAACATTATTTGGTGTTTATATTAAAATTCAAATTTAACTGGGAGTCCCATATTTAAGTCTGGCAACTCTAATTTAGAACAGACTCACTATGGGTCCTATTGAGCACCCTATAATTCTCCCTTTTTCTCCTTTTCATTGCCTCCCTTCCCCTTCTCACCCTATGCCCGCCATTCTCTCTGCTTCCTCTTTCTCTTCCCCCATCTTTATCTTTTGTTGACTCTCCACTATCTACAATTGACCATTTTTGTGAAATACATCTATCTGGTTTATCTGAGGGTATGTATATATACACATAACTTATTATTCCACTTTTTCATTTACTTGCATATAATTCTTAAATGAATTTTCCCCCTGTGGGACATGAGCTCTAAACAGAAAAACAGTCTGCCACTCTAACTTCTTAAATATTGTTTGACAAAGTTATTTGCAAAAAAAAAAAAACAGAAAATTCACATCAATGCTAATACCCACAGTGAAACAAAACAAAACAAAACTAGTTTTTTGCTTTTTTTTTTTCCCCTCCTCAAAAGAAGCTCTTATTTTCCTAATGTTTTCCCTTAGATACTGTGGGCACTACAACTATGGACAGAGTGACTACTGGCAGAAATGAACACCAAGTGGTGAGAACTACTTTCTTTAAACAAACAAAAAATCATTTTAAGGGCTTGAATAGATAGTGGGTATAGATTTTTGCAATGCATTGCTTAACATATATTCTAATTTAATATTTTAGGAGATTTGCAAAGTGGGTGCTAGGGTACTCAATATTTTAGCTGTCCTTTTTCCTCTGTTTTTTCCTGTCTTAGAGAATTCTGGGAGCAAAGATCTACACAGAACAACAAGGAACTAAAGGAAGTCAGCCTGATGATGCAGGAGGGAGGCTCTTTTTTCTGAGGTCACTGCCAGATGAAGCACTGAAGAATTAGCAGGCTTTCACTCCATTTGCTTTGGACAGATTTAAAGACTAGGCACAGCCATTTGTGTTAATTAAAATCTCTCAAACCTTTGTTTTAGTGCTGTTTTCCCTCTCTCCCCCCACCAATCTGGGCGGAAATGTTGGACATTTGGCCTTAAATGTATATGGAATGTAGTCATTTAGGGATTGTAAACAGCCTCTGATTATTTTGATAGCTTGTGGATTTGAAGTGACCACATTTCAACCACATTATACAATATGTTTTTACTAAGTCCATAAAAAGGAACTCCCCTCCACTTCTGAAGTATGTAATTGTGGACAGATCCACCACCGGGAAATGAGCAAAAGTAGGCACAAAATAAGTAAAATTACATACCACAGACTTCTTTCACTCTCTCACCAAAAACATCAAAATGCCCTGTTGGTTCTGCCTCCTTGTTATCTATTCCTTGAGTATCATCCACCTTCCTAGTACCACTGTGGTTTTTTCCTTGTTTGTTTTTTTTTTCCCCCAGGCCCTCCTTCCTGCCTGGATTACCATAGCCTCTTAATTGGTTTCCCTGCTTCCAACCCCCCTAATTCGTCTTCCACAGTACCACTGAAGCTATCTTTTATAAAACATAAATGAGATCATGTCACTCCCCTACTGGCTTCTTGCTGAAGTCCAAGGTCCTTCACAGACCATAAATGATCTGCCTCCTGTCTACCTTCTCCGTCTCATTTTTCACTATGTACCCCTTCTCTCATACATTCCACATTGAGCTCCACATTACTGTTAATATTTACAGTTCTTTCCCCATGTATCATGAGTTCTATTAGCTCCATGCACAAAGTGGAAAGATACTTCTCTCCTGTAGCTATGACCATTGCCTGTTTGTCTTAAGGACTGAATGTGCTGCCCTTCTATCCCACTAATTCTCAATCCTAGCTGTGTACTGGAATCCCCTTAAGAGCTTTGAAAAATAGCATTCTACTGGGTCCCACCCCAGATAATTTAAATTATGGTAACTGAGCAATAGGGCAAAAGCATCCGTATGCTTTAAAAGCTTCTCAGGAAATTCTAATGTACAATCAGGTTTGAGACTTGTTGCTAAGCTCTCTTACTTTTCTCATAGCACTAAATGAATTCTATTGCAATTATTGGTTTATCCAGCTACCTTCCTCACCAGGTCGTGAGCTCTTTGAAATCCAGGATTCTATCTTGTTATCTTTTCATTTGACTGCCTAACACAGTGCCTAGCATTTTAAAGAGGCTCCGTCAATGACATGTAGAAGGCCACAGAAAGTTAATTTCCAAGTCCCAGGTCTCTTGATGTCCTGCTTTGTGTAAATTACCACTGGATTATATCATAGTTCCTGAGATCTTCAGATATTTTCTTCTCCTCTAAGTTGTCATTAATTTCCTATCTCATGTCAGTATAGAAGAGTTGATTTGACACAAAACACTTCATAATCTGTAGGAATCCCTCATACTTTCTGGTAATAAGCAAAGTGAGCCAGCCAATTCAAAATCTTCTTTTTCTCAAAGTCAATTTAAATCTTTAAAGACGCATTTTAAAGATGAATTTTTTAAATGTACTTTTGCACTGGAAAAGGTTTACAAGAAATCACAGAATTTTGGCATTAGAAGGAACTTTAAATAACTATAAAGTTTCCTTCGCTTTCCAAAAAAGGAAACTGGAGTTCCTATTATATTGAAAAGGTGTCTAAATTCCTTCAGTTAATTGGGGCCAGAGCTGGTTACCGGAGCCCAGGTATTAATACTGCCAGTTCATATTCCAATCTAACTTGTATCTTTCCTAACCACAAAAATAATGGGCTCTTAAACACTGAGGTGATTAGTTTCATATTCTACCAACTGAGTTAGTAGAGTATGTAATTTATATTGTTTCAAGAAAGGCATCACTGTACTTATTTAGTCCCTGGGAGATTCTGGCAGTCCTGAGAGATTTTCCAAGTCAATTGGATTAGACAGAGCAATGAGAACAAAAGACAAAAATATAAAATCTGAATGTACTACTGATTACCTTGAACTAGTCGTTTAACCTTAGGGCTTTAGATTCCCAATTTTAAAATTAAATTAAAAGAGCATCATTTGAATGTTTTAAAATTATGTTTTTTTTTTTTTTTTTTTAACCACTACAATGAGTTTGGATTAGTATATGACCTTCCCCCTCCTTTTTTTTTTTTTTTAACTAACGCATGGAATAAAGTAGTTTACTTGGTAGCTGATGTTGTAACCTCTTAAAAAGTGAATTATTTGCCATTGTCAAAGTATTTACATTCTATATTTATTATTAGTCAGGCTTAACATCTTTCCCTCAAATGTTCCAAACCTTTCAATTTTTTCAAAACACAAAACTGGGATAGCCTGTTATCTACTTTGTCTTTAGGACTTCATATTGGATTCTGACTTTCATAAGGGCAGCATAAAGTTATCAGTTAGATTGGGTGACTCCTCATGAGTGTCTGCATTTCAGTGAATCCAGGAAATGGATCTCAGTTTTGTGAGTACAGACAAATTCATATGGTCAACTTATTCAAAAGGTCAAAGAGTTATTCAAGCAACTTAAACTCCCTAGAGATTAACTGATACATCCAATATTAAATTACAGAGAGGGCTATACCTTACAATTTGGTGGGAATAGGTCTATATTTAGGGTATTCCGATCTCTAAATCAAGTTATAGTAAACTGAACTAGTAATCAAAAAGTACTTGGGATTGAAACATCATTATTATAGTTTTATTTATACTCGTAATATTCTAATTATATTCCTCTGAGAATAAAATCTCTGATAACCTTAACCCCATATGGGCAATACTTTTCAAGTTCAAGGTCAATTGAGGAAAAACCTGTATCACCAGCAATACATTTACAAATCATACATTTGGGTAGACTATTTTTGTAGCTTATCTCATTTATTTTATCTTGATTTTCTAGCTATGCAGAGGATATTGGCTAACATTCTACCCCAAAAAGTTGCCTTTCTGCATTGCCAGAAAGTGATTAGTAATGTTTGTCACACTTCTTTCCTAAATGAAATAAGGCCAACAACAGCTTGATATTTTCATCTTTAGTCTAGAATTACAATAATGTCAAAGAGGGGAAGTGACAATGCACAACATTTTGCCTTATACTCATAGATCCAGCCAGAAAATCTAGTTTTGGTGTTGTTTATGCAAACAATGACCACCTTAGATGTCTCTCTTTTTATTGGTAGAGGCTTCTGTAATCTGTTGTGCACCAAGTAAAATCTCTATTGGTCCCTCTGGCACCTTGGAAGGAGCCTGCATTGCTACCAATTCAAAGTCCCTATTGCTTCATATGTTCTGTATTTAGTCAACAAATATTAGGAAATGGGAAGAGAACAAGGTCCCGTGCTGGAAAGGGAGGCTTGCTCTGCAACCAATCAATTCATGGCAGGAGATGCACAGGCAGATACATATGACATATAATTATTACATGGTAAAATTGAGAATTTTCAGGCCAACTAAAAAATCCATCTTCTCTACTTCTTTCACAAATTCACTTATGATTCCTAACATGAAAACGTACTTAAGGTTCATTTTAAGTATAAAACATGATATAAACATTCCTAGAAACTGTATTTCCCCCAATTATTAGTCAACCTGGGGAAAATGAGATTACTTAGGTTAACAAAATAATTTTTGTTTTGTACATTTGAAGGAAAAATATTTTTCTGGGGACACTGGGTTTTAAGATAAATTTTAGTTAAATGGAAACCAATGAACAACGGTAGAAAAGCACGATGCTTTTGATTTTTCAAAAGGTCCATTTGAAGTCAATCCATGTCAGTTTTTAAGCTTGAAACTATCTTTTCTTGACATATATACTGAATCCTAAAAACTGAAGGCATTGCAGACAGACCCCTTTTAAGAAATCAAATAGCTTCTGGGGCAATTAATATTACTTTCCGATTTAGCAAATCTCATTTTCCTTTCCCATATCTAAATATCTTTCCCTCTTCTAGAAAATACTGCCCTTCTCTTCTATGGTGTACCTTTTGTTTTTGTTTTTGTTTTTTTCAGGAGGGAGAAAAATTAGTGCTTTCTTTAGAAATCAAATTTTTTCCTTCCTGGTTTTCTTATCAGATACACAGCCACATAAATAAGTGGAAACTTTGTACGTTTATAAATTGTCAGTACATACCTAGGAAGAATTTCTCTACCTTCTGAATATTAATATGTGACTATGTAGGCAGATTTAAAGGTATATAAACTGGAGTGCGCAGGAAAGAATAACCTCTATGATATAAGGGAGAGAGAGGAGTTTGGAATTTGCTTTATACGTGCTTTGTGGATTGGCACATGACGTAAATCTATGATTCTCAGTTTTGGTTCCTGGGATCTTTTACATTCTTAAAAATTGAGGACTTCATGGAGCTTTTGCTTATATAGGTGATATAGTTTGGCTCTGTGTCGTGTCCCCACCCAAATCTCATCTTGAATTGTACTCCCATAATTCCAAGGTGTTGTGGGAGGGACCCGGGGGAGATAGTTGAATCATGAGGGTAGTTTCCCTCATACTGTTCTCATGGTAGTGAATAAGTCTTATGAGATCTGATGGTTTTAACAGGGGCTTCTGCTTTTGTGTCTTCCTCATTCTCTCTTTGCCTGCTGCCATCCACGTAAGATGTGACTTGCTCCTCCTTGCCTTCCACCATGATTGTGAGGCTTCCCTAGCCACGTGGAACTGTTGAGTTCTCTATTAAACTTCCTTCCTTTGTAAATTGCCCAGTCTCAGGTATCTCTTTATCAGCAGCATGAAAACGGACTAATATAGTAGGTTACATACATTCAAATTTCCAGAATAAAAATTTTAAATATACTAAATATTTACTATAATGGGGTAGTGATCTAAATAATACCCTAGAGCCAGATGCTGTGGCTCGCATCTGTAATCACAGCTACCTGGGAGGCTGAAGCAGGAGGATATCTTGAGGTGAGGAGCTTGAGACCAGCCTGGGCGACACAGAGAGACCCTGTCTCTCTTAAAAAATATATGTATATATATTTGTGTGTGTACACACACACACACAGCCTAGCGAAGCCAGTGCCATCTTTGTTGCAATGTAGGAAGAGCCAAGGTGAAAATGAAGTTAACAAAGAAGAAAGCATAGCTCAAAGTGACATCCTGATAACATAGTTTCAGGTCCTGAATCTAGCCAACTCTGAAGCTATGCAAGTCCAGACTTGTCAGCTGCATGAGCCAATGAATTTCTTTTGGCTTCAACTAGGATCAATTGCTTGCAACCAAGTATGTCATCAGACATCTGGGTTTCCAATTGTGGACTTCAGGGAAACAGAGTAACTGAAACCAAGAAAAGCAAAACTGCAGATAAGGGAGGACTACTGTACACTACATGCTACTGAATTATATACATTTTAATGGTTAAAATGGCAAATTTTACGTATGTGTGTTTTACCATTTAAAAAATGGTGAGGGTGAAGCTTTGGTTGCTTTAAATGTATTTTTTCCCCAAAGAAAGAAAGATTATGGTCAAGATGAACTTTAAACTAGCTGAATGAGGCATTGTATTTTTTTCCCTAGGATTGCTGTAACTAATTCTGGTCTGAAAATAGTTGAGTACAATATAATAAGATATTCTGAGAGACAGAGAGACCACATTAACATAACTTTTATTACAGTAAATTGTTATAATTGTACTATTTTATTATCAGTTATTGCTGTCAATCTCTTACTGTGACTACTATATAAATTAAACTATCATAGGTATGCACATGTGGAAAAAACAGAGGAGAGTCTGGACCCAGAAAAGCCCAGTGAGATTTGGCCTTGCTTATATTGAAATTGTGATTAACTACAGAAAAACTAAGAGTTAACTGGTGGGCTAAGTGTAAATATACCAGTACTAGGAAAAAACTAACTTCAGGCCGGTCGCGGTGGCTCACGCCTGTAATCCCAGCACTTTGAGAAGCTGAAGCAGGAGGATTACCTGAGGTCAGGAGCTCAAGACCAGCCTGGTCAACATGGTGAAACCTTGTCTCTACTAAAAATACAAAAAATTAGCAAGGCATGGTGGCACACGCCTGTAATCCCAGCTACTCAGGAGGCTGAGGCAAGAGAATTGCTTGAGCCCAGGAGACAGAGGTTGCAGTGAGCTGAGATGGTGCTACTGCACTCCAGCCTGGCTGACAGAGCAAGACTGTCTCAAAAATAAATAAATAAATAAAGTAACTTCATTCCTATTGAAATATAAAGTTTCATCTCCATGATAATTGTAATGAAAGCCACGTTAACCTATTTTTTTATGTTGTCTTAGATGGTTAATGGAAACTCTTGTAGTTTTCATGATGAAAACCCTAAGAATGGGAAGAATAACTTACTGGGCACTTCTAATTATTTACATACAAACTCCCACCCCAACCCACACCACACGCCATGCCCCATGTTTCCTGAGACATTTATCAATATTTGGAAAATGACATTCTCTCCTACCTTTCAGAAAATTTTCTTTGGCATAACATTTGATTCCAGGATGAATTCTGAAGAAATGTCGCACTGTAAAAAGAGTAATGGTGTGTACATATTATAATATTCATTCATCTGTAAAAGTTAACTCTAGACAGTGAGGTCATTGTGTCTTTCCTTTGTAAGTTTTGTTTGTAAAAGGTTGCTGAATTTGAGAAAGATGCATACACTTAAGAAAAACTGTTGAAAGACAAGCATTATAATTTAGTTCTATTTTTTTAAGGAATTTTAATACTTACAGTCAATAAAAATATAATGAATGTTAATAAACTTCCATATACTTTAGAACAGGGGTCCCCAAACCCCGGGCCGCGGACAGGTACCCGTCCGTGCCCTATTAGGAACCAGGCCACACAGCAGCCAGCAGCCCTTACTGCCTGAGCTCTGCCTCCTGTCAGATCGGTGGCTGCATTAGATTGTCATACAACAACGAACCCTATTGTGAACTGCGGATGTGTGGGAACTGCGGATGCGTGGGATTTAGGTTGTGGCTTCTTATCAGAATCTAACACCTTATGATCTGAGGTGTTCTAGAACAGTTTCATCCAGAAACCATCACCCCTCCCCATCCCCATCCATGGAAAAATTGTCTTCCACAAAACAGGTCCCGGGTGCCAAAAACATTGGGGACTGCTGCTTTAGAAAGTTTAATCCATATCTACCCTTCCCCACTTAAATTTTAATCAATTTAACCATCATCCCTTTTGTGAATGCAGAAAGTTAGTCACTTGTCCTCTTATTATTGATTTGTGAAATAAAGTGCCAGTTTTCTTCCATGAATAATTATAGAATATTCTAATTACAGGAGTGCTTATTTAGTCTACCACTATACTTAAAAGGTACTTACTTAGTCTACCACCTTATTTAAAGGATGAAAGGCCCAAATTTGTTTAAGGTCACAACCTGTTAATGGGCAGGTTTAGACCTTACGTATAAGATAGACGTAAGATAGATGATAAGCTCAAGGTATTTTCTTTTTTTTTTTTTTTTTTTTTTTTTTTGAGACGGAGTCTCGCTCTGTCGCCCAGGCTGGAGTGCAGTGGCCGGATCTCAGCTCACTGCAAGCTCCGCCTCCTGGGTTCACGCCATTCTCCTGCCTCAGCCTCCCGAGTAGCTGGGACTACAGGCGCCCGCTAACACGCCCGGCTAATTTTTTGTATTTTAGTAGAGACGGGGTTTCACCGTGTTAGCCAGGATGGTCTCGATCTCCTTACCTTGTGATCCGCCCGTCTCGGCCTCCCAAAGTGCTGGGATTACAGGCTTGAGCCACCGCGCCCGGCCGCTCAAGGTATTTTCTAACCATTTAGAGTGTGTTGCAGAGAATAAAGATAGGTTAGAAAGATAACAATATAACCAACTATTTGCTTTTCATGTTTAGTTTGAGATAAAGGAAATCATTCTCTTGGACATACTTTCTCATCTTTTTTTTTTTTTTTTTCTGAGACGGAGTCTCGCTCTGTCCCCCTGGCTGGAGTGCAGTGGCGCGATCTCGGCTCACTGCAAGCTCCGCCTCCTGGGTTCACGCCATTCTTCTGCCTCAGCCTCCTGAGTAGCTAATTTTTTGTATTTTTAGTAGAGACGGGGTTTCACCGTGGTCTCGATCTCCTGACCTTGTGATCCGCCCGCCTCGGCCTCCCAAAGTGCTGGGATTACAGGCGTGAGCCACCGCGCCCGGCCCTTTCTCATCTTTATCTCTCATTTAAAACTAGTTAACAACCCGTTGGCCACCAGGATTTAAGGTGACAATGAGGAAATGAGTTCATGACCTGGCTTAAATTTTCAATCACTGTCAAAAATACTAGCAATACACATACTAAAAACAAAAGCAAAAAAACCATTAATTTATTTTACCCACTTCAATTCCATCCATCATCTACTTTGTAGGCCATGAAATACATAAGCACGTGAATCTTCAGAGGATGAGTAATTTCACGTTCCAACGGAACAATAAAATTCTCGTAATTCGCCAGGCATGGTGGCTCACGCCTGTAATCCCAGCACTTTGGGAGGCCGAGGCGGGTGGCTCACGAGGTCAAGATCTTGATCGAGACCATCCTGGCCAACATGGTGAAACCCCGTCTCTTCTAACAACAGAAAAATTAGCTGGGCGTGGTGGTGCGTGCCTGTAGTTCCAGCTACTGGGGAGGCTGAGGCAGGAGAATTGCTTGAACCCGGGAAGCGGAGGTTGCAGTGAGCCGAGATCATGCCACTGCACTCCAGCCTGGCGACAAAGCGAGACTCCGGATCAAAAAACAAAACAATCAAAGTGACTTTGAAATTTGTGTATAAACACTGATATTATACATATTTCACTTTGCTTTTCACTTTTATGCCTCCAGGTTTACTACAGCTAAGAAGAAAAAATATATACATATGAGTGTGTGTATACACACACACACGCATATAACTTTCTAAAATTCAGAAGCTGAAAGGTCCAGAAAGATAGTAAGAAACTAACGTAGAATAGCTACAGGTGATTAATAACACGTTTCATGAAAGGCACATGGAAATAAATGGCAACAAAAGCTATTTTCATGGTAATCTCACATTCCACGAATACTGAAATGAGAATCGCTGCGGCAATGGACTGTGATTCAGGTGGAACACGTTCTCGTTCGCTAAGTAGATGCTTTTCACCTAAAAGCAGCGCTCATGGCGAAGAGGCTTAAGGCCATAAAACCGTGGGACAGCAGGAGGAAGAGAAGCCAGGTGTCTCCACTCCAGTTGCCCTGCCTCAGACTCCGAAGCTTCGCCTGTGAGGATCGTCTTGTAGGCACTGACTGGAGATGGAATCCTAAAGCACAGGTGAAGCGGAAATCTTCCTTCAGGGAGAGCCGACTAAGGAAGCCAGCGGCTAACACTGGGCGGGACAGGATACCTCCCTCTTCGCCCACGGCGGGCTCTCTATCATAGTAGCCGCCGTTCTGCCACTCACGCAGCTTTCTAAGGCACCTCTAGGTTCCCCAGCGCCTTCAGTGGGGCGGCCGGCCGCTCCCGAAGGCTGCAAGACGGGGTCCGGCGTGCTGAGCCAGTGTCGCTCCTCCCGCGGTCCCCTTAGAAGGCCGGCCCGCCGGCTACAGCCTGCCGAAGGCGCGGACAACCGACGAGGTGTCAGGCTCGGCAGGGGATTGCTTCTGTCTGGGGCCTGGCCGAGGTTGCGTTCGTGCCTCGCGCGCACACGCTCCGCGTTCACTCAGCCAATCCCGGGCTACTAGCGCGCCCGGGAGCGATCTGCGGTCCTACTCAGGCTGGGCCCGCTCCTTTCCGCTCCCGGTACTCAGCACCCGAGCCCTCACTCCTCCCCTCACTCTCCACGAGTTCCACGCCTCAGGGTGTAGCTCCGCCCCTGTCCCCGAGTCCGCCCCCGCAACCTCCAGAGCGTGTGCTCTCCTTTCCTCTCAGTCCTGCCATCTAGCTGCCTTGGGTCTCGCGCCCCGCAGAGCGGCCCGAGCATCTCCAGCCTCGTTCCGCCGCCTCCGCGCGCTCTCCCCGTGCGGCCACCGACCCCCCCCAGCTCGCCTCCTTCTTGCCGGACTTGGGGTCGCGCGCCCTGACTCCGCCCCCTCCCGCGGACCCGCGCACTCCCAGCGCGGCCTGTCCCCCACGCAGGCCACCGAGCACTCTACGGCCTCCCACTCCTTCCCCGCTCTCCTCGCGCTTCCCTGGCTCTCTAGCTCTCGCGCTCTCTTCGGCGAGCGCGCTCCCGGCCCGCGCGCTCCGGGCTCCAATTTCTCCCGGCTCCTGTCAGTGCGGTGACTGCGCTGGGAAACATGGCGACCGAGGGAATGATCCTTACTAACCACGACCATCAAATCCGTGTCGGAGTCCTTACAGGTAACCGGGGGAGGAGGTACGGGACCTATGAGGCTGCAGTCCCTGACTTGCCTTAGGCTTTTCGCCTGTGGTGGCCCTTCTCTGCGGCCTCGGGAGGAGGGAAAGCTGAAGAAGGGAACCGCGGGGGTGCATTTTACAACAGCTGAGAACCGCCGGAGATTGGGGGTATTCCCGCGGGTCCCTTTCCCCAGCCCCCCAGAGCCGTGGTCGACCCCGTGGGATGTCAGGCCCCAGCGCCTTCGGAGACAAAGTCCTGGGCCCCCGGGGACCGAGGGGCCGGTGCGGAGGGCGCTGCGGGATCCGCGCTGTCGGTGCAGGCGGCGGGATCCCGGCTCCGCAGTCTGAAGCATGCCGCTCTCCGCTGGCCCGGACGCATCCTCCGTTAGTGCTCTTCTGAGAGAGGGGGGAATCCCATCTCCACCCCCTTCCTCCCCTTCCCTTCCCCCACCCGGGCGGCCCCACGCCAGTAGCTGTGCTTGCCCGGACGCGACTCAGGTGTTAATCAGATAAAACTGCTTCTCCTCGGGTTGTCCCTCGCGGGCCGGGCAACCCCTCAGCCACCCATGGGGCACCCTTCGCCTCCTTCGGGGGATGGGGGATCGGCTTGATCCGTACCTCAGAAAGTGTCTGCCTTCTGCCTTTCCGAGCAAAGGGCCCTCTGCCTCGTCGTTGCCTTAGCGAGGACGAGCTGCAGCCTGCGGCCGGGGGATCCAGCTCTTTTTACTTGAGAGGGCAGGATTCCCCTACTCGGGCTCCTCTCCCCCTCCTTTCTGGGAACCCCCACCCCGGTGGAGCGTCCCGAGGCTGGTGAGGAGCGCACTTTTCCCGGGTCGCGTTTCCCTCCCTCGAGAAAGCAGTGTGTGCTCTGCATGTCTGATTCCGTTGCGCTGAATTTGGTTAATATCCGTCGCTTCGGCGATCGGCAGTTGCTGCAGGGCATGACTTCCAAGATGAACGGCTAGCCGATTTGTAGGGGTTTCTGCTGTGGTTCTGTAGTTGGCAAGGTTTATGTGTAATTGAGTGGCGAGGCGGGGGTTAAAGAACTATATTTGGAATCTGAGGGCTTAGTTTGGAGTGAAGGAAGTCCAAGACTCAGTGATGTGATTTCGGAAAAAGAAGCAATGTGGACGGGAATCCTAGTGTTTCCCTTACTTCTTTTTAAAAAAATTTTTTTAACTGCCAAATTCTGACAGGTCGAGACGGTGCTCGAGAAGGGACTAAATGGAATAAGACTTGCTTTTATTATTAGGTAGAAAAAAAAGGTCTGAGGCTGCCGGCAGATACTGAGTGCAAAGCTTAATTTAGTTGCTGAATTTTATGAAAAGGTGATATCCAAAGCCCCCTTTTCTCTCTTTTAAGTAAAGGATTACCTTTCCCTGGTATTCTTTCCGTATATCGATGGTGATTAATTGAATTTTCCTAATCAAAAGACCCTTTGGTAGTGAAACTAGTCTAAACCAATTGCAGAAAAGGGAACCCCCAAATCAGAAAGGTACGCTGTTCTGTTCTTTTGGTCCTGAAACTGTTTGGTTATGTGAAGATTCAGTTGTATTTCAGAATTCCTGGAGCTGACATTGCCAGTTTTCGAATAATCTGATGATGGGATGTGAAAGTGTATGTCCTTTATCTACCCTCAACTTGCACTTTAAATTCTAGCCATTCTTTAACAATTAATAGAGTAGTGAGAAACCAAAATATGTCAGTTGTCTGTGGAAATAAAAAAGGCCGTAGATGTTTAAAAGTTAAACCGTTGAGATATTTTTAAAATGAACATTTCTGCTTAAGCTTTCCATTAAATAATAGTTTCATTTAACGAATCATCTTAGCTTTGTGAAGTGACATAGCAGGTAGGTGTTGTACAGACTGCTTTGAAAGATGCAGCCCTTATCTCGTGTCCCTACAGTCTGATATGGATAACATTGATAGGCAAACAACTCAAGAAACATTGCTTGTAATTATTGTGCAAAACTTTTCTAAATACATTTCCTATGAGTTTGGGGTTAACTGCAAAAGAAATTCCATATTCAGATGGATTAGGAGCAAATACGACTACCTGAAGGGAGAATTTAATACATTTGCTAGAGTCAAGAAGAAACTGGCAATTTTAAGGGGAGTTGAAAGTCAGCTGCCACTTTATAAATAAATATGTAGTTGATGATGAGGCTCCTGAGCAGAATAAAAATGTAATATAAAGGCCTTGAAAAGCTCAAGTGGAATAGGTAGGTGGCATAGGTAAAATGTCAGAGAGAAGATAACATTAACATTGACAGTGGAATTAAAGACAATCAGGGGAAGCTATCATGAGAATGAGGTACAGTAGTCTGGGGGAAAAGTCTAGCGCCAGGAACAAGGATGTAGCTGAAGGAATGAAAAGGCAGCTACAGATTGGGAAAAAGTGATAATAGAGGAAAGTAGGTTTTGATGATAACATGTATATTTGAAGTCAGAAATAACTTAGGCTTTTTCTTGAAAAGTTATTGATACAGATATTGTCTACTGTGATGGAGAGGAAAGAAAACTGATTTTTCTCAAGTCTGTAACTAGTGGGTTTCATTATCAACAGCTTAATTTCTGTGGTCTTGCCTGGTATATGATTTTGAGGAAAGAACTTAAAAAAATGAAGCTGTGCTATGCAAATTTGTGTATTCTAGAACTTCAGGTTTTGCAGTTTACTATGTAGAATTATTTACTGAACTCAAGTATTGTGATTTCATACTTAAGAAAGTTGAGTTGAACTGTAGTTTTTGTAAATTATAATTTGTGGCTCTCTTAAAAGGTGGAGGGCCTCTTTTAGAAAATCTCCTTGGCATGCTTCATAATACTAATTTTAAGTATTTTATCTACATCTGTTTTACAAATATAGTGGAAAGTGTGATCTACCCACACACACATTTTACAATATGTTACTTAGTATTTTGTGAAATCATATTGTCATTTCTAAAGTTTTTAATTGACTTCTTTGTGACATTTTTTATTACCTGTTGAAAGATACTTGTTCTCTGAAACTTTTCATCCATTAGATGTTTTTGTTATCTTCATTTCAGTTATGAATTTGGCAAATTTAATACATAGTCTGTTGAGACTTCTCATCAAATAAATTAATTGTATTAGGTTTATGAAAGAATAATGGTAGAAAGGGAAATATTTAGCAGAAGCATTTTTTGCTTCATTATTTTGAATTATTAAGCACTTGAAAATGAGATTATGATAATTAATGTAACATGGATATTCTAGTTATACTAATTTTTTTTTTAAATCAGGAAAATTAGAACATGTATGTATGTAAAATAGGCTGTATGTGGAAACATTTTATGTTGAATGTTACTGTCCATCTCTAAGAACAATATCTTTATTCAAAACTGTCTTATGTTGACTTGACAGAAATGAAAGTCACATGGTGTTTGGTGACCTAAGGTCTAGTTTGAAATATTTCTGTGTCTAATGTTCTCTATTTCTATTACTATTTATAGAAGAGACTAAAGGTAATGTGGTAATGAGTAACATGAAGCAAATAAACAAGTATCTACTACTACAAAACTAGAAACAAGATGTGGTGCAGATGTAGAATTTTTTTCTAACAGCTTTAGTAGTAATTATACTTAAAGTCAATCTTACTAGTTACACAGCAGACTTACTATATCTGGAATGTGTCACTCTTCATATACTTTTTTTCTATTTTGAAAGAAGCTGTTTGTCAAAGCAGCATATTAGTTTTACCACTGTGAAAGCTCTACAGAAATGTTACCAGGAAAATAATGACTACATGTATGTATATAATGTAGAATCATATAGATTATCCCATTGGCTACTTAATATCATATTAGTTCGCTACAGCTAATGTTTGATACCAAGGCACTTAGCCAAAGATGATAATCCATTACCTAAATTGTCACTAATAGTGGCATGAATGAGAAAAAGGTACAAATTTTTGGGAAAGAGCATTTTTAAAAATCATATTTTTGCTCTAGTAATATACATTTTAATTGCACTAACTTGTTGATTTGAACTCAGTAAGAGATATTGGAACAAATACACTAGGTACTAGAGATTAGTTAAAAGACTAATTGTAAATTAGAACATCAAAATATTACAGTAGCATGTAGGGAGTATTTCAGTTATTCATAAATGAAGTTATTCAGAATATTCAAAAAAAAGTTTAAGCCAAGCAGATGCTACCCTTATAACTCTGCAATTGTTTAAACATTTACATTTTTACGTTCTTGAAACCTATTCTGGTATATTACGTGTCAGTATTATTTTCTGAAAAGCCCATTTATTAATAAGGATATATACATATATCTGTTTTGAGAATAGATGTCATTTAGTAGGCAAATTACTATTAAAGCCTACTAAGTGGAATTGTGTGTTCTGGCAAACTTAGCTGTTTTTTTCAAGATGTGTTTTTAATATAGATCTGTATGACTTGAAAGGAATCCTATTTCTTGAACTAGATTGTTATTTTGTGAATTTTTTGTTGGAAGCAATGTATTAGATAATTAAATGTTTAGTCAAAGTAGGAAAATGTTAAATTAAATTCTAATGAATGTACTTAGTACTATTATCATTGGTCAAAGACTTGAAAAAGTATTAGTTGCTATACAAGAAGCATTTTAGCTATATTAAAAACACATGTGACGATTTGACTTCAAAGTGAATATACTTAATACCATCATCACTGACCAAAGATTTGAAAAAGTCTTAGTTGCTATACAATTAGAGTTTTAAATATATTAAAAACACATAAGACTATTTGACTTCGAACAGGCATTTGGTGGAAAATCAATAGTATGTTTTTAGGGAGGAAGTGATGATTAAGAGTCTATTTTTACTCTTACTGGTGATAGATTCCTAAGTTGAACAGAGTGTTTTTAAAAACAATCAGTAAAATAGACAAAATCTATTACTCTGTTTCTGTAAATAGGATTGAAGAATAATGAAGCATATTTGGAATTTGAAATGTATTTAAAAAAAAACCTGAAAAAGAAAGTAGTGAAACCACAAAGGATTTCTTCCTTCACATCTGGGCAGAGAAGATAAATACCAAGGAAGAAGAAAAGATTGTTTAACCTACTTAAAAGTAATTGGTACTGTAGTTAAATATGAATGGCATGTAATCTTACTTTCATTAAAAAAATTTTTTGAGTGATCTCTCAAAAAGGAAATGTTTAATGAAGTATTGCTAAGTAGAAGTTCTATCCAGGTTCTTTAATGAATTTATAAACTAAATGGTATTTCATCAATTAATTTTAACTAAGTAGAGCTTCTTGAAAATTTTGTGTTTAAACACACCCAACAATTTTAACAGTAGCTTTGTCAGTATTTATACATTTTGAAAGAGTGTAATTAGGTTTAAAAAGAATTCTTAATTTGGAAAATAAAGCAGCAAGGGAATGAAATATGATGAAGGAATGGTCACCATAATTGGGGCATTCTTCTCAAACTGAAGTACATGACATTGTGTCAAGGGATACTATAAGGCTTAGAATCTAAGCCATGGAAACAAACATAATAATTTTCTAAGTACCAATTTTACTTGATGGTATTAATTTAAATAACTTTAATGAGAAGATAATCATGCGTAAATTAGGCACAAAGTATAGAATTTATGTGAGGCTTTAAGATGAAATTAGAAACTTCAAAGAAATTTCAAGCGAACCCATTATATTTCAAGTGAGCTCCAGATCTCATCATTCTTCTGTATTATTGGCACCTTGTGGCAAAAAATTTAAGGAGCACTGGATCATAGAAAGAACTATGTTCTCATACTATTTTGGCTAGTAAAGTTTTGTAACCTTCAGTGTGTTATGTAACCCTCTCTCAGCTTTTCTTACCACTAAAATGAAGAAATTGGTTTCTAAGATCACTTCAAGGCTCTCATGGCAATATATGTTTCTATCTTTTAGCATTCTGACCAGCAGGAAGGAGAAATATAGGATATTAGACCTAGTTAATTTTTTTCTGTCTTTGTAATGGGAACGATTATAGGGGAGGGTAGGTTATACGTAAAAATGCAAGAGAATAAGAAGTAGGAGAATGATCAAAGAAGGAAAATATTTAGATTTTTTATTTAGAAATTTTTGTGACAATCTTTCTGTTATTAGCAGTCTTATACTTAGGTTTCAGACACAGCTCCGGACTGACTTTGTCAATAAAATATTTCCTAGGAATTATTCTCTTCAATGATATCTTTGTTTTCCTTACAATGTTTATAAATGTTGTCTATACCCTGTAATCATCTATATGTGGGAGGCTGCATGGTATAGCTTAAAAAGGATAGAACTTTGGAGTCAGATAGACTTGGATTTCAGACCCTCATTAGCCCTTTATTTTGGGAAGTCATTTAACCTCTCTGAATTTCAGTTTTCTCCTCCAAAATAAAGATGATAATACCTACTTTACACAGTTTTCAGAACTAATAGAGGTAACATATGAAAATGCCTAGCATTTTCAGATGAGATACTCAGTCATTTTTGGTTCCTTCCTCTTTGTATGTTGCTTTGGGAGCAACTTGCCACAGTTTCTTGTATACATGTCTTATTCAAAGTAGATTTTAAAGTTCTTGAGACATGTGGTTGTGTTCTTTACTTCTTTTGTGCCCTTTTGTCATAGCATCTATTAATGAAGTAACTGGATAGAAGGTGTTTAATAAAAAACTGGGTGGTGTGAAGTTTGTATAGTACCTTAGGAAACATTTAAGTAAACCAGAACTTGGCTATTATTACTAAAAGGGTAGTTTAGGGTAGGTGGAGTGAGGTTGAATAGTATTTAAAAGGTATGTTTTTCTGGTAACAGGATGATATTTATAATGATGTGTGTTTGAGATGTTTTATAGTATTTAATTTTGTATATTGCTTTAATTGGGTATCATTTGTGGGAGGATTATTTTAGAGTAATGAAATTTGATATCTTAAAAACCAAAAATTTGAAATTATAGGTAAAAGAAATTCTGAAAATGCTGTTATGTTGATTCTGGTGATCAAAATGGCACTGACAGAAGTCAAAAGTTATGCCTCTTCTCCCACTTTCAAGATAAGCACATTTTACCACAGTTTTTTTACCTTTAAATGGGGGTAAGTATGTTTACCTTGATGAACCCATCAAGGTAAACATAATGTATTCAGTATTCAACACCTACTATGTACCAAGGCCCTGTGGTAAGTGAGGGATACAGTAGTGATTAAGACAGTTCAATCTTTCTTGTCTTGAAGCATATATTCTAGCACTACCATGAAAACATTATTCGGTCAAGTTGGATATTGACACATTCATGCTTCATTTATGTTTCATTTCAAGGAATAAACTGCTTTTATATTTTATTTTTTAAAATAGATAACAAGTACAAGCACTAAAACTGTTTTTATGTCAAGCCATTTTTTTGATACAAAATTTTTGTTGTTTTTTTTTTTTTGAGACCAACTCACTCTATCACCCAGGCTGGCAATAGTGGTGGGATCTCAGCTTGCTGCAACCTCTGCCTCCCGGGTTCAAGCGATTCTCCTGCCTCAGCCTCCCGAGTAGCTGGGATTACAGGCGCCTGCCACCATGTCTGGCTATTTTTTTTTTTTTTTTTTTTTTGGGTATTTTTAGTAGAGACAGAGTTTTACCATGTTGGCCAGGCTGGTTTTGAACTCCTGACCTCAAGTGATCTGCCTGCCTTGGCCTCCCAAAGTGCTGGGATTACAGGTGTGAGCCACCGTGCCTGGTCAGCAATTATATTTCTGTATTCTCTTCTGAATATCTGTTACTGTGACGTGATAGTATGTTTCCATAACGTATGTGCTTTTCAGGTTTTACCCACTTCACCTTCCTCTTGCGGTTTTGAATTTACTATATCCTTGGGAACCACATAAACTTGCCAAGAATTATTACATCCGGTTAGATTTGAAGTGAGGGTCTAAAAGCATGTATTTTCACTTTTGGGTTCAGGGCATCAGAAAATGAGTGGGTATTACTATAATAAATAGCTTTATTTATTTCTTTGTATAGTGCTTCACGATTTCAGGATCATGGCTAAATGTGTCTGCCTGATGCTCCAAATGTTAATAAAAATCCAGAAATTTATGAGTGAAAGAGATTAAGTGCAGTTTGAATGCTAAGTAAAAATGAAATGTTTCCTTTAATTATTTCTTGTTCTTTTAAAAAACACATTAACGTGCACTCAAAATTAACAATCTTTAAAGTCTAATTAGTGGTTAAGAACTGTTGGATATCTTATAAATAAGAAACTGAGCCGGGTGCAGTGGCTCACACCTGTAATCCCAGCACTTTGGGAGGCCAAGGTGGGCGGATCACGAGGTCAGGAGATCGAGACCATCCTGGCCAACATGGTGAAACCTCGTCTCTACTAAAAATACAAAATTTAGGCGAGTGTGGTGGTATGCACCTGTAATCCCAGCCACTCGGGAGGCTGAGGCAGGAGAATCACTTGAACCCGTGAGGCAGAGATTGTAGTGAGCCAAGATTGTGCCACTGCACTCTAGCCTGGCGACAGAGTAAGACTCCGTCTCAAAAACAAAACAAAACAAAAACAAACAAAAAACAAGAAAAAAAAAAAAAAGAAGAAACTGAATAGAGTAAAAATACTATTTTCAGACGTATAAAGATGAAGAAACATTTACAGGGTGGTGCCCACCCCCTCTTCACTTTCACCTAAGAGTCTATAGAGAACATTTTGATTATAGTCTAAACTGAAACGATTATGCTTTCATAAAATTAATGTCCACATTGTAGAAGTTACATTTGAATTAAACTGCAAGTGGGCACTACCCAAAACAATCTACAGATTCAATGCAGTCCTATCAGTGATGTTCTGTACCAATGACATTCTTCACAGAAATAGGAAAAAAAAAGTTAAAATATGTATGGAACCATAAACGACCTGGAATAGCCAAAGCAATCCTGAACAAAAAGAACAGAGCTGGAGACATCATACTATCAGACTTTAAAATATACTACAAAGTGATAGTAACCAGAACAGCATGGTACTGGTATAAAAGCAGACAAATAGACCAAAGGAACAGAGTAGAGAACCCAGAAATTAATCCTGATATCTACAGCCAACTGAGTTTTGAGAAAGGTCCCAGGAACACTTGCTGATCACAGGACAATATATTTAAGAATTGTTTCTGGGAAAAAGGATATCTATATGCAGAAGAATGAAACTAGAGCTGCACCTCTTATTCTGTACAAAAATTAACCCAAAATAAATCAAAGACCTACATGTAAGACAGGAAACTATGGAACTGCTAGAAGAAAACATAGGGGAAATGTTTCAGGACATTGGTCTGGGAAAAAAATTTATAAATAAGACCTCAAAAGCACAGCCAAAAAAAGCAAAAATAAGTGGATTATAGCAACCTAAAAAACTTTTGTACAGCAAAGGAAATAAACAACAAAGTGAAAGACAGCCTACAGAATGGGAGAAAATATTTGCAAACTGTTCATCTGACAGGGGATTAATATCTAGGATATACAAGGAACTCAAACATCTTAACAGCCAAAAAATAAAAAATTAAAAAACCCAGAAAAAACAAAAAAACCCACAAAAAACCCAATCTGATTAAAAAAAAAGGTGGGATATTTCTCAAAAGAAGACATACAAATGGCCAAAAAATATATTAAACAATGTTCAGCATCGTTAATCATCAGAAAATGCTAATCAAAACCACAATGAGGTATTATCTTACCCAATTAGGATCACTATTATAAAAAAGGCAAAGAATGACAAATGCTGCCAAGGATGTAGAGAAAAGGATATACTCTTATATACTGTTGATACTCAGTATATATACCTCTTATATACTGTTGATAGGAATGCAAACAAGTACAGCCACTATGGAGAATGGTATAGAGGTTCTTTAAAGGACTACAGATCAAACTACCATATGATCCATCAGTTTTGCCACTCGGCATTTACCCAAGGAAAAGGAAATCAGTATATGGAAGAGACATGTGTACCATATTTATTGCAGCACTATTCACAATAGCTAAGATAAAGACTCAGTCTAACAGCAGATGTCCAACAGCAGATGAATGGACAAAGAAAATGTGATATATATACATAATGGAATACTGTTCAGCCATAAAGAATGAAATCCTGTCATTTATGGCAACATGGATGGAACTGGAGGATGTTATATTAAGTGAAATAAGCCAGGAATGGAAAGTTAAACACTGCATGTCCTCACTATTGTGTGGAAACTAATAAAAGTTGGTTTCATAGAAGTAAAGTAGAACAGAGGATACTAGAGACTGGGAAGAGTCAGGTGAAAGGGATACAGGGAGAGATTTGTTATGGGATACAAAATTACAGCTAGATTGGAGAAATAAATTCTTGTCTTCTATAGCATTGTAGGGTGACTATAGTTAACAGTAATATACAGTTTCAAATAGCTAGAAGGAGGATATTGAATGTTCCCAACACAAAGAAATGATAAATGTTCGAGATGATGGATATATTAATTATTCTAATCTGATCACCATACATTGTATGTATTGAGACATCACTATGTACCTCATAAATGTGTATAATTATTGTATGTCAATATAAAATATAAAAGAACATTTTAAAAATTGCAAATAAGAAAGCTCCTAAATACTTATGTCATTCTTTTAATTAGTTTAAAAAATTTATTAAAGTGTATTTATGTGTTATAAAGAATGTAAAAACATAGAAAGGTAAAATGGGAAATTAAGCCTCATCACATTACTTCTCTAGTTTCTCTCTAGTGTTAACCACTTAAAAAATCTTTTTGTTTATTCTTTTGTGTACAGTCATATATTTGATATATTTGAATATGTGTATGTGTGTCATACAATACATCAGAGTTTGCAAATTGATGGACCACTGGCCCTATTTGACCAATGTTTCATTGGCCCCCTATTGTATTTTAGAAAAAGTATTTGTTTCTAACACTTAAAAAAAGATATTTCATATAAAATCCCTGTTTTTTTTGCTTATTAAGATTCAGCAACACACAACATGTTTCTCAGATAATAGTTGTTTAGAGTTCCTGTCCGCATAAGATAGGACATGCATTCTCCAGTTTCCCACAGTTTCTGTTTAATATGTGTTGGCTGCCTGACCTTGGTAGGCATTTGAGATTGTGGTTCTTGCTCATATATAGTATTTTGCACTTTCTTCCTTCACTCCCTAACTCTGTAGCATATTTTGGACATCTTTTCATATTAGTGAAAATAATAGTAGTTAACTTTATTGAGAGCCTGTGAAGTGTAAAACACCTTCTAGAGCCTGTTACAGAACCTGTTCATTTAATCCTCATAATAATATGTTAGTGTTATCACCATTTTACAGTTGAGGAAATTGTGGCAGAGAGAGATTAAGTAACTTGCTCAAGTTAGTGCAGTAAACGAACAGGCTGCAAATTGAATCTATGTAATCTGTCTGTAGAATGTAAGCTCTTAAGTACTACATTGTACTCCTTGGCATGTCAGAATTATTTCATAGAGATCTTCAAAGATGTTTATATATATCTTCCACTTTAATGGGTCTATCTTATTGCATTGTAGGTTATGCTGTATTTAATTAGTCCTTAATTGATGGACATCGAGGTTTCTAATTTTTCACTGAGACAAATGTTGTAGATAATAATATTATACATTTATCATTACATGTTTATAAGTTTTTTATAATGTAAGACTACTATATGTAAAATTTTGGGATCAAGGGTGTATTAACTTAAAAATTTTAACAGATAATTTACTTGCCAATAAAGATGTATTAATTAATATTCCCACCTTCATTGGGTATTAGCTTTTTAGCTTTACAAGTTCTTTTGGATGTATCTCTTGAGTTACACAGGAGCCTTTTATTAGGATTCTTTATTGCAAATGAGAGTTACTGAGATCAAAATTAGCTTAAGTGAAGAGGGAAACTTACATAGCTGTAGATTACAGAGGAGGAGCTGATCTAAGGGACTCAAATAATGTGATTGGGAAGCAATGTAATCATGGACTCTTACTCTCCATTTCAGTGCCCTGTTTTCTGAGTATGTTGCAGGCTGACTTTCTTCTTATAGTCAGAATTGTGAGGTTATAGAGGAGGATTAGATTGAGAAGTTATAGTAATAGACAATTTCATGTTTTCCCCTTCCGAATTAGTGAGTCCAGAGGAAATATTTCCTTTTTTTTTTTAACTTTTATTTTAGGTTCAAGGGTACATGTGCAGGTTTGTTATATAGGTAAACTCGTGTCAAAGGGGTTGTTGTACAGATTATTTCATCACCTAAGTACAAAGCCTGGTACCCAATAGTTATTTTTCCTGCTTATCTGATAACTCTTTCCACCCCCTACCCTCAAGTAGGCCCCAGTGTCTGTCCTTCCCTTCTTTGTGTCCATGAGTTCTTTTAGCTCCCACTTATAAGTGAGAACATCTGGTATTTGATTTTCTGTTCCTACATTAGTTTGTTAAGGATAATGGCCTCCAGTTCCATCCGTGTTCCCACAGAAGACATGATCTCATTTTTTTTTATGACTGAATAGTATTCCATGATGTATGTATACAAACCACATTTCCTTTATCCAATTTGCCATTGAAGGGCATTTAGGTTGATTCCATGCTATTGTGAATAGTGGTGCAGTGAACATTCGTGTGTATGTGTCTTTATGGTAGAATGATTTCTATTTCTCTGGGTATATACCCAGTAATGGAATTGCTGGTTAAACGGTAGTCAGAGGAAATTTTTTTTTCTCCTGACATTTGTATATAAACTTCCAGGATGCTCCTTCACCTGGCATGACTCACATGTCAATTTTGGAGCTCATCATTGTAACCAGGAGGTTGAGGTCTCATTGGCCAGGTCTGTATCACATGTCCATCCTTGGGAGTGGGGATACGAAATAGGTAACCTCACCAGAATCACATAGAGAGGATGTCTTAGTGTGGGCTGCTATAACAAAATACCTTAGACTGGGTAATTTATAAATAACAGAAATTTATTTCTTACAATTCTAGAGGTCGGGAAGTCAAAGATCAAGGCACTAGCAGATCTGGTCTGGTGGGGGCGTGTTCCTCAGGGACAATGTCTTCTTAACTGTGGCTTCCAGCTATGTCCATATATGTTGGAAGGGCAAGAGGTCTCCCTCAAGCCTCTTTTATGAGGGCACTAATCCCATTTATGAGGGTGGACCCTTTTGGACCTAATCTCCTCCAAAGGTTCTACTTCTTTAAGACCATCACAGGATGGGGTTGGGTAGGGGGTCAGGTTTCAACATGTGAATTTTGGAGGGGGACACACACATTCAGACCACAGCAGAGGGAACAAGGGAAGTCTTTAAAAGGAGAGGAGTTTCTGTCACTAAAAGGGGAAAAGTGTGCTGAGCAAGCAGACAACTTCTTTTTTAGAGGTTCACTGAAGTCTTGATGTCTTTTTGCTTCATTCTTTTTTTCCCTAAGAATATAATTCATTATATCAGTCACTGTTTCTTCTTTTTCCTGCTTCTGCTGTGAAAATGCTCCTCTGGCAGATAGTTTCAAATTAGAATTGGAATAAGTTAGGGTGTGACAATCAGTGGCTTAAACCCAGGCCCCCATGATGTCAAGGGTGGTTAATTTATGTATCAGGAGAACTCACAATGATTGACCTCCACTTTTTTGTACTCTATATCAGAATGGTTCTCTAAGGACATTTTAGAATAGCAATATACACATAATTGAAATATTTTACCCATTTTTTAAAAGAGCCCTTTTGTTGCTTTATTTTGAATTTATGATCATCTGTGGGTCTCAGTCTTTTTTTTCTACAAATGTTGCCTCCCAATGTTTCCTAAATTTTGTTCTAGCAACACTTGTCTGGGAGATGTTATAGTACGTATTATATGAAAATGCTTTTACACGATTAAATAAATGTGGAAAGGGCTACGTAATGTATCCCTCCATTTGGAGATTCACAGTATATGAAGGCATATTGAAGATGTGAGTAATAATTGTGGAACCTCTTAACCTTTGTTTAGTCTAGTGCTTCCAAATTTGTTTGAAAATTGAACACTTTTCCAAGATACACCTGAGTTCTGTTCAACACCTTTTTAGGAAATGGTAGTCTCTCCCCTGCAGATGATCTCTTGGAAATCTGTGTATGATTTTTATATTTATTCTTTTACTTTTTTTGCTGTAGAAATAATGGTTTTTCTACAATTATCTCTATTGTGAAAATTATTTTACCCTGGATTTACCTTTATAATATATGTACATATATATATATTTTTTTCCTAATCACCACCTCTTTTTTTCTTTGTCCTTTTTTTCATGTTAAAATGTTGACTGAATATATTCTTATTTGATTCTAAAAATTTATGATAGCAAAGACTAGAAACTGACCAGTCTTGATTCTGTTACCACTATGTGGGGAAAGAACACTGGATGAAATTCTATTTTGGATTTTTTTCAGTGGGAGTTCAGTATCATTTTTTGTAAAATGGAAAGTTGAGTAGATGATCTCTAAAATCCCCTTCACCTCTAAAATTTTATTTATCCCAAATCTGAGGAACATGCCTTGTGTTTACCATTCCATCATTGCTGAAATCTATTAGTGACAGCAAAATTATTGATCTGAAGTGTTTTCCTTCAAACAGGAAAAATTATTAGAAAAAGACACAGACATTCATAACAAGTGTAAATGAAAATGTCTGTTACTTCCACTGCACAGTATGTGCAATTTTATTTCATTCAATATCACATGCTACAGAGGTTCAAATTGCTAAATATATAGACCTTAGAAAAAATTCTATGAACTTAAGTGTAATGACACATTCCCACAATCAAGCTTAGAAGAATAATAGTGATTTAGGGGTATTTGAGGTATTACCTTTTTCTTTTTGAATTTAAAATGTATTGCTACACTAGAGATCTGAAAAACAAAAACTTAACACTCCCTCCAAAATAGTTATTATTTTGCTATTATATATTTAAAATAAAGCTGTTGTAAAATAAGACATAATACCTTTGATGAACAATATTATGTTTTAAGTTCATACAGATACTCAGAATAGTAGGTGGGCTCTGGATTAGACCACCTGGGTTTATACCTAAGTGTTTAGTTACTTCTCTAAGCTTTAGTTTTTTTCACCTGTAAAATGGAAAATAATACTGACATGCCTGCCTTAGAGGATGGTTGTGATAAGTGAGATAATGAAGTAAACTTTTAATGAGTGTGCCCACATACTAAATATTCATGAAATTTTTATTGTGTATTATAATAAATTTGAATATAATTATCTTAATAAACATGGCAACAGAAGCAACCTGTATGACTTTTGGGTGTCTGACCTCAATCTTGGTGTATCCCCATGCCCTTTTCCCACTATTTTATCTTATTTTAGGAACATCATTAAGGTTCAATACTGAACTGGGGTTCTGCTTGATCTAAATTCTTGTTTTCCAGCTTAAGTTTTGGGCAGTTAGAAGATGCTATTTGTAGTGTAGTAACTAATAGCAAGAATTTGAGATTTTTGAGATATAGGTTTAAAGTAAAGTATGTACAGAAAACTGCCTCTGATAGTCTCTAAGGCTTGTTAAGACCTGTGGAGAAAATTCACATACATATATGTGGGTACTATGGTTATGGAATACTATAACCAGAGTTAAAAAGTTAAAAAGTTTTTAACTTTTTACTATAGTTACTATAACTACAGTTACTATAACCATATGGTTATGGGATACTATAACCATAGTTAAAAAGTTAAAGTACTCTAGTTAAAAAGGTGTTTTGAAAGTTTGAAATGTTATGCAAATGGGGCAGTAATGCAGGGTGGTAAAGTGAAAATAAAATAAAGTATTTACATAGATGATTGTTGATTTGTAGTAGAGGAACTTTAAATTTGTAGATGAGAACCTTATGTGTTTGAGGTTAAATAGACAATGATATGGGGCATGAGGGAAATAAATAGTATGTGTAAAAGGGAAAAGATACTTTTAGAACTATCAGATGCCAAAAGAGAGAATCAATCAAATTTAGATCATTGCCAACGATAAGTTTTGGTAGAAAAGTTTGGGAATCATTAATTTAGGTTTTTTTAAAAAAATTATTATTATACTTTAAGTTCTCGAGTACCTGTGCAGAACATGCAGGTTTGTTACATAGGTATACACCTGCCATGGTGGTTTGCTGTACCCATCAACCTGTCATCTACGTTAGGTATTTCTCCTAATGCTATCCCTCCCCTAGCCCCTCAGCCCCCGACAGGCCCCAGTGTATGATGTTCCCCTCCTTGTGTCCATGTGTTCTCATTCTTCAACTTCCACTTATGAGTGAGAACATACGGTGTTTGGTTTTCTGTACTTGTGTTAGTTTGCTGAAAATGACAGTTTCCAGCTTCATCCATGTCCCTGGAAAGGACATGAACTCATCCTTTTTTTATGGCTGCATTGTATTCCACTGTGTATATGTGCCAACTTCTCTTTATCCAGTCTATCATTGATGGGCATTTGGGTTGGTTCCAAGTCTTTGCTATTGTGAACAGTGCCGCAGTAAACATACCTGTGCATGTGTCTTTATAGTAGCATGATTTATAATCCTTTGGGTATATATCCAGTAATAGGATTGCTGGGTCACGTGGTATTTCTGGTTCTAGATCCTTGAGGAATTGCCACAGTGTCTTCTACAATGGTTGAAGTAATTTACACACCCACCAAGAATGTAAAAGTGTTCCTATAATTCTCTACATCCTCTCCAGCATCTGTTGTTTCCTGACTTAATGATCTTCATTCTAACTGGCGTGAGACGGTATCACATTGTGGTTTTTATTTGCATTTCTCTAATGACCAGTGATGATGAGCTTTTTTTCATATGTGTATTGGCTGCATAAATGTCTTCTTTTGAGAAGTGTCTGTTCATATCCTTCACCCACTTTTTGATGGGGTTGTTTTTTTCTTGTAAATTTGTTTAAGTTCTTTGTAGATTCTGGATATTAGCCCTTTGTCAGATGGATAGATTGCAAAAATTTTCTCCCATTCTGTAGGTTGCCTGATCACTCTGATGATAGTTTCTTTTGCTGTGCAGAAGCTCTTTAGTTTAATTAGATCCCATTTGCCAATTTTGGTTTTTGTTGCCATTGCTTTTGGTGTTTTAGACATGAAGTTTTTGCCCATGCCTGTGTCCTGAATGGTATTGCCTAGGTTTTCTTCTAGGGTTTTTATGATATTAGGTCTTACATTTAAGTGTTTAATCCATCTTGAGTTAATTTTTGTATAAGGTGTAAGGAAGGGGCCCTGTTTCACTTTTCTGCATATGGCTAGCCAGTTTTCCCAATACCATTTATTAAATAGAGAATCCTTTCCCCATTTCTTGTTTTTGTCAGGTTTGTCAAAAATAAGATGGTTGTAGATGTGTGATGTTATTTCTGAGGCCTCTGTTCTGTTCCATTGGTTTATATATCTGTTTTGGTACCAGTACCATGCTGTTTTGGTTACTGTAGCCTTGTAGTATAGTTTGAAGTCAGGTAGTATGATGCCTCCAGCTTTATTCTTTTTGCTTAGGATGTCTTGGCTATGTGGGCTCTTTTTGGTTCCATATGAAATTTAAAGCAGTTTTTTTTTTTTTCCTTTTTTTAAATTCTGTGAAGAAAGTCAATGGTAGCTTGATAGGGCTAGCATTGAATGTATAAATTACTTCGGGCAGCATGGCCATTTTCACAATATTGATTCTTCCTATCCATGAACATAGAATGTTTTTCCATTTCATTGTGTCCTCTCTTATTTCCTTAAGCAGTGGTTTGCAGTTCTCCTTAAAGAGATCCTTCACGTCCCTTGTAAGTTGTATTCCTAGGTATTTTATTCTCTTTGTATCAGTTGTGAATGGGAGTTCACTCATGATTTAGTTGGTTGTCTGTTATTGTTGTATAGGAATGTTTGTGATTTTTGCACATTGATTTTGTATCCTGAGAGTTTGCTGAAGTTGCTTATCAGCTTAAGGAGATTTTGGGCTGAGACGATGGGGTTTTCTAAATATACAATCATGCTATCTGCAAACGGAGACAATTTGACTTCCTCTTCCTATTTGAATACCTTTATTTCTTTCTCTTGCCTGATTGCCCTGGCCAGAAGTTCCAATACTATGTTGAATAAGAGTGGTGAGAGAGGGCATCCATGTCTTGTGCCTGTTTTCAAAGGGAATGCTGCCAGTTTTTGCCCATTCTGTATGATATTGGCTGTGGGTTTGTCATAAATAGCTCTTATTATTTAGAGATACGTTTCATCAATATCTAGTTTATTGAGAGTTTTTAGCATGAAGGGGTGTTGAATTTTGTTGAAGGCCTTTTCTGCATCTACTGAGATAATCATGTGGTTTTCGTCATTGCTCCGGTTTATGTGATAGATTACATTTATTGATTTGCATGTGTTGAACCAGTGTTGCATCCCAGGGATGAAGCTGACTTGATGGTGGTGGAAAAGCTTTCTGATGTGCTGCTGGATTTGGTTTGCCAGTATTTTATCGAGGATTTTTGCATTGACGTTCATCAGGGATATTGGCCTGAAATTTTCTTTTTTTGTTGTGTCTCTGCCAGGTTTTGGTATCAGGATGATGCTGTCCTCATAAAATGAGTTAGGGAGGATTCCCTCTTTTTCTGTTGTTTGGAATAGTTTCAAAAGGAATGGTACCAGCTACTCTTTGTACTCTGGTAGAATTCAGCTGTGAATCCTTCTGGTCCTGGACTTTTTTTGGTTAGTAGGCTATTAATTACTGCCTCAATTTCAGAACTTGTTACTTGTCTATTCAGGGATTCCACTTCTTCTTGGTTTAGACTTGGGAAGGTATATGTATCCAGGAATTTATCCATTTCTTCTAGATTTTCTAGTTTGTGTAGAGGTGTTTATAGTATTCTCTGATGGTAGTTTGTATTTCTGTGGGATCAGTGGTGATATCCCCTTTATCCCCTATTTGATTCTTCTCTCTTTTCTTCTTTATTAGTCTCATTAGTGTTTTATCTATTTTGTTGATCTTCCCCCCCCCCAAAAAAAAAAAAAAAAAAACCAGCTCCTGGATTCATTGATTTTTTTTTGAAGGGATTTTCGTGTATGTATGTCCTTCACTTCTGCTCTGACCTTAGTTCTATTTCTTGTCTTCTGCTAGCTTTTAAATTTGTTTGCTCTTGCTTCTGTAGTTCTTTTAATTGTGATGTTAGGGTGTCGATTTTAGATCTTTCCTGCTTTCTTTTGTGGGCATTTAGTGCTATAAATTTCACTCTGAATGGTGCTTTAGCTGTGTCCCAGAGATTCTGGTACATTGTGTCTTTGTTCTCATTGGTTTCAAATAACTTATTTATTTCTGCCTTAATTTCATTATTTACCCAGTAGTCACTCAGGAGCAGGTTGTTCAGTTTCCATGTAGTTGTGTGGTTTTGAGTGAATTTCTTAATTCTGAGTTCTAATTTGATTGCACTTTGGTCTGAAGACTGTTTGTTATGATTTCTATTTTTTTGCATTTGCTGAGCAGTGTTTTACTTCCAATTTATATGGTCAATTTTAGAATAAATGTGATGTGGTGCTGAGAACAATGTATATTCTGTTGATTTGGGGTGGAGAGTTCTGTAGATGTCTATTAGGTCTGCTTGGTCCAGAGCTGAGTTCAAGTCCTGAATAACCTTGTTAATTTTCTGTCTGGTTGATCTGTCTGATATTGACAGTGGAGTGTTAAAGTCTCCCATTATTATTGTGTGGGAGTGTAAGTCTCTTTGTAGGTCTCTATGAACTTGCATTATGAATCTGGGTGCTCCTGTATTGGGTGCATATATATTTAAGATAGTTAGTTTTTCTTTTGTATTGATCCCTTTACCATTATGTAATGTCCTGCTTTGTCTCTTTTGATCTTTGTTGGTTTAAAGTATATTTTATCAAAGACTAGGATTGCCACTCCTGCTTTTTTTTTGCTTTCCATTTGCTTGATAAATATTCCTTCATCCCTATATTTTTAGTCTATGTGTGTCTTTGCATGTGAGATGGGTCTCCTGAATACAGCACACCAGTGGGTCTTGACTCTATCCAATTTGGCAGTCTGTGTCTTTTAATTGGGGCATTTAGCCCATTTACCTTTAAGGTAAATATTGTTATGTGTGAATCTGATCCTGTCATTATGATGCTAGCTGGTTATTTTGCCCATTAGTTGATGCAGTTTCTTCATAGTGTCAATGGTTTTTACAATTTGGTGTGTTTTTGCAGTGGCTGGTACTGGTTGTTCCTTTCCATGTTTAGTACTTCCTTCAGGAGCTCTAGTAAGGCAGGCCTCGTGGTGACAAAATCTCTCAGCATTTGCGTGTCTGTAAAGGATTTTATTTCTCCTTCGCTTGTGAAGCTTAGTTAGGCCAGATATGTAATTCTGGGTTTAAAATTCTTTTCTGTAAGAATGTTGACTATTGGGCCCCCACTGTCTTTTGGCTTGTACGATTTCTACTGAGAGATCCGCTGATGGCCTTCCTTTGTGGATAACCGGACCTTTCTCTCTGGCTGCCCTTAACATTTTTTCCTTCATTTCAGCCTTGGTGAATCTGTCGATTATGTGTCTTGGGGTTGCTCTTTTCTAGTAGTCTGTTTATGGTGTTCTCTGTATTTCCTGAATTTGAATGTTGGCCTGTCTTGCTAGGTCAAGGAAATTCTCCTGGATAATATCCTGAAGAATATTTTCCAACTTTGTTCCATTCTCCCCGTCACTTTCATGTACACCAATCAAATGTAGGTTTGGTCTTTGTTCACATAGTCCCATATTTCTTGGAGGCTTTGTTGGTTCCTTTTCATTTTTTTTTTTTCTAATCTTGTCTTCATTCTTTATTTCATTAAGTTGATCTTCAATCTGATATCATTTTTTCCGCTTGATCAATTCAGCTGTTGATACTTGTGTATGCTTTACGAAGTTCTTGTGCTGTGTTTTCCTGCTCCATCAGGTCATTTATGTTCTTGTCTAAACTGGTTATTCTAGTTAGCAATTCATCTATCCTTTTTTTAAGGTTCTTAGCTTCCTTGCATTGGGTTAGAACATGCTCCTTCAGCTTGGAGGAGTTTGTTATTACCCACCTTCTGAAGCCTACTTTTGTCAATTCCTCAGACTCATTCTCTGTCAAGTTTTGTTCCCTTGCTTGCCAGGAGTTGTGATCCTTTGGAGGAGAAGAGACATTCTGGTTTTTGGAATTTTCAGCATTTTTGTGCTGCTTTCTCCCTATCTTCGTGGATTTATCTACCTTTGTTCTTTGATGCTGGTGACTTTTGGAAGGGGTCTCTGAGTGGACGTCCTTTTTGTTAATGTTGGTTCTATTCCCTTCTGTTTGTTAGTTTTCCTTCTAACAGTCAGGCCCCTCTGCTGCAGGTCTGCTCTAGTTTGCTGGAGGTCCACTTCAGACCCTGTTTGCCTAGGTATCACCAATGGAAGCTGCAGAACAGTAAAGATTGCTGCCTGTTCCTTCCTCTGGAAGCTTTGTTCCAGAGGGGCACCTGCCAGATGCCAGCCGGAGCTCTCCTGTATCAGTTGTCTGTGGACCCCTGCTGGGAGGTGTCTCCCAATCAGGAGGCATGGGGGTCAGGGACCCACTTGAGGAGGCAGTCTGTCCCTTAGCAGAGCTTGTGTACTGTGCTCGGGGATCTGCTGCTCTCTTTAGAGCTGGCAGGCAAGGACGTTTAAGTCTGCTGAAGCTGTGCCCACAGCCACCCCTTCTCCTAGGTACTCTGTCTCAGGGTGATGGAGGTTTTATCTATAAGCCCCTGACTGGGGCACCTGCCTTTTTTCCACAGATGCCCTGCCAGGGAGGAGGATTCTAGAGAGGCAGTCTGGCTACAGGGACTTGGTTGAGCTATGGAGGGTTCCCTCGGGTTGGAACCTCCCCCGGCTTTGTTTACACTGTGAGGGGAAAACTGCCTACTCAGGGGAAAACTGCCTACTCAAGCGTCAGTAATGGCGGACGCCCCTCCTTGCCCCAAGCTGGAGCCCCAGGTCCACTTCAGACTGTTTTGCTGGCAGGGAGAATTTCAAACCAGTCGATCTTAGCTTGCTGGTCTCCGTGGGGATGGTTTCCCCTGAACTAGATCACTTGGGTCCCTGGCTTAAGTCCCCTTTCTGGGGGAGTGAACGGCTCTGTTTCGCCGGTGTTCCAGGTACCACTGGGGTTTGAAAAAAAACCCAAAAAACAAAAACCAACCTCCGCAGCTAGCTAGCTCGCTGTCTGTCCAAATGGCCGCCCAGTTTTGTGCTTGAAACCTAGGGCCCTGGTGGCATAGGCACCAGAGGGGCTCTCCTCTGAGTTGTGAAGACCGTGGGTTTTGGAGACCGTCGGAAAAGCGTAATACCTGAGCCGGAGTGCACCCTTCCTCAGGCACAGTCCCTCAGGGCTTCCCTTGACTAAGGGAGGGAGTTTCCTGACCCCTTGTGCTTCATGGGTGAGGCAATGCCCCACCCTGCTTCTGCTCGCCCTCTGTGGGCTGCAGCCACTGTCTAACCAATCCCATTGAAATGAGCTGGGTACCTCAGTTGGAAATGCAGAAATCACCTGCCATCTGCGTTGATCTCACTGGGAGCTGCAGATCGAAGCTGTTCGTGTTCAGCCATCTTGCCATTAACTCAGCCCACTATTTTCTTGTTTGTTGTTTGATTTTTTTTTTTTTTTTTATGGAGTTTCTCACTGTTCCCCAGACTGGAGTGCAGTGGTGCTATCTGAGCTCTCTGCAGCCTCCACCTCCCAGGTTCAAGTAATTCTCCTGCCTCAGCCTCCCAAATAGCTGGGATTACAGGCACCTGCCACCCCACCTGGCTAAGTTTAGTACTTTTAGTAGAGAAGGGACTTCATCATGTTGGGCAGGCTGGTCTTTAATTCCTGACCTCAGGTGATCCACCCCCCTTGGCCTCCCAAAGTGCTGGGATTACAGGCATGAGCCACCATGCTTGGCCAAATTTAGATTTATAGTGGACTTGGATTTTCAAATTTTCTTTTGCAGGTGGGTTTGTGAAGTGTTAATTTAAAAAAAATTGTCAGGAGGCTGAGGCAGGAGAATCGCTTGAACCTGGGAGGCAGAGATTGCAGTGAGCCAAGATCGCGCCATTGCACTCCAGCCTGGGCTACTTAAGAGCGAAACTCCATCTCAAAACAAACAAAATTGTCAAGTATGCATCACAGTGAAACATTCATTTCTGATTTTTAGCGCAATTCAGGAGTAGGTCATATAATACATGACAAACTCAAAGATGAATAATGCAGACTCCCCAAATAGTAGAAACTTTTTTAAGCAACTGAATAGTAATGGATGTAATTTTGTTATTTTATTGTTTTTCTGTCTATGAGTAATATATTGGTCTGACTGTAGCGTGACTTGTTAACAAACAATACAGCTCAACTCAACACGTAGTGTATCATGTACTTTGCATGGTGTTAGGCTAAAATTACTAAGTATTCATAATGTTATGCTTTAAGTTTGATTAGTTGATTTTAAAATGGTTTAAATTTTAAGGTATTTTTATATTAAAACACTTACCAAGTACTGTATGACAGGGTTTGCAAAACTTTTTTAGTAAAAGACTAGATGGTGAATTTTTAGGCTTTGTGAGCTGTATATGATTTCTCTCACAACTATTTAGCTCTGCCCTTGTAGCATGAAAGCAGCTGTAGACAGTGTATAAATGAGTGAGCATTATAGTGTCCCACCAAAACTTTAGTTATGAAAAGAAATGGCAGGCCAGAATTCGTCTAAGGGCTGTAGTTTGCCAACTCCTGCTCAAGACGTAGTATGTTGTAAGGAAAATATAATTCCAGGTTACCTGCATGTGAATCAAACTTTTATATTAGTTAAAATTTGTGTTACAAAACATCTCAAAACTTAGTTACTTGAAACTACGATTTAGTATTTTTCACATTTCTATGCACTAACTTGATTCTGCTTCAGGTGGCGTTTGTTGGGATTCTGATAGAACTGTGATATCTGGAGGCTCAACTGGGATTGTTGGCCAGGGCTTCAGTTCTACATATGGCTCTTTCTGTATGGCTGATTCCTTAGGCTCATGGTGTGATAGCTGGGTTATAAGAAGTATTCTAAGAGCAAGCATTGTGAGACAGAGGAAGCAGAAGATGCCAGGCCAAGGGATAGGCCTGAAACTTTCACAGCATCACTTCTGCTATTATTCTGTTTGTCAAATAGTCACAGGCTCAGCCCAGAGTCATTGTGGGAAGGACTACTCAAGGGTGTGAATGCTAGGAAGCATGGGTAATTGAGGATATTCAAAGTATCCTCAGAATATCATGAGATTGTTTTGGTAGCAAGTGACAACTCAAATTGAACTAGCTTTAGTAAAAGGGAACAATTATTATAAGAATATTGGGATGTCTGTCTCACAAAACCCAAACACAAGATTGGGTCCAAGGGAACACTGGACCCAGGATTGAAGATTCCCGAGAACTGTTTCTCATCTTTGCTCCACCTTATAAGTAGTCTTCATTTTCTCTTATCACAGATTTCCCTTTTCCACTTTGGGAAAAACAGTGTCAACACTTCCCTAATTGTTTACTTACTACCATTTCAGCCATTCAGAGGACTGACTATTTTTGCAGTGTTTCTAACATGTTTGAGGAAGAACGCTGATTGTCCTAGATCAGTCATCTGTGATCAGAGGATAGAGCTTAGGTTCTACAAACCATGTTGACAGGAACAGGATCAGTTAACATCAAATGGATGCTGAGTGTGTAGTCCCTGAATAGTCCACTTGCCTTCTCCCTAGCCATTTATTTATTAACAAGTTAATAATTTGTTAATCAATTTAATAAATTTTTTTTTACCCTATTATAGGCCTAATTTACCTCCTTATTCAGCTGTCTGCTTATGGCTATTTCATTGTTCTACTGGTGTGTAAGCTAAAGTAAGGACTGAAATTAGTTCAGTATCTTGAATATTTATTCTTTTTTATTTATTTAAAAAAATTTTTTTTTTATTATACTTTAAGTTCTAGGGTACATGTGCATAATGTGCAGGTTTGTTACATATGTATACTTGTGCCATGTTGGTGTGCTGCACCCATCAACTCGTCAGCACCCATCAATTCATCATTTATATCATCTATAACTCCCCAATGCAATCCATCCCCCCTCCCCCCTCCCCATGATAGGCCCCAGTGTGTGATGTTCCCCTTCCCGAGTCCAAGTGATCTCATTGTTCAGTTCCCACCTATGAGTGAGAACATGCGGTGTTTGGTTTTCTCTTCTTGTGATAGTTTGCTAAGAATGATGGTTTCCAGCTGCATCCATGTCCCTACAAAGGATGCAAACTCATCCTTTTTTATGGCTGCATAGTATTCCATGGTATATATGTGCCACATTTTCTTAATCCAGTCTGTCACAGATGGACATTTGGGTTGATTCCAAGTCTTTGCTATTGTGAATAGTGCCGCAATAAACATACGTGTGCATGTGTCTTCGTAGTAGCATAATTTATAATCCTTTGGGTATATACCCAGTAGTGGGATGGCTGAGTCATATGGTACATCTAGTTCTAGATCCTTGAGGAATTGCCATACTGTTTTCCATAATGGTTGAACTAGTTTACAATCCCACCAACAGTGTAAAAGTGTTCCTATTTCTCCACATCCTCTCCAACACCTGTTGTTTCCTGACTTTTTAATGATTGCCATTCTAACTGGTGTGAGATGGTATCTCACTGTGGTTTTGATTTGCATTTCTCTGATGGCGAGTGATGATGAGCATTTTTTCATGTGTCTGTTGGCTGTATGAATGTCTTCTTTTGAGAAATGTCTGTTCATATCCTTTCCCCACTTTTTGATGGGGTTGTTTGTTTTTTTCTTGTATATTTGTTTGAGTTCTTTGTAGATTCTGGATATTAGCCCTTTGTCAGATGAGTAGATTGCAAAAATTTTCTCCCATTCTGTAGATTGCCTGTTCACTCTGATGGTAGTTTCTTTTGCTGTGCAGAAGCTCTTTAGTTTAATTAGATCCCATTTGTCAATTTTGGCTTTTGCTGCCCTTGCTTTTGGTGTTTTAGACATGAAGTCCTTGCCCATGCCTATGTCCTGAATATTTATTCTTATCTCTTCCTGCTTTGAGTAGAGGACAGCAGCTTTTAGTATCTACTATCTTACTTTGCCACCATCAACATAGAGTAGTATGTTTAGATGATCTTACTATGTTGTCACCATTGATTTCCAGGGTTGACTTAGCTGATCTGGTTGGCTGAATGGGTATATCCTTCCTTTGGAAGGGGCCCATGTGCATACATGAAAGCAAGTAGCTAAAATACAGAATGAAATAAAAACTGTAATAGAAGTGCAAGCAATATGCCGTGGGTGCACAGAGGAAGGAACAATTAATTTTGACTGAATGGCTGTAGGAGGAATGGCATTTTAAAGCAGGTAGTGTTTCAGTGAGGCCTGGAAGAATGAATAACTCATCCTTAGAAAAGAAAAGAAAGGAAAAGAAAAGAAATGAAAAGTAATCCGGCTCTCAAGTTTCTTGTCTGCTGAAACGGTGGTACCAGAGTGTCTAGGCTAAAGTAGATGAACTTAAATATGGGTATTGGACATTCAGGATAAATAGCAGTATGCAGTTATGTGATTTTAATTGTCTTAAATTAGAATTACAGGAGTGAACACAGTTTTGTTACACTTATGCCTTTGGTGACTATCTGGTTATTTGAAATTTGAGAATTCAGTTTTTAAAATTAAGGAGTTTATTTCAAATACTCAGATTTTTGGATATAGGAAGAACTTTAAGGATTATCTATACTAACACACTCTAGTAGGTAAAGAAACTAAGACCCAGTTAGATGATTTATTTAAGGTTACATATCTAAATGACTGAGTTGGGGCTAAAATACTTTTCTCCTGGTCTTGGGTATTTTTGAAGAATTATCCAGTGTATCCTTTATTGTAAGAAGATTTTCTCAAACTATACATCCATATGAATTGCTGGCTGTACTAGCAATTTTTAAATTTCAGATACGCATACAGTAAAATGTACAAATGTTAATTGTATAGCATGTTGAGTTTTTTATGTGTACAGTCTCTTACAAGTAACGCTCAGGTCACGATGTAGAACATCTCCAGCACTCCAGAAGCCTCCCCTTCATGTTTTTCACAGGTTAATTAATATCCACTTCTCCTGTCACTCCCAAGTAATTATTATTCTGATTTTTATCATCATAGATTAGTCTTGCCTGTTTCTGCACTTCATGTAAAAGGAATGACTTCTTTCATTTATTGTGGTTATGATACTCATTCATGATGTTGGTATACCTTGGTTCTTTTTATTGCTATGTAGTGTTTCATTGAATGAGTGGATCATTGTTTGTTCTTCTGTTAATGGACATTTGAATTGTTTCTAATTTTTGACTTAGAAAAGCTGCTATGAATACTCTTATGTATGTCTTTTTATGAGTATATTGTTTCATTTTTAAGAGTATATTTGCTGGATGGTTGTCTTCCAAAGTGGTTATGCCATTTTACATCCCCACCGGCAATGTAGGAGGGTTTGAGCAATTCTACATTTTTGTCAATATTGTGTATTGTATTGTCAGTCTTTTTACTTTTAGTCATTCTGGTCAGTGTGCGCTGACTTCTCCTTTTCATTTCCCAGGTAAATAATGATGGTGATCACCTTTTAATATATTAATTTTTGATATATTTTTAAGTTATGCTGTCTTTGTCTTATGGATTTATAGGAATTCCTTATGTATTCTGAATATGAGGCCTTTGCATGGCAAATTTCTTCTCTCAGTCTGAAGCTAGTCTTTTCACTCTTTTAATAGTGTATTATAATAAATAAAAGTTTTCAATTCTAATGAACCTCAACAAGTTTGCTTTTTATGGTTTAGTTGGTTTGTTAATGTTTTGTTTAAGAAATCTTTGCCTATTAGAGGATCACGAAAATATTTGCCAAAGTTTTCTTTTAGAAATTGTATTACTTTCTCTTTTAGTCAAAGCTCTATGATGCATTTCAAATTATCTTATAATGAATGATGTGAGGTAAAAATCAGAAATTTTTTATTTTATAAAACGTAGGATGTTCAATTGATTCAGCTCCATTTTTTGGAAAAAAACAAAACAAAACAAAAAAAACTGCCCTTACCCAATTGGAATATAGAACACTTCTGATATAAATCGGGTAAGTCTTACTAGAGTGTATATGCTCTTCCACTGGTCTATTTATGTACAAATACTACCCTGTCTTAATTACTATAGCTCTATACTAAATCTTGATATCTGTAGTATAGGTTCCTTCAACTTTTTTTCTTCTTCAACATTTTTTGGGGGATGGGTATACTCTCTCTTTTGTGTTTCCATATACATTTAGAATCATATTTCAGTGAAAACAAAACTGTTAATATTATGATTGGGATTGCATTGAGACTGTAGATCAATGTGGGGAGAATTGGCATCTTAACAATATAGAGTTGTCCAGTCCATTAACATGGATTATCTATCAATTTACTTGGGTCTTTAAGTTCTTTCAGCAGTATTTTATGGTTTACAATGTAGAGGTTTTTGCATATCATTTGTTAGAGTTATCGCTAGGTATTTTAATGTTTTGAAAGTGCTATTGTAAATGATATTGGTTATTTAAGTTTCATTTTTGAATTGTTTTATACTAATACATAGAAATACAGTTCTTGTATTTTTATCTTATAAGCAGCAACCCTGCTAAATTTGCTTATTTTTAATATTTAGTATTTTATAGATTTTTTTGTATTTCCTATGCAGACAACCAAATCATCTGAGAGTAATAATTATTTTACTTATTTCTTTCCAGTCTTTATAATTGTTTCTTTGTTTTCCCTTATTGCAGCGGCCAAGGCTTCTAGAACAATGTTTAATTGAAATAGTCTCGCTCCTAAATTTAGGGGAAAATGTTCAATATTTTCCAATTATGACGTTAGTTGTAGGTTTTGTAGGTAACCTTTATCAGATTAAAGAAGTTCTTACCTATTCCTAGTTTTCTTTTCTTTTTTAAAAATATTTTTATAGAGAGAGGGCCTTGCTCTGTTGCCCAGACTGGCCTTGAACTCCTGGCTCAAATGATATTCCCATCTCGGCCTCCTAAAGTGCTGGGATTACAGGTGTGAGCCACTGTGCCCAGTCTGAGAATTTTCTAAATCATGAACAGGTGGTAAACTTTGTCAAGTTTTTTGCTTTTGTTGAGATAAATCATATGGTTGTATCCTTAATTCTGTGCTGTGGTGAATTACACTGATTGATTTTTAAATGTTAAACCAACTTTATACTCCTAGGATAAACCTTACTTTGTCATGATGTATTATCCCTTTGATGTACCATTAGATTCAATTTGTTAATATTTTCTTTAGAATTTTTACATCTATTCATGAAAGATACTGGCCTATAATAGTCCTTTGTTATAATATTTTTGTCAGATTTTGTTATCAGTGTTTGTTAGCCTCATAAAAAGAATTGGGAAGTCTCTCTCTGTTTTATTCTCTGAAAGCGTTTGTGATAGATCGATACATTTCACGTGTACTTGAATTGGGAAGTCTCTCTCTTTTTTATTCTCTGAAACCTTTTGTGATAGATTGATACACCTCATGTGTATTTGAATGTTTATTCTGCAGTCATTCGTGTTAATGTTCTTTGTCAATAAAGTCACACTGGTGAATCATGTTGTTCAAATCTTCAAATGACTGATTTCCTTTTTTCTGTTTTCTCAGTTTTGAAAGTAGTGTCTTAAAATTATCAACTATGATTGTAGTTTTGTTGTCTTCTAGTTCTTTTAGTTTTCCCCTCATGTAGTTGGAAGCTCTTATTAGGTGAATTAAAACTTGGCATTGTTATTCTATGGTTGAAATGACCTTTTTGTCATTATGAAATGACCTTCTTTATCTCTGGTAATATTTCTTGCCTTCAAGTCTACTTTAACCTTCTATTAATATAGTCTCTTTCTTTTCATCAATACTTCCATGGTATGATTTTTTCTTCTTTTTAGTTCAGCCAATCTGTGTTCTTGTATTTACGGTATATCTCTTGGAAATGTCATGTAGTCAGGTCATGTTTGTTTTATCTAGTTTGGCAATCTTTGTGCTTTAATCGTAATATTTATTCTATTTACATTTCATGTGGTTACTAGTATAGTTGGGCATATATCTTTTATCTTACTATTTCTTATTTCTTTTCTATTTGTCCCATCCGTTCTTTGGGTGTTTACATTTCTTTCCTACCTGTATTATTTGTCAAATTTTCTTTTTTTTTTTTTTTTTTTTTTTTTTTTTTTTTTTTTT
>NC_045439.1:39919401-40060274 GCF_002776525.5 Piliocolobus tephrosceles | reverse complement strand
CCCCAATGCAATCCCTCCCCCCTCCCCCCTCCCCATGATAGGCCCCATTGTGTGATGTTCCCCTTCCTGAGTCCAAGTGAGCTCATTGTTCAGTTCCCACCTATGAGTGAGAACATGCGGTGTTTGGTTTTCTCTTCTTGTGATAATTTGCTAAGAATGATGGTTTCCAGCTGCATCCATGTCCCTACAAAGGACGCAAACTCATCGTTTTTTATGGCTGCATAGTATTCCATGGTGTATATGTGCCACATTTTCTTAATCCAGTCTGTCACAGATGGACATTTGGGTTGATTCCAAGTCTTTGCTATTGTGAATAGTGCCGCAATAAACATACGTGTGCATGTGTCTTTGTAGTAGCATAATTTATAATCCTTTGGGTATATACCCAGTAGTGGGATGGCTGGGTCATATGGTACATCTAGTTCTAGATCCTTGAGGAATCGCCATACTGTTTTCCATAATGGTTGAACTAGTTTACAATCCCACCAACAGTGTAAAAGTGTTCCTATTTCTCCACATCCTCTCCAACACCTATTGTTTCCTGATTTTTTAATGATTGCCATTCTAACTGGTGTGAGATGGTATCTCATTGTGGTTTTGATTTGCATTTCTCTGATGGCCAGTGATGATGAGCATTTTTTCATGTGTCTGTTGGCTGTATGAATGTCTTCTTTTGAGAAATGTCTGTTCATATCCTTTCCCCACTTTTGGATGGGGTTGTTTGTTTTTTTCTTGTATATTTGCTTGAGTTCTTTGTAGATTCTGGAAATGAGCCCTTTGTCAGATGAGTAGATTGCAAAAATTTTCTCCCATTCTGTAGGTTGCCTGTTCACTCTGATGGTAGTTTCTTTTGCTGTGCAGAAGCTCTTTAGTTTAATGAGATCCCATTTGTCAATTTTGGCTTTTGCTGCCGTTGCTTTTGGTGTTTTAGACATGAAGTCCTTGCCCATGCCTATGTCCTGAATGGTACTACCTAGATTTTCTTCTAGGCTTTTTATGGTATTAGGTCTAACATTTAAGTCTCTAATCCATCTTGAATTAATCTTCGTATAAGGAGTAAGGAAAGGATCCAGTTTCAGCTTTCTACTTATGGCTAGCCAATTTTCCCAGCAACATTTATTAAATAGGGAATCCTTTCCCCATTTCTTGTTTTTCTCAGGTTTGTCAAATATCAGATGGTTGTAGATGTGTGGCATTATTTCTGAAGGCTCCGTTCTGTTCCATTGGTCTATATCTCTGTTTTGGTACCAGTACCATGCTGTTTTGGTTACTGTAGCCTTGTAGTATAGTTTGAAGTCAGGTAGCGTGACGCCTCCGGCTTTGTCCTTTTGACTTAGGATTGTCTTGGCAATACGGGCTCTTTTTTGGTTCCATATGAACTTTAAAGCAGTTTTTTCCAATTCGGTGAAGAAACTCATTGGTAGCTTGATGGGGATGGCATTGAATCTATAAATTACCTTGGGCAGTATGGCCATTTTCACAATATTGATTCTGCCTATCCATGAGCATGGTATGTTCTTCCATTTGTTTGTGTCCTCTTTGATTTCACTGAGCAGTGGTTTGTAGTTCTCCTTGAAGAGGTCCTTTACATCCCTTGTAAGTTGGATTCCTAGGTATTTTATTCTCTTTGAAGCAATTGTGAATGGAAGTTCATTCCTGATTTGGCTCTCTGCTTGTCTGTTACTGGTGTATAAGAATGCTTGTGATTTTTGCACATTAATTTTGTATCCTGAGACTTTGCTGAAGTTGCTTATCAGCTTAAGAAGATTTTGGGCTGAGATGATGGGGTTTTCTAAATACACAATCATGTCATCTGCAAACAGGGACAATTTGACTTCCTCTTTTCCTAACTGAATACCCTTGATTTCTTTCTCTTGCCTGATTGCCCTAGCCAGAACTTCCAACACTATGTTGAATAGGAGTGGTGAGAGAGGGCATCCCTGTCTTGTGCCAGTTTTCAAAGGGAATTTTTCCAGTTTTTGCCCATTCAGTACGATATTAGCTGTGGGTTTGTCATAAATAGCTCTTATTATTTTGAGGTACGTTCCATCAATACCGAATTTGTTGAGCGTTTTTAGCATGAAGGGCTGTTGAATTTTGTCAAAAGCCTTTTCTGCATCTATTGAGATAATCATGTGGTTCTTGTCTTTGGTTCTGTTGATATGCTGGATTACGTTGATTGACTTGCGAATGTTGAACCAGCCTTGCATCCCAGGGATGAAGCCCACTTGATCATGGTGGATAAGCTTTTTGATGTGCTGCTGAATCCGGTTTGCCAGTATTTTATTGAGGATTTTTGCATCGATGTTCATCAGGGAGATTGGTCTAAAATTCTCTTTTTTTGTTGTGTCTCTGCCAGGCTTTGGTATCAGGATGATGCTGGCCTCATAAAATGAGTTAGGGAGGATTCCCTCTTTTTCTATTGATTGGAATAGTTTCAGAAGGAATGGTACCAGCTCCTCCTTGTACCTCTGGTAGAATTCAGCTGTGAATCCATCTGGTCCTGGGCTTTTTTTGGTGGGCAGGCTATTAATTGTTGCCTCAATTTCAGAGGCTGCTATTGGTCTATTCAGGGATTCAACTTCTTCCTGGTTTAGTCTTGGAAGAGTGTACGTGTCCAGGAAATTATCCATTTCTTCTAGATTTTCTAGTTGATTTGCGTAGAGGTGTTTATAGTATTCTCTGATGGTAGTTTGTATTTCTGTGGGGTCGGTGGTGATATCCCCTTTATCATATTTTATTGCGTCTATTTGATTCCTCTCTCTTTTCTTCTTTATTAATCTTGCTAGCGGTCTGTCAATTTTGTTGATCTTTTCAAAAAACCAACTCCTGGATTCATTGATTTTTTGGAGGGTTTTTTGTGTCTCTATCTCCTTCAGTTCTGCTCTGATCTTAGTTATTTCTTGCCTTCTGCTAGCTTTTGAATGTGTTTGCTCCTGCCTCTCTAGTTCTTTTAATTGTGATGTTAGAGTGTCAATTTTAGATCTTTCCTGCTTTCTCTTGTGGGCACTTAGTGCTATAAATTTCCCTCTACATACTGCTTTAAATGTGTCCCAGAGATTCTGGTATGTTGTATCTTTGTTCTCATTGGATTCAAAGAACATCTTTATTTCTGCTTTCATTTCGTTATGTACCCAGTAGTCATTCAGGAGCAGGTTGTTCAGTTTCCATGTAGTTGAGCGGTTTTGATTGAATTTCTTAGTCCTGAGTTCTAGTTTGATTGCACTGTGGTCAGAGAGACAGTTTGTTATAATTTCTGTTCTTTTACATTTGCTGAGGAGTGCTTTACTTCCAATTATGTGGTCAATTTTGGAATAAGTGTGATGTGGTGCTGAGAAGAATGTATATTCTGTTGACTTGGGGTGGAGAGTTCTATAGATGTCTATTAGGTCCGCTTGGTGCAGAGATGAGTTCAATTCCTGGATATCCTTGTTAACTTTCTGTCTCGTTGATCTGTCTAATGTTGACAGTGGAGTGTTGAAGTCTCCCATTATTATTGTATGGGAGTCTAAGTCTCTTTGTAAGTCTCTAAGGACTTGCTTTATGAATCTGGGTGCTCCTGTATTAGGTGCATATATATTTAGGATAGTTAGCTCTTCCTGTTGGATTGATCCCTTTACCATTATGTAATGGCCTTCTTTGTCTCTTTTGATCTTTGATGGTTTAAAGTCTGTTTTATCAGAGACTAGGATTGCAACCCCTGCTTTTTTTTGTTCTCCATTTGCTTGGTAGATCTTCCTCCATCCTTTTATTTTGAGCCTATGTATGTCTCTGCATGTGAGATGGGTCTCCTGAAGACAGCAGACTGATGGGTCTTGACTCTTTATCCAGTTTGCCAGTCTGTGTCTTTTAATTGGAGCATTTAGTCCATTGACATTTAAAGTTAATATTGTTATGTGTGATCTTGATCCTGCCATTATGATATTAACTGGTTATTTTGCTCATTAGTTGATGCAGTTTCTTCCTAGGCTCGATGGTCTTTACATTTTGGCATGTTTTTGCAGTGGCTGGTACCGGTTGTTCCTTTCCATGTTTAGGGCTTCCTTCAGGGTCTCTTGTAAGGCAGGCCTGGTGGTGACAAAATCTCTAAGCATTTGCTTATCTGTAAAGAATTTTATTTCTCCTTCACTTATGAAACTTAGTTTGGCTGGATATGAAATTCTGGGTTTAAAATTCTTTTCTTTAAGAACGTTGAATATTGGCCCCCACTCTCTTCTGGCTTGTAGAGTTTCTGCCGAGAGATCTGCTGTCAGTCTGATGGGCTTCCCTTTGTGGGTAACCTGACCTTTCTCTCTGGCTGCCCTTAAGATTTTTTCCTTCATTTCAACTTTGGTGAATCTGGCAATTATGTGTCTTGGAGTTGCTCTTCTGGAGGAGTATCTTTGTGGCGTTCTCTGTATTTCCTGAATTTGAATGTTGGCCTGGCCTGCTAGGTTGGGGAAGTTCTCCTGGATGATATCCTGTAGAGTGTTTTCCAATTTGGTTCCATTTTCCCCCTCACTTTCAGGCACCCCAATCAGACGTAGATTTGGTCTTTTGACATAATCCCATACTTCTTGTAGGCTTTGTTCATTTCTTTTTCTTCTTTTTTCTTTTGGTTTCTCTTCTCGCTTCATTTCATTCATTTGATCCTCAATCGCTGATACTCTTTCTTCCAGTTGATCGAGTCGGTTACTGAAGCTTGTGCATTTGTCACGTATTTCTCGTGTCATGGTTTTCATCTCTGTCATTTCGTTTATGACCTTCTCTGCATTAATTAGTCTAGCTGTCAATTCTTCCACTTTTTTTTCAAGATTTTTAGTTTCTTTGCGCTGGGTACGTAATTCCTCCTTTAGCTCTGAGAGGTTTGATGGACTGAAGCCTTCTTCTCTCATCTCATCAAAATCATTCTCTGACCAGCTTTGATCCGTTGCTGGCGATGGGCTGTGCTCCTTTGCAGGAGGAGATGTGCTCTTATTTTTTGAATTTCCAGCTTTTCTGCCCTGCTTTTTCCCCATCTTTGTGGTTTTATCTGTCTCTGGTCTTTGATGATGGTGACGTACTGATGGGGTTTTGATATAGGTGTCCTTCCTGTTTGATAGGTTTCCTTCTGACTGTCAGGACCCTCAGCTATAGGTCTGTTGGAGATTGCTTGAGGTCCACTCCAGACCCTGTTTGCCTGGGTATCAGCAGCAGAGGTTGCAGAAGATAGAATATTGCTGAACAGCGAGTGCACCTGTCTGATTCTTGCTTTGGAAGCTTCCTCTCAGGGGTGTACTCCACCCTGTGAGGTGTGGGGTGTCAGACTGCCCCTAGTGGGGGATGTCTCCCAGTTAGGCTACTCAGGGGTCAGTGACCCACTTGAGCAGGCAGACTGCCCCTTCTCAGATCTCAACCTCCGTGTTGGGAGATCCACTGCTCTCTTCAAAGCTGTCAGACAGAGTCGTTCGCATTTCACAGGCTTCTACTCCTTTAGCTGAGCCCTGTCCCCAGAGGCGCAGTCTACAGAGACAGGCAGGTTTCCTTGAGCTGCTGTGAGCTCCACCCAGTTCCAGCTTCCCAGCGGCTTTAGTTACCTACTTAAGCCTCAGCGATGGCGGGCGCCCCTCCCCCAGCCTCGCTGCTGCCTTGCGGTTAGATTGCCACAGACTGCTGTGTTAGCAAGGAGAGAGGCTCCGTGGGCGTGGGACCCTCCCGGCCAGGTGTGGGATACAATCTCCGGTGTGCCGGTGTTACAGCGCAGTATTGGGGTGGGAGTTACCCGATTTTCCAGGTGTTGTGTGTCTCAGTTCCCCTGGCTAGGAAAAGGGACTCCCTTCCCCCTCGCGCTTCCCAGGTGAGGCGATGCCTCGCCCTGCTTCAGCTCTCGCTGGTCGGGCTGCAGCAGCTGACCAGCACCGATTGTCCGGCACTCCCGAGTGAGATGACCCCAGTACCTCAGTTGAAAATGCAGAAATCGCCGGTCTTCTGTGTCGCTCGCGCTGGGAGATGGAGATTGAAGCTGTTCCTATTTGGCCATCTTGCTCCGCCCCTCCTATTTGTCAAATTTTCTAAACTCCATTTTGGCTCATTAGCTTTTCAGTTATACATTCTTCTATAGTTATTTTTTAGTTATCTTAGAGATTTTAATGAACCTTCTTGATTTTTTGTAGTGTATCTTAATGTTACTTTGCACTTCCCAAACACTGCAAAACTTAGGACAGTTTAACTTTGTTTACTCCCTCCTGCCCTTTGTGCTATTTTTTTCGTATTGTATTTCAAAATATGATATAAACCACATACTTTTTTTGTAAACACTTAATATTCTTTTATATTTATCCTCATGTGTACCCTTTGTAATGCTCATCATTCATTTTTACAGTTCTTTGCTACCATCCGGGATGATTTTCTTTTAGCCTGAAAAAATTCCTTTAATATTTCTTGTAGTGCCAATCTATTGGAGGCAGATTTTCTCAGCTTTTGTTTGTCTGAAATGCGTTTATTTTGACTTCTTTTTTGAAGGAAAAACTTATTGGTACAGAATTCTGGGCTGGCATGTGTTGCTGTTTTGAGACAGGGTCTCGCTCTGTTACTGAGGCTGGAGTGCAGTGATGTGATCATAGCTCACTGCAGCCTCTAACTCCGAGGCTCAAGCAATCCTCCTACCTCGTCCTCTCAAATAGCTGGGAGTACACGTGGCACCGCCATGCTCAGCTAATTTTTTTGTTTAGGTTTTGTAGAGATGGGGGTCTCACTATGTTGACCAGGCTGGTCTCAAACTCCTGGCCTCAAGCTATCCTTCTGCCTCGGCCTCCCAAAGTGTTGGGATTACAGGTGTGAGCTATAGAGGACTGTGTGCTCGCAAACTAGACGTTCCCGATAAGCCCTGCTCTTGCAGACAAAGCAGGACAGTCCTTCTCTGCAAACAGGAAGGGCAAAGGAGCCAGCAGTAAACAGTGGGCTCTGGGAACTGGTCAATGTTTACTGATCTTGTGAGTCAAGGAAAGGTCAGAGAAGCAACACATGCCCCGAGACTTGGCAACATTCCCTAAACGGCTGGATACAATAAAGCAGTGTGTGCCCTTCGGCGCGGCCGCCATGTATGTCTTGTCCTGTGTTGTCTTGTGTGTTCATTCCTTTGTTTAGGAAACACGCAGACCCCAACAGTGAGCCACCATGTCCAGCCTGAATCTTTTATTCTTATAGCACTTCAGATATGTAATTCCTTTGTTTTTCCTTATTGTTGCTTCTTTAAAGGAGTGTACATTGTTTGGTAGCTTTTAAGATTTTTATTTTTGTCTTTAGTTCATTAATAGTTTGTGTGGTGGCCGGGCGCGGTGGCTCAAGCCTGTAATCCCAGCACTTTGGGAGGCCGAGACGGGCGGATCACGAGGTCAGGAGATCAAGACCATCCTGGCTAATATGGTGAAACCCCGTCTCTAATAGAAAATACAAAAAAGTAGCCGGGCGACGAGGCGGGCGCCTGTAGTCCCAGCTACTCGGGAGGCTGAGACAGGAGAATGGCGTGAACCCGGGAGGTGGAGCTTGCAGTGAGCTGAGATCCGGCCACTGCACTCCAGCCTGGGCGGCAGAGCAAGACTCCGTCTCAAAAAAAAAAAAAAAAAAAAAATAGTTTGTGTGGTGTCTAGGCATGGGTTTGTTTGCATTTATCATGTTTGGGGTTTGTTGGGTTAATGTTTTTTTTTAATCAGCTTTGGAAAAAATTGTATTTTATATCTTTATATTTTGCTTCTACCCCAGTCTCTCTCTCCTCTAAACTGTGTTAGACGTTTTGACTGTCCCACATGTGTCATATGGTTGTTCTGTCTTTTCTCTCTGTGGTTCAATCATGTATTTTTTGTTGAGCTACTTTTTTTAACTTACAATTTCTCTCCTCTTCTGTGCCAGGTTTAATAACCTATCCAATAAGTTTTAATAGCTTATTTTCTCAGCTCTAGGAAGTTTTATTATTTTTAAATAGGTTTCATTTTTTATTGATTATCTCCATCCTTTTATAAATATTGTTCGTTTTTTTCTTCCCTTTCATTACTCTATTGATAATGGCTATTTTAAAGCCCTTGTCTCCTAACTCCACTGTCAGTGTCATCTCTAACTTTGCTTTTTAGTCTTGAATACAGGTCATTTTTTTCTTGTCTTTTTTTCACGTATATTGTAATTTTTTATTATATGCTGAAACTTGTAATAATTTATGTAGAGGCTGGAGGTGATATCTTCCACCAGAGATGATTCCCCTTTTTAATTGTTAGGCCAGTTTAATTAGGGTTTTATTAGGGTCAGTCTGGATTACAGTTTTAGTAAGATTTAGTCTATCTCTGGTTTGTCTCCATTGACATACTTAGATTTTTGATTGAGAGACTGTCAGATTTCTTCTCCACAGCCCTGAAAGACTGCAGGAGATATGATTCTATTCTTTAGAGGTTTTGAGATTAGCCCGATAATCTCTTGCTTTATTTACAGTGCTTTAACTTCATGCAAATGTGGGAGGTCTGTCATGTGCGTTTTGTGGTTAGTCTCCTATTTCTAGGAAGGCTTTTTGTTCTGTAATACTGAGGAAGCACTGTAATACTGAGGGAGATTCACTCTGCCCTTCTAGCACATCTCCCAGCCTCCTTCATTACTTAGAATTCAGCAAATGTTCCTTTCAGCCTTGCATTTGGGGCTTTCTAGTTTTCAGAGTACTGCATGAAAAAGCTCAGCTGCTTTCTACTTTCTTTTTTTTTTTTTTGAGACAGAGTTTCGCTCTTGTTGCCCAGGCTGAAGTGCAATGGCGTGATCTCAGCTCACCGTAACCTCTGCCTCCCGAGTTCAAACGATTCTCCTGCCTCAGCCTCCCAAGTAACTGGGATTACAGGCATGTGCCATCATGGCCGGCTAATTTTGTCTTTTTGGTAGAGACGGGGTTTCTTCATGTTGGTCAGGCTGGTCTTGAACTCCTGACCTCAGGTGATCCGCTCACCTCGGCCTCCCAAAGTGCTGGGATTACAGGTGTCAGCTACCACGCCCGGCCTGCTTTCTACTTTCACCATTAGAGTCTTTCTGTCTGGGCCAATCTCAGTTCTCAATCTCTGTCCAGAATTTTTAAATGCTCGCAGGAAATAAAATGGCAGATGGTTATCTGCACACTTTGGAAGGGTTCTTCTCTTTCTAGAATTTCAGTTCATCTACTTCTTGTTCTTTCATAAGCACTCTGGTGTCTTAAAAATTGGATTGAAATTTATCTTTTTCTAGTTGTTGAAGCATTAAAATAACTGCTGTCCTTAAAGTTTGAAACAGCAAAATCTATTTGTTTTTCTGATTATAAAAGTAATACACAGTGTATTAACTTTTGCTAAGTTATGCTGCATAACAAATGACCTCTATTTCAGCAGCTCACAACAGTTGCTTATTTTTGCTCTTGCTTCATGTTGGCTGAAGGTTGGCAGTGGCTCTGCTCGTGCTCCACATATCTTCTAATTCTGAGATGCAGGCTGGAGAACAACTCCTATTTGGGCCATGCTGTTCTTGTAACAGAGGGAAAAAAGAAAATGATTTGGCAGGAATACACAGTGGCTCTTAAAACTTCTGCTTGGATGTTTGTTTATATAGCAAACCAGTGGCCAAGGCCAAAGTCAATGGAGTAGGGATGTTACTCTTATGGGAGTACTGTCAGTTATATAGGAACAGGTGTGGATGATACTCCTTTTGAAGGAAGGTGGAGTGAATATTTACAAATTGTAATAGAATCCACCACACATGCTAATTCAAAATAAGCAGAAATGTATAATGTTTATAGTAGAATTCCTCCTTCTGTCTTCCATGATAATCAGTGATGATACTTTGGTATATGTTCAGGATTGAAACTTTATTGTGCTAACTTGATGATTTCTTTAAAAATAATAGTCTTGACATAAATTATGAATAAGACTTTTTTTTTAGCCATTTACTCAGAAGAACACTAAGGTTCTCCAACTGGCTACACTTAGTTCTTGCTTTGCCAGGTAGTCCCACGCTTACTATAATGTTCAATTTAGAGTTCTAAGTATAAAATATTTTTACTTATTTATTTATTTTTGTGACAGAGTCTTGCTCTGTTGCTTAGGCTGGAGTTCAGTGGTGTGATCTCAGCTCACTGCAGCCTCTGCCTCCTGGGTTCAAGTGACACTCACGCCTCAACCTCCTGAGTAGCTGGGATTACAAGTGTGAGCCATGGTGCCTGGCTAATTGTTTTTTTTTTTTTTTCTCTCTCTTCTCTGAGATGGAGTTTCCCACTGTCACCCAGACTGGAGTGCAATGGCACGATCTCGACTCACTGCAACCGCTGCCTCCCGGGTTCAAGTGATTCTCATGCCTCAGCCTCCTGAGTAGCTGGGATTACAGGTGTAAGCCCCCAAGCCTGGCTAATTTTTGTACTTTTAATAGAGATGGGGTTTCTCCATGTTGGCCAGACTGGTCTCAAATTCCTGGCTTCAAGTGATCCACCCACCTTGGCCTCCCAAAGTCCTGGATTGCAGCTGTGAGCCACTGCACACGAGCCACTGCACCCAGCCTAAAATATCTTTAACACAAGTTTGGGTCAGATCCATGGCCTGTTAGTGTCATCACTGTTTCATTCTCTGAGAGAAAGATAAGAAAATCAGAATTCTAAGATTTTGTAAAGGATATGTGTTTTTAAAGGAGAGGGTGCTAGAAATAATAAAAGTCAAGAACCAAAAGTTCTTAGGTCAATTATTTTGACCTGAATATATTTCACAATAGAGGTTCAAGTGGGTTAACTAGACTCCCTATTACAAGAAAAATACCCATGAAGAAGGTTAAGTTTATATAGTCATTTATCTGTAAAAATATTTTTCTATTCAGAGCAATTCTTAGTGGTTCAGATTTTTATAAAGGAGATCGATCTGTAGATAAATGTGAAAGTAATTTTGTACATATGGTGGGATATGGCAAGATTCAGTATCATTTTGAAGTTTGGACACTGACAGGCTCTGAGCATTGGACTCTGAGAGAGAGGGAGGTACACGAGGCCTGGTAAAATAGTCTAACTTTTAGTTTTGCGTTAGGTTCATCCTTTTGGAGGTTAGTATGCCAATGAAAAACAAATTTGCAGGGCAGCTTGGTGCTGTCAGTACCATGGACAGAATGATGTGAATGAGACACATCTGGATTTAGATTCTGTTCCATTTGTGTCATTCAAACGCTTTATGATTTGGGCAACTTAATTAAGTCTTGTTTATGACACAGAGATAATAATTAACTTATTGATCTTAGCATCTTTAAGTGTTCCTTTGTTCCTTGAGTCATCACTTTCTCTTTTATCTAACTTAAATTTTGTAGTATTTTGTTATCTGTGATTTGCATTCTCAACTTCCTTGCATATACTCTCAGCTTTCTTGTCTCAGTGTCACTTAAGTCCAGCTTAAATCCAGCCATTTTTAAACTTTACGTTAGTATCTGTTAGTATCTAAGTTAGCAGCTATATATGTCTAGAGAAAAATGCAGAATCATGCTGACTAGTTTTTCTTAAATTCATGGTCACAAATATCAAGTATCAAGTGAGTCTTTAATACTACCTGGCATTCATATTATATTTTCCTAGATTGTTTATTCTTCTATTTTCTTAGATGATTTATTTCATGTTTTCTCTGATCAGACCTTCTAACATCTTATCCTTAATCTTTCAGCTGATGATTTCGGTTCCTACCTCACTGAGAAAATTGAAGCCATCAGAACAGAACTTGCATAGACTTCTTTTACCCTATCTACCCATCTACCACCATCTCCATCCATATAATCTGTCTTTTTACCTATTATTCTTTACTTTTCTACAACCAATCACTTCGTTTGTGCTTTAGAATCTTACTTCCTAATGCCTACTTAGGGACATTGCTCCAGCAATTCTCCACTCTCACTCCTATGTCATAAAGTTTTTTCATACTGCATCAGTACCACATGAAGCCAAACCTACTGCTACCTCTGTCTTTAAACCATCTTTTGCTTGACACTACTTCCCTTACCAGATAACAGTTATTTGCTTCACAATTGCAACAAAGTTCTTGGAAGGATTATCTATGCTCACTGACTCTAATTTCTTTCTTCCTGTTTCCTTTTATATCCAATATAATTAGGCTTCTGCCATTATCACTTTTGTTAGTCCATTCTCGCATTGCTATAAAGAAATGCTTGAGACTAGGTAATTTATAAAGAAAGAGGTTTAATTGGCTCATGATTCTGTAGGCTGTACAGGAAGCATAGTGGCTGAGGCCTCAGGAAACTTACAATCAGGGTGGAAGGCAAAAAGATAAAAGGCATGTCTTACTTGGCCAGAGCAGGAGGAAGAGAGAGAGTGAGGGGAGATAGTACACACTTTTAAACAACCAGATCTCCTTAGAACTCTGTCACTATACAGTACCAAGGGGTGCTGGTGCTAAAATTAATTCATGAGAACTACACCCCTGTGATCCAGTCACCTCCTACCAGGCCCCACCCCCAGCGTTGGGGATTACATTTCAACATGAGATTTGGGTGGGGACACAGATCCAAACCATATCATCACTGAATTGAAACTACTCTTGATAAGGTCACCAATTGTCTTCATATTGCTAAATCTCAAGTTAATTTCTCAATAGTCATCATTTCTCTTGATTTAGCAACATTTGGGGTAGTTGATCATTCCTTCTTAAACATACTTTTTTCACGTGACTTCTGGGATGTTATACTTTAAAAAAATCTTCTGCACTCATTTTCTTGATGATCATGACTGTAAATACCAACGACGTGCTTACAACTCCTAAATTTATATACCTGTTTAAGAACCTATTCCTGAATTGTACACATACATACCTCTATGTCTATACCGACTTGACATTACTATTTGGGTATCTTATTGACTTAATTAGTATATTCCAAATACTGATTCCCTGCCTAACACTTGTTCTTCCTAAGTATTTGTCAGTTTAGTAAATGTCTACTGTTTTTCTAGTTGGGGCTATCCTTGAGACTTTTTTTGCTTTCTCCCACAACCAACTTATCATCAAAATGTTGTTAAACTCTACCTTCAAACCGTGAAAACATATCCCAGATGTGTCAATTCCCCACCACCTTCACTGCCACTACCCTGGTTCAAACCACCATTATGTCTCACCTGGATTACTATAGTAACCTCCTAACTTGTCTCTCAGTTACCCTTTTACACATCCTTTTGCAGTCTTTTCCAAACAGCCTGAGTGATCCCTTCAAAAAGTAAGTAAAATATTTTACTACTTTGCTGAGGTCTCTCCAGTGGCTCCTCATTTCACTCAATTTAAAAGCCACTGGTCTAAAAGGGCCAATAGGATCTGACCACCTGTTATTTTTTTTGTGTGTGTTAACTTTCTACTTTTATTCTTTCCTTTAGTCTTCCCACTTCAGCCACACTGGTCTCATTGCTGTTCCTGGTACATGTAGATGGGCTTTCATCTTAGGATTTGTGCGCTGATGATTCTCTCTGCCTGGAATACTCCTTCCCCAGGAGTCACATGATCAAATTCCCTCAAATGTCACCTTCTCAAACGACTGTAATTAAAATTACAACCTCTTCTTCTTGTCACATACACCCTTCCCCTATATACTCCTAACCCTCTTTACCTGTTCTGTTTCTTTCCTGTAGCATTTATTGCTGTTTAAGATAATTCTTAATTTATGTATTGTGTTAACATTTGTCTTTCTCCTCTTATTTGAATAAGTTTCACTTGTTAGAAGGGCAGGATTTTCATCTATTAAGTTTGTTTACTGATATATTTCAAGTACCTAGAATAGTGCCTTGCACGTTGTAAGTGCCCAATGAATATTTGTTGAATGAAAGAAGAATGCAAACCTTTCAAGATTGAATAGAGATTAAATGTGATAAAGTACTTGTATGGGCCTAAAACAATGACTGACATTTTGTACATGTTCCGTAAATTTGCTCTTTTTATTTATTTATTTCTTAGTTACTTGGGATATCTGGAAGTGTACAGAGTGCTCCAGATTTCTAGATACCTTGTTTTATCCCATTGTCCTTAGCGGAGTCTTTGCGCCTGAGTCCAGCTTTTCCCTTGTGCTTCTTTTTGCCTTCTTCCTCTATCCAGCAGAGGAGGTGGGAAGAATTAGAATTAAAGCAGGAGGAAGGGAAAAGAAATCTCAGCTTTTTGTAGATGGGTGAAAAATTGGTTAGACTTCAGCTTTTAATGATCTTTAGTTTAGTAGGTGTCTTATTTTTCACCATATGTTATTTTCTGATTCACAGTTTCTGGCATATAGTTGATGCTTAACAAATTTTTGGATGATTGTTTTCCATTTGTTTTGTGGAATCAATCTTTCCAAACATAGAAGGTCTTTTCTATTAATTAAAAGAAGTAAAAGAGTCTGAAAACTAGAGGTTTAGTTCAGAATGCTGAGTAAAATCTCGTATTGTCCAATGATGCATGGGCCAAGGGGATAAAATATAGTTATACAGTGAATCAGAAATAGACAAGTTTTGGCAAGGACAAGGTATTTAAGAAAGTGTAGCCCTTGAGGTTTTATAAAACTTTCTGTTGTTGTTGTTTTATTCTTATAAAACTCTTTCGTTATACCAGTATTATAATAAATGGGGAAACTGAGACTCAGTGTGGTGATATATCCTGTACAAGGTCAAACAGTAAATAGCAGTTCGTCTTGCAAACAAACTTCGTGTTCATTCTAGTAAGACAAGGAAACAGGAACAACAACAACAATAACGAAACTGTATTCTGAAGCATTTATCCCGGATTCATGTACTGGTGTGCGTACCATACATTATATCCTTTCTCTGATCCTGATAACCTTTCACAGGGTGATGGTTATGAGACTTAAAAAATGAGATAATAAATATGAAAGTGCCATAAAACTTTGTGTTGTTGCTATTATTATTCCATCATAGGGTAGCAAGTAATAATACAGGCATACCTTGTTTTATTTCACCTCATGGATATTGTATTTTTCACAAATTGAAGGTTTGTGGCAATCTTTTGTCCAGCAGGTTTGTTGGTGACATTTTTTTTTTAACAGCATATACTCACTTTGTGTCTCTGTGTCACGTTTTTGTAATTCTCCTAGTATTTCAGCCTTTTTCATTACCATATCTGTTAAGGTGATCTGTGATCAGTGATTTTTGATGTTACTATTGTGATTTTTTTTTTTTTTTGAGATGGAGTCTCGTTCTGTCGCCCAGTCTGGAGTACAGTGGCACAATCTCAGCTCACTGCAACCTCCTCCTCCCAGGTTCAGGAGATTCTTCTGCCGCAGCCTCCTCTGTTGCTGGGATTACAGGCGCCCACCACCACACCTGGCTAATTTTTGTATTTTTAGTACAGATGTGGTTTCGTCATGTTGGCCAGGCTGGTTTCGAACTCTTGACCTCAGATGATCTGCCCGCCTCGGCTTCCCAAAGTGCTGGGATTACAGGTGTGAGCCACCGCACCTGGCCTACTATTGTAATTGTTTTGGGGAGCCATGAACCATGTCCATATAATGTGGTGAACATAATGTGTGAATTCTGACTCTTCCACTGACCAGCGGTTCCCCCATCTCTCTCGCTCTCTCCTCAGGCTTCCCTATTCCCTGAGATACAAAATATTCCCTGAGTCTTGAAATTAGGCCAGATAATAATCCTACAGTGGCCTCTAGGCCTTCAAGATCTAGAGATCCTGATTTAAAGTGAGACACATCCCTCATGTTAAATCAAAAGCTAGAAAAGGTTAAGCTTAGTGAGGAAGGAATGCCAAAAACCGTGACAGGTGGAAAAGTAGGCCTCTTGTGCTAAATAGCCAAGTTGTGAATACAAAGGAAAAATTATTTTAAAAAAATAGCAGAGAACATTTATTCTGGGAGATTTGTATATTATACTTCTGAGGATCTAAGAGGAAATAACAAATTTTCATATTTCAGTTAAATTTATGGAAATACAAATGGTAGCATCTGTATTCCTACCATTTCTGACTTTTTACGTGTTCTCATTTTATTGGTTTCACTTTTTATACTATATCTCTAAGGATAATGTATCTGAATATATGTATTATGTGTTAATTTATATATAAATAAAGGTTATATATTTCCAATGGTATGATTATAGAGAAAAATTTTACATTAGAATGTATCTAAAGTTTTTTTCTTAACTTTTATTTTAGTGCAGATTCGTCATATAGGTAAGTTGTGTGTCACAGGGGTTTGGTGAACAGATTATTTTGTCACCCAGAAAAATTACTGAAGGAAATACAAAGTGCTACTCCAGTGAACACACAAATGATAAGAAAGCAAAACAGCCATATTGCTGATACGAAGAAAATTTGAGTAGCCTGGATAGGAGATCAAACAAGCCACAACATTTTGTTAAGCCAAAGCTTAATCCAGAGCAAGGTGCGAACTCTCTTCAATTCTATGAAGGCCAAGAGGGGTATGGAAATTGCAGGAGAAACATTGGAAGCTGGCTAGAGGTTGATTCATGAGGTATAGGAAAAGAGCCATTTCCATTATGTGAAAATGCAAAGTGAAACAAAGTGTTGATGTGGTACCTGCAGCAAATTATATAGAAGATCTAGTTAAGATAATTGATTAAGGTGGCCACGAAACTGCAGATTTTCAGTGTAGATAAAACAGCCTTATATATTGAAAGAAGATGCCGTCTAGGGCCTTCATAGCTAGACAGGAAAAAAAAGCTTCAAAGGACATACTGAGTCTCTCATTAGGGGTTAATGGAGCTAGAGACTTTAAGTTGAAGCCAGCGCTTATTTCCTATTCTGAAATCCTGTGCCCTTAAAAATGATGCTAAATCTATTCTGCCTGTGCTGTATAAATGGAACAAGAAAGCCTGAATGATGGTGCATTTGTTTACAGCATAGTTTACTAAATATTTTAAGCCTACTATTGATACCTACTGCTCAGAAAGAAAGCTATATTTCGAAGTATTACTACTTATTGATAATGTACCTGGTCACCCAAGAACTCAGATAGAGATATACAAGAGATGAATGTTTTCATGCCTGCTAACCCAACATCCATTTTGCAGCCCGTGGATCAAGGAGTAATTTCAACTTTGAATTCATATTAAGAAATACATTTTGAAAAGCTATGTAGCTACCATAGATAGTAATTCCTTTGATGGATCCAAGCAAAGTAAGTGAAAAGCCTTCTGGAAGAAATTCACCATTCTTGATAACATTCAGAACAATCATGATTCATGCGAGGAGGTCAAAATGTCAACATTAACGGTAATATGGAAGAAGTTGATTCCACCCATCAAGACTTCATTGATGGATGTCTTGGAAATAGCAAGAGAAGTAGAATTAGAGATGGAGCCTGAAGATGTGACTGAATTGCTGCATTCTCATGATAAAACTGGAATGGAAGAGGAGTTGCTTCTTATGAATGAGTAAAGAAAGTGGTTTCTTGAGATGGAATCTACTCCTGGTGATAATGCTATAAACATTGTTGAAATGACAACAAAGAGTTTAAATTATTATGTGAACTTAGTTGATAAAGCAGTAGTAGGGTTTGGAGAGGATTGACAGCAATTTTGAAAGAAGTTCTTCTGTGGATAAAATTCTGTCAAACAGCATTGCATGCTACAGATAAATATTTTGTAAAAAGAAGAGTCAACTGGTGCAGCAACTTCATTGTGGTTTTATTTTAAGAAATTGCCACGGCCACCCCAACCTTCAGCAACCACCACCCTGATCAGTCAGCAGCTATCTACATGGAGGCAAGACCCTCCACCAGCAAAAAGATTATGATTCACTAATGGCTTGGAGGATGATTAGAATTTTTTTAGCAGTAAGGTATTTTTAAATTAAGGTATGTGCATTGTATTTTTAGGTACAATGCTTTTGCACTCTTAATAGAATAAAGTGTTGTGTAAACAAACATTTATATGCACTGGAAAAGCGGCCAGTTGGTCTTTAAAATTCCTTTACCCTGTCTTTCAGTAACACTACTCTTTCCTTGTTTATCACTGATCTTTGTGGCCACTCATTCTCTACAGAATTTTTCTTCCTCTGAGTAGTCTTAAATATCTGTGTTTTTTGTAGTTCATCCTGGTCCGTAGCCCATTTTACTCTAGATGTCTTTTTGAGGTAATCTTTCCTATACTTGTTACCGCCTACTATATCCAAGTCTTGAGCTAGAAAGTTTGTTACCCTTTAGATATTCATATTGTGTTCCCCATTCACTTTTTGACTTGGTTATCCTCTAGACACCTGTATTAGTCCATTCTTGCCCTGCTGTAAAGAAATACTTGGGACTGGATAATTGATAAAGAAAAGAGGTTTAATTGGCTCACTGCTCCACAGGCTGTACAGGAAGCATGGCTGGTGAGGTTTCAGGAAACTTTCAGTCATGGCGGAAGGTGAAGGGGAAGCAGGCATGTCTTACATGGCCAGAGCAGGAGGAAGAGAGAGAAGGAGATGCTACACAGTTTTAAACAACCAGATCTTGTGAGAACTCACTAAGTGTCACTAGAACAGCAAGGGGGAATCCATCTGCATGATTCAGTCACCTCCCACCAGGCCACTCTTCCAACATTGGGAATTACAATTCTGCATGAAATTTGGGCAGGGATACAAATCAAAACCATATCAGTACCCCTTCATGCCCCAAAAAGAAACCAATCTTTATGTTTGAAATCTTGTCACTAAAGCTCCCAGCCTGGTTAATAGCGACTTCTAATTCTATAATCTAAAAAACATGAAGTCATCTTAGACACCTCCCTTTCATTTTTCCCCACATCTACTTACTCATTAATGTCTGGCTCCCTAGTATGCCTGGAAATCTGTTTACTTTCCTGTTTTTTGTTCTGTATAACCGCTATCATGAGCAAAATAAGAACATTTCCATCTCATCAGAAAGTTATTTCACACCCGACACTTTCTACTTCCCTGTCTCCATCTCATTTTCTATCTCATCCTGCTTCCATCTTCCAATTTCCAGTGTAAGACCTTACAAATAAATAGTTGTGTTTACTCACTCACCTAGTGTGATTTTTACATCATATTTTAAAGTTTTATATACATTATAAACCCTACTTTACAGTGTCTTATTTTGCTTTAAACAGTTATTTGATTTTTAAGTAATTGTGAGAAAGAAAACAGTTTTTGTGTTTGCTAATTTATTTACCATTTCTGAAGCTCTTTTTTCATTTCTGTAAGGCTACATATCCATTTGATAGAATTTATCTTTGGTCTGAAGAGCACTCTTTAGCATTTCTTACAGTGTAGGTTGGCAAGCATTCTCTCAGCTTTTGTTTAGCTAAAAATGTCTTTACTCCACCCTCATTTCTGAAGGATATTATTGATGAATATAAAATTCTAGGTCGATAGCCTTCACCCCCCCAAATACTTTAAAGATACCATTTTACTGTTTTCTGACCTCCAATGAAAGGCTGGGAATAATTCTTATTTCTCCCATACATGATGTCTCCCCATCTCCCTTTCTTTTTGTTTCTTTTCTGGCTGCTTTCATGAGTTTTTCTTTCTTTTGTTTTTAATCAATTGATTAAAATTGTATTGACTATAATGTATCTCAGTGTGGTTCTCTTTATATTTATCCTGTTTGGGATTGGCTAAACTTCTTTTTTTCTCTTTTCTTTTCTTTCTTTTCTTTTGAGACACAGTTTTATTGTTGCCCAGGCTGGAGTACAGTGGCACGATCTCGGCTCTCTGAAATCTCTGCCTCCCAGGTTCAAGCAATTCGCTGTCTCAGCCTTTCAAGTAGCTGGGATTACAGGTGCCCGCTACTATGCCTGGCTAATTTTTTCTATTTTTAGTAGAGACACGGTTTTGCCACATTGGCCAGGCTGGTCTCGAACTCTTGACCTCAGGTGATCCACCTGCCTTGGCCTCTCAAAGTGCTAGGATTATAGGCATGAGCTACCGCACCCAGCCCTAAACTTCTTAAAAATTGGTGTTTTTCGTCGTATTTGAGAACTTTCTGGTCAATATTTTTAAAATATTCTGCCCCAGTCTCACTCTTTTCTCCTCTAGGATCACAATTACATGTATTTCAGACAATCTGAAATTGTCTCAACAGCCTCTGAAGCTTCATTTATTTCTCTTCAGCCTTTTATCTGTCTGTCAGGTTAAAGAATTTTGATTGATTGGTCTTCAACTTCACTTTTCCTGCCAATGTCAATATATCGTTAATCCTCTCCAATAAGATTTTAATTTCAATTATTGTACTTTTTTTTTTTTTTTGGGCAGAGTCTTGCTCTGTCGCCAGGCTGGAGTGCAGTGGCGCGATCTCTTTTCACTGCAACTTCTGCCTCCCGGGTACAAGCAATTCTCCTGCCTCAGTCTCCCGAGTAGCTGGGACTACAGGCATGGACCACCACGCCTGGCTGATTTTTGTATTTTTAGTAGAGACGGGTTTTCACCATGTTGGCCAGGATGGTCTCAATCTCTTGACCTCATGGCCCTCCTGCCTCGGCTTCCCAATCTGCTGGGATTACAGGCATGAGCCATCGCACCCAGCCTCAGTTATTGTACTCTTAAGCTCTCGAATTTTCATTTAGTTCCGCTTTATGGTTTCCATTTTGTTAAGTTCTCAGTTAATCTAAATTATTGATTTTTAATATGTGATAGTTTCTTTGGCTCTTTACCTTCTCTTTGTTTAATTTCATCAAAAATCCTCTTATTTCATCTTATTATGAAATTATTCTAGACAAAATTTAATATAAATTAACAATATTTGGCTGCTGAAAGTTTATGTTTCGGAATTTTTTACTTTTCTGAACCTTCTGTGGGTTTTTATGCTTGAAAATAGCATGGACTTATTTATGCCAGGATGGATATGTGATCAAGGGCAGACATGGGGTTAGATATAAATTAAGGTTAGATTCTATAGAACAACAGCCAATGCGACAAGTGGCACTGTGGCTTCAATAAAGTCTTAAACTGAGTATAAGTGGCAGTAGATTATTGGATTTCACCTACATTTTGCTTTTATATTGTTGTATTAGTCCATTCTCACACTGCTATAAAGGATACTACCTGAGACTGGGTAATTTATAAAGGAAAGAGATTTAATTGACTCCCAGTTGCACATGGCTGGGGAGGCCTCAGGAAACTTATAATCATGGTGGAAGGCAAAGGAGTAGCAGGGACCTTCTTCACATGGCGGCAGGAGAGAGTGGAGTGAGAGCACCGGAAAAACTGTCATTTATAAAACCATCAGATCTCATAAGAATTCATTCACTATCACAAGAACAGCGTGGAGGAACCACCCTCATAATCCAATCAATCACTTCCCAGCAGTTTCCTCCTTAATACCTGGGGATTACAGTTCAAGATGAGACTTGGATACAAAGCTAAACCGTGTCAACTGTCAATTATATAGTCAGGGAATCATAGACTTTTAGTACTTGTATAAACTTTAGAAATTATCCTCAAACAAGCTCATTTTCATTCTATTAAAATGTGTGTGCTAGGATTTCATACATGCTGGGTTGAATGGGTAGGTGATAGGTACCTCCAATGCAGACTGTTAGGCCAAGAATGTTACATTATGAAGGACATTTTAAATTAGGATATGAAGCAAATGCCTTGAAGTAGAAGCCTTCATATATTCTAGTACTCAAAGATACTATTACAGTTGCCATGAAGGAACCTTATAAAGCTCTCATCCAATGTATGGCAGATAACATTAATGTATAGCTTTCGAATATTGGAACTAAAGTAGATTCATAATTTGCAGGATAAACAGATCACCAGTTTAAAAACAGAAAAAAATCCCCACAAAAAAACAAAAGAAGCATAAGTACTTAATGTTTCTTCATTGTGTCACAGAAATCTGTAGCAGATTATGAACATATGGTAGGTTACATAGATGGTATATTATGCATATGGTATATATATATAAAACATACACATTTACTTATGCACACATATTTGCCTAAATTGCATTAAGTTCTATAATATTACTGAGTAATAATTTTCTTCCTTTTCTGTATTGATACAGAATCTGTAAATGCTTATCAGTAGGCAAATGAAGTGAATATTTTGCAAATGTCTACAGTGTATCACTCTATCTCCCTCACATCTATCACAATGTGTGGCATATGGTAGGTGCTTAATAAATATTTGTTGAATGAGTTAATGAATGTGTCCTATGATAGCCCCCACACACACCCACTGTGCCTTTTGAGAGACTCATTGTTTCGAAAGAATATGTAGAAAGATGGATTTCATTTTTATACTGATTGTACTACCAAATACATGATCACTGTAATGTTTAGCGATAAAACAAAAAAAGAAAAATCCTGTGAAATAGAACTGTTACCCCCTAACCTTTGGGCTTGTCTTAGTGTTTGGGATTTCTCCTGAGTCATCTTAGATGAATACGAACTTATCTGTTAGTGAACAAGTAATAACTGAAGCATTTTTATGTGATGAGTAACTAAAATTATGAGACTTGTAAAAACCCCCCCACTTTAATCGTTTTCATTTATTTTGGTAATCACTTTCTACCTTATATTGTTTATAATTTAAGCGTTTCATGTGCAGTCTTTGCTTAGCAATGGGGGTGTATTCTGAGAAATACATAATTTGGCAATTTCATTATTGTTTGAACATCATAGAATGTACTTACACAAACCTAGATGGTATAGCCTACTACACATCTAGGCTATATGCTATAGCCTATTGCTCTTAGGCTGCAAACCTGCATAGATATTACTATACTGAATACTGTAGGCAGTTGCAACACAGTGGTATTTGTGTATCTAAAGATTTCTAAACATAAATAAGGAACAGTAAAAATATGGTGTTATAATCGTATGAGACCACCATCATATATGTGGTCCATCAATGACCAATATGTCATTTTGTGGTACATGACTGTATATGAATATTATTCAACTAGATTGCATACTTCTTAAGTATAAAGACTCTCTTTTACACAATTGTTTGCCATATAGCATAGTATTATTCATGTAGTTGATGGTCAGTACATCATATGATTTAAAAGGTGGTTGCAGAACACAACTGTTATCCTTGCAACTCTGTTGATCTTTAAGCTTTGACTCTAAAGTGGTGTCATTAATGGTTTTTCCATCCAGTTCTCTTTCTAAGGGAAACAACTTCCGTACTCTTGGTTCCTGCCCAAGAGGTATGCCCAGAAAACTAGGGAAATGGAAATGGAAATAACTAGGAATATCCAAATATTCCTGCTAGATATTTAGTTTTAGGTACACATTCTGATCTGTAAAATGAAATGAAATTGTTTATATTCACATCAATGAATTTTGAGAAATTAGTGTAAGTGATAGAGCCAAAACTTTTGGTCCCATAATTATTTATGCTTGCATTTAAGAACCAGTTTTAAAAATATGTTTATATACTTTTATATTGAATATATATCATTGAATTAATTGAGGATTTACAGAAGTACTTTATATTGACTTATTTCGTTATGATTTTAAATTGATGTTTCTTCATGGCAACTGTTACAGTATCTTGGGGTCCTAGAATACACAAAGGCTTCTACTTCAAGCATTTGCTACACATACTAATTTAAAAAAACAACAACAAAAAAATTGATAGGCTGAGTGCGGTTGCTCATGCCTGTAATTCCTGAACTTTGGGAGCCAAGACGGGAGGATTGCTGATCCCAGGAGTTTGAGACCAGCCTGGCCAAGATGACAAGACCATTTCTGTACAAAATAAAAAATAAAAAATAAAATTAGCTGGGTGTGGTGACGTGTGCATGTAGTCCCAGTTACTCAGGAGGCTGAGGCTGGAGGATTCCTGGAGCCCAGGAGTTTGAGGTGGTAGTAAGCTAAGATGTGGCCACTGTACTCCACCCTGGGCAACAAAGCACGATCTGTCTGAGATGATTGATTGATAGATAGATAGATGAAATTAATTTAATAAGTGCTAAGATATGAAAGAGTATTTTCCCAAATTTTGTTGAGAATATAATAATAAAATGAGGGTTTAATGCAGGGGAACTTATAATTTAAATGAAAGACCAATCATTACGAATTTAAGTGAACATTCATTGAGATACTTTGTACTTATAAGTAGAATGCTTATTTGAATTGCCTTTAGAAATCATATCTTTAAGAATTTGTCTTCAGTTATATTGGCAGAATTCTGATGATTTTAAGAAATATTCCCTTTTAAAGGAAAATGTTACTTTTTTGCATTAAATCATAAGTTAGAACATGCTAAATAATTATTAAAGGTATATATAACTTTTTTTCTTAGAGTCTTCATGTTTTCTCATGAATAAGACCAAAGTGTTAAGTTACAAGAAAGGTAATTGTGGGCTATCACATTATCTGTATGTTCCCCTCTGGATTCTGCTTAAATGTGGTTAAACAAGGGTGCCATCAGAAATCACCTTGATTTTTAAAAGTGTGTCTGACTTCAGAATCATGCATGGAATAAGTTTCTTAAAACAGTTATTTATCACTTATTATGTGAGTTATTAATACAACCTAGTAGTTGTAGAATTCTAAATTGTGATAGCCTTCTTGCCCTTGATTCTCATTTTTGTTTGAGAATGTTTCTTTGACCTGCCTGCAATTTATAATATGTTGCTAATTACTATTCACTTGAGACAACATTTGATATTCTTAAGTGTATAATTATTATTTTAGGAGTAGTTCAGTTTTAGGAGTAGTTCACTCTTTTGAAAGGTTACAAAAACTTTCTCAATGAAAATATTTTCTCTTTAAAAACCTGAGAAAATGATTTTTTTCCCAAAACAAAACTCCCAAACCAAAGTGGGATGGGTCTCCAATTGAAGAGTTGGTAGTCTTTACCACAGTAGGCTAGTAAGCATCAGTGTATAAGATACTGTGTAAGTTTATAGCTTCCTGAGGAACTATAGCATCATGATAGTAAATTGGTGCCCAGATGGTAAAGAAATATGGTATGCAAGTTTACACAAATATTTAGCTATCAGACTGTAACTAGAATATGGTTTATCTTATATCTAGTTTTAATCTATATACATGTATTATTTCTAGAATTAGGCTGAATAAATTGACATTAATTTAAAAAACAAAAGTTACTATACTCTTAGTTTTCTATTGTTATAACAAAATTACCATAAATGTTGTGCCTTAAACAATAAAAATTTGTTATTATATAGTTCTGAAGATCAGAGGTCCAGTACAGGTCTCATGGCTAAAATCAAGGTGTCAATAGGGTTGCATTTCTTTCTGGAGGCTCTCAGGGAGAATCCATTTCCTTGCCATTTCCACCTTCTAGAGGCTGCCTGTATACCTTAGCTCATGGCCTCTTCGTTCTTCAAAGCCAACAATGATGGGTTGAGTCCTTCTCACACTGCCATTTACTCTGTTCTCTTTCTTTGAAAACAATTGGGAAAGGATCTCTCTTTTAAGGACTCATATGATGAGATTGGGCCCACACAGATAATCCAGGATAATCTCCCCATCTCAAAATCCTTAATATTAATTGTATTTGCTACATGAAGGGAAGGAAAAAATGTCATTTTTTCTCCCACCTCTACCCTCCTAAGTTCTGTCTCTGGGATCCTGTAAATTAGACTGGTAAGAGACAGATTAAGTTTCAATTAGATGAATAAATTCTGCAGATCTATTTTAGCGTGATGACTCTAGTATTTTATACTTGAAAATTGTTCAGACAGTAGATCTTAAATGTGCTTACCACAAAAAATAAGTTTGTGAGGTGATGGATACGTTCATTAGCTTGATTTAATCATTTTTACAATATATACATATATCAAAACATCATATTGTGTACTGTAAATGTATCCAATTTTTATTTGTCAATTATAGCTTAATAAAATTTGGGGTGGGGGAGACAGATAAGAGAAAATGAAACAAGTTTATTAACATGTGGATTGTTTATATACAGGAGAGTACTCAATGATTAGTAACTCAAAGGGATCTTTGGAATTTGGGCTTACATATCATTTTAACCAAAGAATAATTTTGTAGAGGGATGACAGGACAAAGGAAAGGGACTTTGAGCTACTAAGAACAGCAAATTATAGGATAATAAGAACATGGGGGAAATCAATGGAAGATAAGGGATAGTGTGTTTTGCTAAGTAGATTCTTCTAGTGCTGTCTTTTGGCTGATAAGGGTCTGGAATTGTCTTTGGTGATAAACAATCAACTAAGAATCGAATAGTCCTGCCCTTTCTAGTAGAGAGGAGGAGGGCAGAGGATTTTGTGTGTGTGTGTGTGTGTGTGCACACTTGCCTTTTCTCAATTGACCTTAGCTCAAAATAATCCTTATGCCAAAGTGGCGTATTTTGGGGTGGCGTACTCTGCATTCCTTGATGTGTAAGATATATTCACAAGTTCTAGAGATTAGGACATCGACAGCTTTCATGGGGAGATATTCTGCCTACAAACTATGCATTTAAAATCCATTTTCTCCTTTAAGGGATGTTATTGATATAAATATATGATCTATGAAGAACTTATGAAATAAGTTTTAAGGCTCTAGACCTCTCAAATAATAACTTTTAATTATTAGACTAATGTAGTTTCTCGAATGCTAGAAATACGATTTTCAAGAATAATGTAGGGTACAACATCTAATGTAACTAAGTTTTTACACAGTGTATTAAGATGTAATTTAAGCTTCATACCACGCGTGTAGGGGTTGCTACATGATGGATTTACTATATATGTACCTGATTCTTTTTTGATAGGTCTACTGTTCCAAAGGCAAGAATGAATAATTCTTTTTGTATTATTTTTGAATGCTAGATTTTATCTTAATGACTTCACTCCTTTTCCTTTTAGCTCTCTAAATTTTTCTTGTGGGGCTGGTTTTATGCTTGTTTGAGCATTCACATATTCATTCAGCCAGAGCTTAATGTAGGACCAATCCTTTCTCTAAAGGAAATGTAAGCAATCCTAAGCTAGTAACTAAGCTGGTTGTTATAGTCTCATTTTACATTCCAATTCTAATGTCTTTCTTTATTTCTTATGACCAAACCTTTTCCTAGTAGTTCATTTTCTGTATCCTGTCTGATTTACTACCATATCTTTGTGTAGAAAAAACTGCTCTTAAAACTTAGGCCTCATGTTTGGTTTTTGCCTTTTTTTTTTCTTGGCCGACTTATTCTTGTTAATTCAGATTGCTTGCATTTCCATTACTGGGTGCTTATCATTCTCTTAAGTGATGGTAATTTCTAGTCTGGCTTTTCTTGCTTACTGACAAAACCTGGTTCTTATATGCAGAGTTTAATTCATAGACCATAGCAAGTTTTTATCTTAGTGTTTTGCATTACTATTATGGTAAGTACACAGTAAGTGTTTGGTGAATACTTCCATGTTTCATTTGAAACATCCAGAGGGCATGAACATATATGACTTCCTAATGATTTCTGAAGTTCCTATTCATCTTCATACATCTGGGGAATTGATAGCTATCCCTATGTAAATGTGATTCCTTATTAAATTATAGGGAGATTGGGTTCAAAAAAATAACTGTGTGAGGGTAAATAACAGGGTAAATAACTTATCTACCCTGGTGGTTCTTAGATTTTTGGATTTTATGGACTAGTAAAATGTATTTAAAAATTTGAAGTATGTACAAAGAAGTATAACTTTTTATTTTTCTAAATAAGAGCATAATAAAATTAAACTGTAATCACCTCATCATGATATTATAAAGGAACATTTGAATATCAAAAAAGTTGGAAAGACAAAGTCACTGAATAAAAATTTTATACAATAAATTTAGCTTTATACAAAAACTGAATCTATTATATTTTACTTTTCTGTGTTTACTTAGGAGGACTAAAACTTGTTTTAAAAAATATGTCTTGGGTAATGCTAATATAGTCATCCCTTGTATTTAAGTAGGGCCTGAGACTTTCCTAAATCCTAAAACTAGCCAGTGATTGAAAGCAAGGAGTAGAAGGTATTTAAAGTACAGTCTTTTGCTTAGGATGGTTCCCTTTGAACACAAATCCAACATTTTGATATATGCAGCTGTTAGGCAGGAATCTAGACCCAATATGGTGGTGTTACCCGGCATAGCAGGCCTTTTGTTAAAGACTCCCTTCACCCTTGTACACACCCTCAGACTTACATATATCAGAGGTTCCAGCTGGGCAGCCACACTCCCCCGTGACCTGCAGCTCACCTGCATTCCACAAGTTCATAAACAGTAGTTTCAGTTAACAGTTTCCAAAGACCCCTTCCCCGTGACCTTTACTCAACTCCTGCCCTAGTAGTTTCAAGACCCCCCAGGCCCTGTTTGCACAACCGGGTTCCCACCTCTCAGGCTATAAGAAGCCCCTACCCTCTTCCCTCAGTGCGACTTCCTCGGCCCACGCCTTTGGACCGAGGAACCTCACCCGCAAGCCCTAATAAAAGGCTGTTCTCACTGCCATTTGCCTTGTGTCTTCGTTCCCGGTTCGGCTCCAGCCTCAGTTTACCTTTACAGTAGCAAATAGAGATTTATCATTTCTGCCTCCTTTCTTTTCCATTTCCTACAAAAATATCAGTGGTTCCAGGTCACTGTGAGGTAGGGATAGTAAGATTTTGTGCTTGTGTGTGTGCGCGCATGCATGTGTTCACGTGTTTAATGGTATGCATAAAAAAAAGTGCGTGCATATTTCAGTGTGTTGTACACACTCTACTATCAAATAATATTATCATTAAGCCTCAATTTTAGGTAGCCACTATGAACCTGGATCTTGGGAATATGGCCTTTACTAGTGTTCTTGTCCTTTTTCCAGTTGTGATGCTGGGACTAGCATGTATTTGTGTTCCTCCCTGAGAAGCAGAGTTACCTCTTTCCCCGTGTTTTTCTCTCTTAGGTTCAGTGAGTTTCCACCAAGCTATGATACTGATGCACTTCCCCCTAAAAATAAAGGATTTTGTTGCTTAGAGGACATAGGCCAGATGGGTCTTGGCAGCATTTCTCACCTAGTTTCAATGAGATTTCACTAGTGCCCTCAGATACAGGTTTGCAGGTTAAGGATTTTGTTTTGTAGGAGAGGTAGGCTAGATGGTTCTGAGTGGCTTTTCAACAGTGACTACTAGTCTCCTTTAGCCAGCAGTGAGGAGCTTGCTCAGAATTCTCCCCTATCTTCCGTGTGTGTGTGTGTGTGTGTGTGTGTGTGTGTGTGTTGAGGCAGGGTCTGACTCTGTCGCCCAGGCTGCAGTGTATGGCTGGATCACAGTTTATGGCAGCTTCGACCTCCTAGGCTCAGGTGATTCTCTCATCTCAGCCTCCCGAGTAGCTAAGATTACAGACATGCATCACTACACCCAGCTAATTTTGTAATCTTTTTGTAGAGACAGGGTCTCACTTTGTTGCCCAAGCTGATCTTGAACTCTTGGGCTCAAGTGATCCTCCTGCCTTGGCCTCTTAAAGTACTGAAATTATGGGTGTGAGCCACCGTGCCTGGCCTTTATATATAATTTGATTACAAATTTATTGACCACATGTGATTGTTAGGACTAAAATAATCAATGTAAAAGGATTATATTATAAAGTGTTAATGATTATTATTCTCCTAATCACAGTTATTATGGTTCCAATTTTTAAAAATCAAGATAGCAGTAGCAAAAGATATCATGTGATATATGTGTGCACTACCAGATATTAACTTACTTTTTGCAATTTTAATTTTATCTTTGTCATTTCACCACACTTAACATAAATAATCTGATATTTAAAATAGGTAAGTATGTACCGGAGAGAGTTTCAGATTTGAAAAATCCTTTTAAGACTTTCAGGAAAAAGAAGCAATGTAAGAGCAAAACCAAAAGTAAAAAGAAAATTATTTCTTGTTTTTTTTGCTTTCTATCTATTCATTTTAAGATCTTCTGTTTCTTTCTTATACTATCAGTTTATCAATCCTAAAGATTCTTCTTACCTTCATCAAGAGTGGTAATAATTTTAGCACTTACTGAACTCATCATTTCATGTCATTTTTCAAAAAGTCTCCTTCCATCTCCCTACTATTACCTTTTATATTACTAGGAATTTAGTTAATTCATCTTATTGCCTTGGAGAACCTTAAACTTAAAGCATCTTTGATGTGTGAGTATCTATAGCCTACTTAAAAAAAGCCTAAAGGAAGAAATGCCACCATTTTGCTATAATCCATTCAGGTGTTTAACAGCCCTAATTGAAGAGATGTTTCCATTTAATCAAATAGGCTTACAAGAAACATAAATTCTAGGCTCTGAGATTTTTTTTTTTTTTTTTTTTAATTTTGCAGCTGACATGAGGGGGCAGCTGTGCTGTTTTATGAAGGAGTAAAATACTAAGGAATTGTATTGACAGGGTCTCTAACACAAAGGCAGTTTGGTAAATACTTTCTTATTGTCTACATTTTTTGTAGTCTGAGTTGTATGCTTTCCCTATACCATGTTGACTTACTGTAAGTGTTTTAACCCCACTAGACTTGAGGCTCCTTCAGGGACAGAATTTTATCTTCTTCATCTGTTCTTTAATTGTACCAGCACTGGGAGGTAATTACTTAATTTTTGTTTGTTGGTTTGTTTTCTGAACTGGAGTTGTTTTGCATTTTAGTGACTTAAGACTGTTTATATACACCTAAATATTTTGCAGAATAGAGCAGAGAACATCACAGTTTGGGGCAAATGACCAGGTTTTTCTTGCCAACCCAAGGCTGTTGACATTTATTATGGAGCTTGAGACTTATCAGAGAGTTAGCTTCTTTAGAGTTCTTTGGAACTTTGGAGTACAGATTTGGTTGTAGATGCTGACTGTGGAAATTAAGCTGAAAATGTAAGAGAGTAACCAAAAGAAATGGCAGGTTAGGTTGTCTTTAAAACAGTGTTGTTGGCACTACGTTTTAAAATGGAACTAATACCACTCAGGTAGGCAGGGAGTACCAGGAAATTCATGAAGAGAAGGAATTATCATCTTGGAGCAGAGTTCTGTCATTTAACATATTTTTGGGGCATGGATGGCTTCCAGCCCCCAGATAAAGGATGAGTAAGAAAACAGAAGCAGGTACCAGAGCCAAATCCATCCCTAGAATTTTGAGCATATAGGGTTGGAGAAAGTGGAGACTCCAGAGCAACAATAGAACCTAGAGGTATTATCAGTCTTAGGTCTTTTTAGCAGCATAGGGATTGTGGCGTAGTTTTGGCAGCGTAGCTCTAATGCTAGGCCCTACAAGTAGATAAGATTATTTAATACTGAATTACTTTCATCTGAAGTCTTCCAGGGGTCTGACCATTCTGTCCAGATGTGGAACAAGAAAATGATAGATCTAGGATTATCATGATTCTTTTAAAAATTCCCTAGGAATTTGTTTGGATCTAGGATTGTAAAGCCATAGAGTACATTGTGGGTTCTCAGTAAATCCTTTGAGTGAATGAATAAATGAAAATAGCCACTTGGATCTCTTATGGCCAGTAATGCAACCTGATTTATTTGTGAATTATTTCCTTTGGGAATGATAATCTCATAACTTCAGCACTCATATATAAAATCTACAGGTTAAATTACCAGTCTGGATTGTAGGTTTTATTGGTATTACTTTTGTTGCTTTTGTTTACTGATATATGCTCCTCTCAGTAAATAATTGTTTAACACATTTTGTCGTAGAATATTATGTTTAGTGATTAACTTTATTTTGTACCTTTGTTAACTATGTGTTTTTTGAGTATATTGTGGGTATACTCATGTACCAAGTGCTGCAAGATCTATAAAGAATGAATATATAAGATGTATTCCCTGCCATTAAGGAGCTTAAGTTAGTGTACCTAACTCGTAGAAAGGTAGGTAACTATTCCAGTCAGTAAATGAAGAGTGTGATGAGTGATAGTTAAGAAGAAAATATTTATAAGTGCACATTCAAAACTGGTTGATGTCAGCCTAGTATTTTGAAAACATTCTCAAATATTCAATTTTTAATAAGGCACTGTTAAAAAATAGGAAGTACTGTTATTTCACATTTTAATTAGATAAGAATAACCCATTTATTTTTCATTAGTGGTGTTATTAGATCATTAATTTTCCAAAAGAAAATTTGTAGAATGCTAATGAAGCTACAGTAGGAAAGAAATAAATATTCTGTAAATAATCGTTCACCATATTTGATATTTGATTGGTTTAGAACATTAATACAAGTGTTCAGAATATTGTTTTATATTTTTAGTAAAAGCACATTAGTGTTCTTGGTTAGGCCTGTGTGCCTTGTTTCCTGTTATGGCATTTTAGGCCAGATTATTAAATCTATTTTGATTTAATGGTAACAGTGCCATCTACTGAGTCATCAACATGATATACCATCTATATTTCCAGAGGAAAAAAGAGGAGAAAATATATGATTATTCACTTTTTTTGTTTTTTATTTTATTTTTAAATTTGATTGCTGCTTTATTCAGTCTCAAAAGAAATTTTAATGAAAAAGTATGAGTAAGCAGGTGTCTTGATTCTAAAAATTTCCTTGGTTGGAAATAGCAATTGAACTTTAAATACATTCTCTTTCTAGTACATTAAACAGATTGAATTCTATCAAAAGCCTACTTGAACTACTTATAGTATATCTCACTTTATGCATCGTAATCCCATGTTTTCCTACTTTTTATATTCTCAATTCCTCAAGCATATCTTTTCTGCTTCCTAGGTCAGAGCATTTTAAATAGATTAAATAATAAATACTATATTGAATTTTTATATATTCAACTCAGTGGGATAATTAATTATGAAAATTATTTTGACACTTCGTCATTTCTTAAGTTCATAAGCATGTTTATAAAGGTATGATTAGATTTTCCCCTGAAAAGATGTTATAGAAAACATATATTTCCAAGAATGAGTAAACTTGAGTAAAATGTATTGTGTTGTATACTGTAACTAAATTTAAATCATATTCAGCACATGAAATAGTATATATATTTATATTTGTTGTTCTTAGTTTATTACTACTGAGACATTGCCTGTGTTTAATTACCTCTGTTTATAGTTACAGACCTTCACTAATGAAAGAACTATTCTCCCTTAAGAAGTTACCAAATCTGTTTTCCGTGCAACCATAAATCTGTTAGTGTTCTAGGGACTGGACTATATACAACTGAAAGGGAAAACTGTCACTATAATTGTGAAACTGAATGAAAATATAGTTAATATTTTTTTTTGTAGTTCAGCAACTTTTCCTGTTTGTTAACAGATACCCTTCCTCTTTAACACACACACTTTTGTGCTTTCTTAAAAAACTAGGGCAGGGGCAGTGGCTCACACCTGTAATCCCAGCACTTTGGGAGGCCGAGGAGGGTGAATCACTTGAGGTCAGGAGTTCGAGACCAGCCTGGCCAACATGGTGAAACCCCATCTCTACTAAAAATATAAAAATCAGCTGGGCGTGGTGGTAGGCCCCTGTAATCCTAGCTACTCAGGAGACTGAGGCAGGAGAATCGCTTGAACCCAGGAGGCGGAGGTTGCAGTGAGCCAAGATCATGCCATCACACACCAGCCTAGGTGACAGATCAAGACTCTATCTCAAAAAAAAAAAAATTAAATTTTTGTTTGACAAAATAGTGTATATTTATGGTATATAAAATGTTTTGTTACATATAGATAGTGGAATGTCTAAATGGAGCTAATTAATATATGCATTACCTCATATACTTATGTATTTGTTGTGAAAACAGTTAAAAAATCAGTTAGCAATTTGAAGTGTACAATATATTGTTATTAACTATAGTCACCATGATATATAATTGATCTCTTGGGTTTATTCTTCCTTTTAGCAGAAATTTTATATCTGATGACCAACATCTCCTCAATGTCATCCTCCATTCCTAGCCCTTGAGAACCACTATTGTATTCTCTGCTTATTTGAGTTTCACTTTTTTAGATTCCCCATGAGTGAAATCATATGGTATTCATTTTTTTTTGTGCTTGTATTATTTCATTTGGCAAAATGGATGAACCTTGAGGGTACTATGTTGTGAAAGACAAGATGTCTGTCTTTTTTTTTTTTAAGGTTGAATAGTCTTCCAGTGTATATGTATATACCACATTTTCTTTATCCATTCACCCATTGATGGACAATTAGGTTGATTCCATATCTTGGCTATTGTGAATAATGCTGAAATAAAGCATGGGAATGCAGATATCTGTTTGACATACTGATTTCATATACTTTTTTTTTGAGATAGAGTTTTGCTTCACTCTTGTTGCCCAGGCTGGAGTGCAGTGGCGCAATCTCTGCTCACTGCAACCTCCACCTCCTGGGTTCAAGTGATTATCATGCTTCAGCCTCCCAAGTAGCTGGGATTACAGGCGGCTGCCACCATGCCCAGCTAATTTTTTGTATTTTTGGTAGAGATAGGGTTTCACTATGTTGGCCAGGCTGGTCTTGAGCTCCTGATCTCAGGCGATCCACCTGCCTCGGTATCCCAAAGTGCTGAGATTACAGGCGTGAGCCACCACGCCTGGCCCAATTTCATATACTTTTGATATATACCCTGAAGTGGGATATTGACTCGAAGGGTTGTTTTATTTTTAATTTTTTGAGGAACCCCCTTACTGTTTTCCATTATGGCTGTAGTAATTTACGTTCCCACCAACAGTGTGAAAGGATTTCATTTTCTTCTCCTCCTCATTTACACTTATTTTTCATCTTTTTGATAAAAGCCATTCTAACAGGTGTGAGGTGATATCTTATTGTGGTTATAATTTGTATTTGCCTGATGATTAGTGATGTTGAGCATTTTTTCATAAACCTGTTGGTCATTTCTATGTCCTTTTTTGAGAAATGTCTTTTTCAGGTCTTTAGCCTGCTTTTTAACCTGGTTGTTTTCTTGCTATTTAGTAGTTTGAGTTCCTTATATATTCTGGGTATTAAGCTCTTACCAAATATATGGTATATTAGTCTGTTTTCACACTGCTATAAAGAAATACCCAAGACTAGGTAATTTATAAAGGAAGGAAATTTAATTGCATTGCCTCACAGTTTCACATGGCTAGGGAGGCCTCAGGAAACTTACAATCATGGCAGAAGGTAAAGGGGAAGCAAGGACCTTCTTCACTTGGTGGCAGGAGAGAGAAGAGAAAGCGAAGTGGGAAGAGCCCCTTAGAAAACCATCAGGCCTTATGAGAACTCACTCACTATCATGAGAACAGCATGGGGGAACTGCCCTCATGATCCAGTCACCTCCTATCAGATCCCTCCCTTGACACATGGGGAATTACAATTCAAAATGAGATTTGGGTGGGGACACAGAGCCAAGCCATTATCATATAGTTTGCAAATATTTTCTCTCATTATGTAGGCTGTCTCTTCACTCTGTTGATCGTGTACTTTGCTGGGCAAAAACCTTTTAGTTTGCTAGAATCCCATTTGTCTATTTTTGCTTTTGTTTCCTGTGCTTTTGGGGTCATATTCAAAATACCATTCCCTACTTTGGGAGGCCGAGTTAGGTGGATCACTTGAAGTCAAGAGTTTGAGACCAGCCTGGTCAACATGGTGAAACTCCGTCTCTACTAAAAATATAAAAATTAGCCAGGCGTGGTGGCAGGCTCCTCTAATTTCAGCTGCTTGGGAGGCTGAGGCAGGAGAATCGCTTGAACCTGGGAGTCGGAGGTTACAGTGAGCCAAGATCGCGCTACTGCATTTTAGTCTGGGCGACAGAGCAAGACTCCATCTCAAAAACAAAAACAAAAAACAAACAAAAATACCATTCCCTGGACCAGTGCCAATAAGCTTTTCCTGTAAGATTTCTTCCAGTGGTTTCACAGTTTCAGGTTGTATATTTGAGTCCTTAAGCCATTTTGAGTTGATTTGTATATGATGTGAGGTAAAAGTCCAAATTTATTCTACTGCATGTGGATATCCAGTTTTCCCAATATCATTTGTTGAAGGGACTGTTCCTTCTCCATTGTGCATTCTTGACATCTTTGTCAAAAATTGGTTGACTTATTTCTGGTCTCTATTCTGTTCTATTGGTCTGTGTGCCTGTTTTTGTGCCAGTACCATGCTGTTTTGATTACTGTAGCCTTGTAGGAGATTTTCAAATCAGGCAATATGATGCATCTAGCTTTATGCTGTTTGCTCAAGATTGTTTTCCTATTTAAGGTCTTTTGTCGTTCCATTTGAATTTTAGGATTTTTCTAAATCTGTGAAAAATGGCATTGGAATTTCTACAGTGGTTACATGAATTTGTAGATCACTTTGGGTAGTATGGGCATTTTACCAAAATTTTTACAATTCTGGGTATATTTCAGTTTTTCTGTGTCTTAAATTTTTTTGTGTGCATATTTCATACTTGTCAGTGTGCAGATTTTTCAATTCCTTGGTTAAATTTATTCCTCTCTCTCTCTCTGTGTGTGTGTGTGTGTGTGTGTGTGTGTATATATATACGTCTGTGTTTGTAGCTATGGTAAATGGTATTGGTTTTTGATTTTTTTCAGATATTTTGTTAGTATATAGAAATGCTACTGATATTTGTACGTGGTTTTGGATCTTAAAACTTTACTGAATTCTTTGGTTAGTTTTAACAGTTCTTGTTTTTTTTTTTTTTTTTTTGTGGAGTCTAGGATTTTCTATACATATGATGCTATCAGCAAACAAAGACAATGTAACCTCTTCCTTTCCAATTTTGATGTTTTTATTTCTTTTTTTGCCTAATTTCTCTAACAAAGACTTCCATTAACTACATTGAATAGAAGTCATGAGAGTGGGTATGCTTGTCTAGTTCCTGATCGTAGAAGAAAAATTTTCAACTTTCTACTGTTGTGTATGATGTTAGCTGTGGACTTTTCATATATGGTCTTTATTGTGTTGTGGTGCATCCTTTTATAACGCATTGTTTTATTTTCCCTTTGCCTTCTTTGACACACTGGTTATTGAATAACCTGTTGCTTAATTTCCACATAGTTGTGGTTTCCTACCACATTTCGTACCATTGTGGTTGGAAATAATAAGTGATACCGTTTGGATCTTCTTAAATTTATTGAAATGTATTTTGTGGGCTAACATATGATCTATTATGGAATGTTTGGTATGCACTTGAATGTGGATTCTGCTGCTGTTGGAAGGAATATGCTGTGTATATCTGTGAGGTCCATTTGGTCCATAGTGCTGTTTGATTCTGTTGTTTCATTATTCATTTTCTTACTGGATATTCTCTTTATTGCTGAAGCTGGGATATTGATGTTTTCTATCGTTACTGTTTTGCCGTCTATTTCTCCATCAGTTCTGGTAGTATTTGTGTACATATTTAGGTGGTCTGATGTTGGGTGCATATAAACTTACAATTGTTATATTTTCTTGATGAACTGATCACTTTCTAATTATATAATGACCTTTTTTTTCTTTTTTCTTTTTTTTTTTTTTCTGAGATGAAGTCTTGCTCTGTTGCCCAGGCTGGACTGCAGTGGCGTGATCTCAGCTCACTGCAACCTCTGCCTCTTGGGTTCAAGCAATTCTCCTGCCTCAGCCTCCTGAGTAGCTGGGATTATAGGTGCCTGCTACCACACCTGGCTAATTTTTGTATTTTTAGGAGAGATGGGGTTTTACCATGTTGGCCAGGATGGTCTCAATCTCTTGACCTCATCATCCACCTGCCTCACTCTCCCAAAGTGCTGGGATTGCAGGCATGAGCCACCATGCACTATATAATGTATAATGCCTTTTTTTCTTTTTAATCTCTTGTGACTTAAAGTCTAATTTGTTATGAATACAGCTACTCCTGCCGTCTTTTGGTTTCCATTTCCCTGGGGTACCTTTTTCTATCCTTTCACATTCAGCCTATTTGTGTCCTTACAGATGAAATGAATCCCTTGTAGGCAGCATATAGTTGAGTCTTGTTTTTAATTTTTTTTAAAAAATATCCAATCAGCCACTCTGTCTTTTGATTCAGGAATCAGTCCATTTACAATCAAGGTATGTATTGATAGGTAAAGATATGCTACTACTAATTTTGCATTTTCTGGTAGCTTGTAGATTCTTTGTTTCTTATATTCTGATTGGCTTTCTTTTTGATTTGATTATTTTTCTGTAGTAGTATGCTTTGGTTCCTTTCTCTTTATTCTCTTGTATCTACTACAGCATTTTTCTTTGTGGTTACTATGAGGCCTACATAAAGCATCTTGTCACTCTAACAGATTATTTTAATCTGATAATTGATTTAACTTTAATCTTTTACTAAAACTATATGCTAACTTCTCTTGCCTCCCACATTTTCTGTTATTAATGTCACAGTTTACATCTTTTATATATTGTGTATCCATTAACAAATTATTGTATCTATGGTTAATGCTTTTCTTATAACTTTCATACTGTAGTTAAAAGTGATTTATGTACCACCATTATAGTATTAGAGTGTTCTCTATTTGAGTATATTCTTAGCTTACAGTGAGTTTTATACTTTCATATGTTTACATGTTGCTAGTTAGCATCCTTTACTTTCAACTAGATTTCTCTTTAGCATTTCTTGTAAGGTAGGTATGGTGGATAATTTTAGGTGTCTTATTGACTGGATGAGGAACACATAGGGAATTGGTAAAGCATTGCTTTGGGGCATATCCATGAGGATGTTCTGAGGATGTTCTAGAGGAGATTTGTTTGTGAGTCTCAGTGGACTAAGTGTGCAAGGTCTGCCGTCAGTGTGGGCAGGCATCATCCTATCGGCCATGGGCTGGTAGAGAACAAAAATAAGAGAAAGACAAGTTGGTCTCTGTCTCTGTCCTGGATCTGGGATATACTCTCCTGTTCTTGAACATTAGTACTCCAGGCTCTCTGACCTTTGTACTTCAAGAGTTACACCTCTCCCCGTCCTAGGTTTGCAGGCTGTTGGACTTAGGAGTCAGCTGTGTTACTGGCATACAGAGTCTGTAGCTTGCAGATGACCTGTTGTAGGATTTTTCAGCCTCTGTAATTACATAAGCCAATTGCCTTAATAAATCTCCTCTTATATATCTATATTTATATCTATCTATGTATATCCTATTGATTCTGTCTATGTAGAGAACCTTGACTAATACAGTGAGTCTGGTAATTATGAACTCTCAAAGCTTTTGTTTGTCTGAGAAGGTCTTTAGCTCTCCTTTATTTCTGAAGGACAGCCTTGCTGAGTATAGCATTCTTGGTTGACAGATTTTTGTTTGTTTGTTTGTTTTCTCTCCCTTTCAGCATTTTGAATATTCTCACATGCTCTCCTAGCCTGCGAGGTTTCTGCTGAGAAATCCACTGATCGTCTTAAAATGTTTCCCCTTGTATGTAGTAGGCATTTTTTTTTCTTGCAGCGTAAAAACTTTCTTTTTGTCTTTGCCATTTGAGAATTTATTTTTAATGTGTCTCAATTATTTTGAATTGTCAGGTGGTTTGTAAATATAAATTTCTTTAGAGTCATTCAGTAGTATGTTATTTTGCCAGTTTTTACAGACTAGCTTTGACAGAAGAAGCTCTTTACCAATCAGCCTGTCTGGTGTTTCTGGGTGGGCTTGCTACTAGAATTCTTGGGCAGGCTGGCTTAGTGCCCGTGTCAGCAGTTTGTCAGTCCTGGTGCCTGAGCTCATAGGAGCCTGCCGGGTGCCCAGACTTAACCAGTTATGTCTGCTTGGGGCAGGCCTGGAACCTGGGTGCATGGGGGCTGGCTTGGCATCAGAGTCCAGTCAAATGGGCCTACTAACTGAATTTATAGGGGCATGGAACCTGTGTCTATGGGGGCTGACCTGTCACTGGGATCTACTGGGGTAGGCTTGGTATCTGGGTGTCTGGGATCTACTGGGGTGGTCCTACAGGCTGCATCCCTGGGATGGGTCTAGAGTCTGAATCCATGGGAACTGGCAGGACACTGGGGCAGGCCTGGAACTTTAATCTGGAGGAGTGGGTCTGGGGTTTTGATCTGTGGGAGACAGACTGAAGCATGGGTCCACATGCGTGGTCTTGGAGCCTTGGCTTGTTGGAGTAGTCCCAGCACTGGGATCTACTACCAGGCCTAGGTGGTGGGTCTGCTGAATGCTGCCTGGTGCTGGGGTTATCCTGGAGCCCGGGGCTGCAGGGGCCAGTTTGGAGCCTGGAGCTGTGAATGCTGGCCTGGTGCCTTGGGTTGTATGGGCCAGTTTGGAGTCTCATTCCATGGGCATGGGCGTGGATTCTGCATCTGTGCTGGCTAGCACGGAGGCTGGGGCCACAGGGGCTGGCGTAGTACTGGTCTTGTGTTACTTTTTAAAGGAAGTGTAATTCTTTTATAGCACAAATGTTTAGCTCTTTTAGCTCTTTAAAAATAAATCTGGATTTTGTTTTTCAAGAGGGAAACAGTATGGCATAATGGAAGGAGAAAGGGACTCGGAGTCAGCCCAATATTAATCATGTCTGAGCCACTTATTAGTTGAAAGGTCTTCATCAGTTTACTAACCCTCTCTGCACCATTTTTTTTTTTAAATCTTGGAAATGTGTATAATAATGCCAATAATATCTATAATAAGAGGGAGCTTCAGGATTGCAATCTGCTTAGAAGAGTAGGAGGCTAAAAACTTATCTTAAAAATTTATGGCAAGCATATTTTCTATGCACAATCTAAGTTTATTTGGGGAATTTGGTGGGATAGGAAATTTTGGTGGAAATAATAGGAAGAAAATACCTTCACGTCAATCCCTTAGGGCTGCCAGCAGAATAATGTATTTATGTAATTAAGACTATTATAATTAAGAGTAGTATATTTTTAATGAATACTGACTATCTTCTGTATTTAATTACTGAAAGAGGTGAACTGTTTTAAAATCCTCTTTTTCTTTAGAATGAATTCCAACCATTTAAATAATTCATAATTTGAAATAACATTCTTCAATTTGTTCTTCTATTGTTCTGATATTTAAGGGTCTTGAATTGCCATGTTTTCCTTTTCTTAAATCAATGTCTGTGTCATTTAATACACTTTCCTTTTGATAAGCAATTGGACATTGGTGTCATAACTGAAAAAAATAGTCTATAGCAGCACATCTCTAATTTTCATTTCAGTTTAATTGCCTAGGAATCTTGTTGACTGATGATTCTGATTTAGTAGGTCTAAAGGTGGGACCTGAGAGTCTGCATTTCTGACTAACTCCCAGATGCTGCTGTTACTAGTCTATAGACCACACTTAAAAGTGGCATGGGACTTAAAATAGGGTAGATTATCACAAAATTTTAAAGGTGGAAGGAACTGTACAAAGTTGATGATTCTTAAAAACACGCATACAGTCCTACTTTCAGGGTGAGGACACTAAAACTTAGAGAATCTGAGGGTCTTGGGATCAGGTTGCAATAGCTAGCAGAACCGTAAGAAATTCGATTCATTCAATAGTTTCTGTGTGCTTTCTACCACACCAGTGCCTCTTAATTTTCAGTTATTCACATATATTATGTAGGTTCCTAGGTAAATCTCTATAGGGAAGCTGAAATCCCTGGAATGTGCTATGTTCCAATTATTCCTTCTTCAAGTAATTGAAGATATTATTAAATTATGGCAAGGTTTGTCAACCAAAGTCTCGGTGATATCTGTACACATACATTAAAGTAAAATGAATACATACGCAATCCGCTGTCAGAATTTTAGGAATCCTGATCTTTACTGTTTTGACAGATCCCTTCTAAAGTTGTGTTTTAGAGACTGATTTTTCAATTTGATTAATAAATAAAGCAAAGAAAGAACTAAAGCAATTTTGCATGAGGAGAGGATGAATGAGATTTCACTATGGACAGAATTGTGACTATATTTCACCATATGGCCTTTAATGTCTGACCCAGTCAAGGTTATATACAATCTCTCTGTACTCTTCTGTTTCCCAGTATCATATCTGGAACCAAGACACTTGGACAAGAATCCTATTTTAGATAGAGGACTGAAAGTAGTAAATGTAAATATTGGTAAGACATTGCATTTGATATATGATTAGTTTTGGACAATCTTAAATTGCATACCAGCTCTCCAATGTTAGCCATTTTTAATCAACTCAATTTTTAAACAAAAATTTATAGATATGACTGAACCGAAGATTTCTATAGAGAGCTTCAACATAAGATTTGATCAAGCAGAAGAAAGGATCAATAAGCTCACAGACTGGTTATTAGAAATTACCCAGTCAGAGGAACAAAACGAAAAAAGAATGAAAAAGAGTGAGAAAGTCTGTGAGAATTATGGGGCAATGAAGCAAACCAATCTTTGCATTATAGGAGTTCCAGAAGGAACACAGAGAGAGAAAGGAGTAGTGAATGTATTTAAATAAATAATGACTGAAAACTTTCATAAACTAGGTACAGATATAGATAATCCACACATAGGAAGCTGAAAGGTCTCCAGCTATGCTCAGTTGAAACAATGCTACAGTAAGACATAGTAAAACTCTCAGAAGTGTTAAGACAAAGAGAGGATCCTGAAAGCAGCAAGAGAAAAGAAGCAAATCTCGTAAGAGAGAACTCTTTCCAATATGGCTATCGTTAGATTTCTCAGCAGAAACCTTGCAGGTCAGGATAGAGTGGAAAAAAAAAAGCAAACAAAAATGTCTTGCTGAAAGGAAAAAAAACAAACTAGGAACCATAAAGTTGTCCCTCAGAAATGAAGGAGAGATAAAGACTTTCCCAGACTAATAAGAACTGAGGAAGTTTGCTAGACTTGCCGTATAAGAAATGCAAAAGGAAATTCTTTAAGCTGAAAGAAAAGGATGGTACTTGGTAATATGAAAACATATAAATGTGTAAAATTCACTGGTGAAAGTAAGTATGTAGTCAGATTCAGAATGCTGTATGTAATTCTATAATGATGGTGTGTAAATCAATTTATCTTTAGTAAGTTTAAATATAAAGCTGTTAAAATAGGTATATTTATAATAATTAAGTGATATACAGTATATAAAATATGTAAATTTTGACCTCAATAATAATATATTGGTGGGTAATAAAATTGTAGAATTTTTATTATATGTTATTGAAGTTATCAGCCTAAAAATAGCCTGTTACAGCCGTAATATGTTTTATGTAAGCCTCATGGTAACCACAAATGAAAGAGTTATAATAGATACATAGGAGGTAAGTAAGAAATCAAAGCATACCACAACAGAGAATCATTAAATTACAAAGGAAGACAGGTAGGGTGGAAGAAGGGAACAAAGAATCTGCAAAGCTACCAGAAAACAATGAACAAAATGGCAGTAGTATGTCTTTATCTATCAAACAAGTAGTTTAAATGTCAGTGGATTAAATTCTCCCATCAAAAGACACAGAGCGGCTGAAAGGATTAAAAAAAAAAAGTCCAATCTATATGCTGTTAATAAGAGACTCATTTCATCTTTAAGGACACAAATAGACTGAAAGTGAAGAAATGGGAAAAGATAGTCTATGAAAATGGAAACCAAAAGAGAACAGAGGTTGCTATACTTAGATGAAATAGACATTAAATAAAAAATTGTGAAAAGAGGCACAGAAGATTATATAATGATAAAAGTGTCAGTTAATCAAGAAGATACAACAATTGTAAACAGATATGCACCCAATATCAGAACACCTAAATACATAAAGCAAATATTAATAGATCTGAAGGGAGAGACAAGACTACAAGACAGTAATAGTATAGGACTTCAATATTTCACACTTACCAATAAATAGATCATCCACTTAGAAAATTAATATGGAACTTGATATATAATTTGATGTGTGGACTTCAATCACAGTAAAGCAACTGTACCTAACAAACATATATCAGAATAGTTCATCCAGCAACACTGGAACTCACATCCTTCTTAAGCATATGCTAAACTTTCTCCAGGGTATACCATATGTTGGTCTAGAAAACAAATCGCAATACATTTAAGAGTATTTAAATGATATCAAGTATCTTTTTTAACCACAATGGTATGAAATTAGAAATCATTAATAGAAAGAATTTCAAAAAAATACAAATATATAGAAATTAAACATGCTTCTCAATAATCAGTGGGTCAAAGAAGAAATTAAAAGGACAATAAAACAATACCTTGAGACTAATGAAAGTGGACACTGAACATATTATTTTGTATCGGATGCAGCAAACCATAAGAGAGAAGTTTATAGCAGTAGATGCCTACACATAAAACAAGAAAAATCTCAAACCATCTAGTGTTACACTTCAAGGAATTAGAAAAAGAGTAAGCGCAAAGTTAGTTGAATGGATGAAATATTAAAAATCAGAGCAGAAATAAATGAAATAGAAATTATAAGACCAATAGAAGAGATCAACAAAACTAAGAGTTTTTTTTTTTAAAGATAAAATTGACAAACCTTTGGCTAGACTGAAAAAATAGTGAAGAGTTAAAGAAATAAAATCAGAAATGAAAGAGGAGACATTACATCTTATATCACTGGAATATGAAGGATCATAAGAGACAACTAGAGCAATAATATGCCAACAAATTAGATAACCTAAATTCCTGGAAACATACATCTTACCAAGACTGAGTCACGAAGAAGTTGAAAATCTGTATAAACTAATAATAAGGAGGTTGAATCAACAATCATAAACCACCCAAAAAGCAACCCAGGACCTGATGCCTTTACTAGTGAATTCTATCAAATATTTAAAGAATAAACACCAGTATTTCTCAAGCGCTCTCAAAAAATTGAAAATTTATGAGAGAAAATGTCCAAACTCATTTTAAGAGGCTGTTATTACCATGATACCAAAGTTAAAGACATTACAAGAAAAAAAAAAAAAAAAAGCAGGCCAATATTGTTGATGAAGACAGATGCAGAAATTCTCAACAAAATAGTAGCAAACCAGTATGTGAAAAACATCATACACCATGATCAAGCAGGATTTATTCCTAGGATGCATTTATATCTGTGGTTCAACATTTACAAGTTGGTAAATGTCATACATTAATAGAAGAAATTACAAAAACCATGTGATTATCTCAATAAATGCAGAAAAAGCATTAGAGAAACTTTAACATTTTTTATGATAAAAACCCTCCGCAAGTTAGGTACAGAGGAATGTACCCGAACACAATAAAGGTTGTATATGATAGGCCCACAATTAACATCATACTCAACAGTGGGAAGGTGAAGATGTATAAAAAAAAAAAAAGGATGTAAATTACTACATGACATCATAAAATATTGTTGGGGGATGGAATAACAGTGTAGAGTGACTTTATGCAATCAAACCAAAGTCGTTATCAGCTTAAAATAGTCCAACTGTAAGATGTTTCATGTAAACCTCTTGGTCACTATAAAGGAAAAAATCTATGCTAGATACACTTAAGATAGAAAGTAGGAATCAGAGCATAGCACTAGAGAAAATCATCTAACCATAAAGGAAGACATCAAGAAAGGAAGAATCACAAAACAACTGGAAAACAATGAACAAAATAGCAATAGTAAATCATTACCTATAAATAATTACCTTGAATGCTAATAGATTAAATTTTTCAAAGATAAGATAGAGGGTGACTGAATCAATCAGAAAACAAGACCCAAGTATGTTCTGCCTACAAGAGAATCACTCTCACCTTTAAGGGCACATATAGATTGAATATGACAGGATAGAAATAGATAATCCATGCTGATAGAAACCAAAGGAAAGCAGGAGTAGCTGTACTTGTATCAGATGAAATAGAATTTAAATAAAAATTATAAAAAGAGACAAAGAAAAGGTCATTATATAATGTAAAGGTATCAATTTATGAAGAAGATATAACAATTGTAAATATATCTGCACCCAACATCAGAGTACCTACATATGTAAAGTAAATATTAATAAATCTGAAGAATGAGATGGACTACAATATAGTAGTAGTAAAGACTTTAGTATTCCTCTTTAAATAATGAACAGATCATCCAGACAGAAAATGATATAGAACTTTAACTACATCTTAGACCAAATGTAACAAGTATACATAGAGCATTTCAGCCTTCTATCAAACAGTAGCAGAATCCACATTTTTCTCGAGCACTTTGGGAAACTTCTCCAGGATAGAGCATATGTCAGACTAGAAGATCTTAACAAATTTAAGAAGATTGAAATTATTCCAGATATCATCTCCAGTGACAATGGTATGAAAATAGAATTCATAACAGAAGAAATATTGCAACATTTAGAAATTTGCACAAATTTACATGACCCTAAACAACCAAGAGTAAAACTGAAATGGGAAATTAAAAATATCTAGAGACAGATGAAAATACTACATAACAAAACTTACGGGATACAACAAAAGCATTTCTAAGAGAAGTTTATAGCAATAAACACACAGATCAAAAATAAGAAAAATCCACTAAAACAGTCTAATGCTGTACCTCAAAGGACTAGAAAAAAGAACAATATAAATCCCTAGTTTACAGTAGTAAAGAAAAAAATAAAGGTCAGGACAGAAATAAATGAAATAGAGACTGTAAAACAGTAGAAAGGATGAACAAAACAGAATTGATTTTTTTCAAAAGATAAACAGTTGACAGAGTTTTAACTAAGAAAAATGACACAAGACTGAAATATATAAAATCGAAAATGAAAGAGTAGGCAGTACAGGAGATACCACAGAAATACAGATGACAAGAGACTACTGTGAAAAAGTATATACAAACAAATTAGATAATCTAAAAGACATGGGTAAGATCCTGAAATGTACAACCTACCAAGCCTGAATCATTAAAAAAAATAGAAAAGCTTAACATAACAATAGCCAGTAAGGAGATTAAGTTAATAATAAAAAATAGCTATTATCTGAAAAAGTTCAGGACTTGATGGTTTCACATCTGAACTTTACAAACATTTAAAGAAGTAATACCAATCCTTCTGAAATTCTTCCAAAAAAATTGAGGAGTGGATAAAACTTTCAAACTCATTTTAAGAGGCCTGTATTACCCTGATACCATAGACAAGCAAGTACATTATAAGAAGATATTACAGGCCAGTATTCCTGATGAACATAGATGCAGACATTCTCAATAAAATACTAGCAAATTAAAATCAGTAACACATTATAAGGATCTGTTATCATGCTCAAGTTGGATTTATTTCTGGGATGCAAGGTTGGTTCAACTCATACACATCAGTAGAGGTCATGCACTACATTAACAAAAAGAAGGACAAAAATATGGCTATCTCAATAGATGCAGAAGAGGCATTTGACAAAATCTAGACTATTAAGTATAGAAGATTGTATTAGTCCATTCTCACATTACTATAAAGAACTGCCCGACAGCAGCCCCAGTCAGGAGCTTATAGACAAAACTCCCATCTCCTTGGGACAAAGTACCTGGGGGAAGGGGTAGCTCTGGGCGCAGCTTCAGCAGACTTAAACGTTCCTGCCTGCCAGCTCTGAAGAGAGCAGCAGATCCCGGAGCACAGCACTCGAGCTCTGCTAAGGGACAGACTGCCTCTTCAAGTGGGTCCCCATGCCTCCATGGGCAAAAGTTGGAAGCATTCCCTTTGAAAACTGTCACAAGACAAGGATGCCCTCTCTCACCACTCCTGTTCAACATAGTATTGGAAGTTCTGGCCAGGGCAATCAGGCAAGAGAAGGAAATAAAGGGTATTCAAATAGGAAAAGAGGACGTCAGATTGTCTCTCTTTGCAGATAACGTGATTGTGCATTTTGAAAACCCCCTTGTCTCAGCCCAAAATCTCCTTAAGCTGATAAGCAATGTCAGCAAACTCTCAGGATACAAAATCAATGTGCAAAAATCACACAAATTTCTATACATCAGTAATAGAGAAACAGAGAGTGAAATCTTGAATGAACTCCCATTCACAATTGCTATAAAGAGAATAAAATACTAAGAATACAACTTACAACAAGGGATGTGAAGGAACTCTTCAAGTAGAACTACAAACCACTGCTCAAGTGGAAATAAGAGAGGACACAAGGAAATGGAAAAACATTCCATGCTTATGGATAGGAAGAATCAATACCATGAAAATGAGCATACTGCCCAAAGTAATTTGTAGATTCAGTGCTATCCCAATCAAGCTACCATTCACTTTCTTCAAAGAATTAGAAAAAACTACTTTAAATTTCTTATGGAACCAAAATAGAGGCTGTATAGCCAAGACAATCCTAAGCAAAAAAGAAGAAAGCTGGAGGCATCACACTACCTGAATTCAAACTGTATCACAAAGGCTACAGTAACCAAAATGGCATGTTACTGATACAAAAACAGATATATAGGCCAGTGGGACAGAATGGAGTCCTCAGAAGTATCGCCACACATCTACAGCCATCTTATCTTTGGCGAACATGACAAAAGCAATGGGGAAAGGATTCCCTATTTAATAAATGGTGTTGGGAAAACTGGCTAGCCATATGCATAAAAGTGAAACTAGAATCCTTCCTTACACCTTTTACAAAAATTAACTCAAGATAGATTAAAGACTTAAACCTAAGGCCTGAAACCATAAAAACCCTAGAAGAGAACCTAGGCAATACTATTGAGGACATAGGCATGGGCAAAGACTTCATGCCTAAAACACCAAAAGCAATGGCAACAAAAACCAAAATTGATAAATGGGATCTAATTAAACTAAAGAATTTCTGCACAGCAAAAGTTACTACCATGAGAGTGAACAGGCAGCCTACAGAACGGGAGAAAATTTTTACAATCCATCCATCTGACAAAGGGCCAATATCCAGAATCTAGAAGGAACTTAAACAAATATACAACAACAACGACAACAACAAATACCCATCAAGAAGTGAGCAAAGGATAGGAACAGATATTTCCCAAAAGAAGACGTTTACGTGGCCAACAAACATATGAAAAGAAGCTCATCAGCTCATCATCATTCGTCACTAGAGAAATGCAAATCAAAACCACAATGTGATACCATCTCATGCCAGTTAAAATGGCTATCATTAAACAGTCAGAAAACTACAGATGCTTTAGTGGATGTGGAGAAATAGGATTGCTTTTACATTGTTGGTCAGAGGGTAAATTAGTTCAACCATTATGGAAGACACTGGCAATTCCTCAAGGATCTAGAACCAGAAATACCACTTAACCCAGCAATCCCATTACTGGGTATATACCCAAAGGATTATAAATCATTCTACTATAAAGACACATGTACATATATGTTTATTGCAGCAGTATTCACAATAGCAAAGACTTGGAACCAACCCAAATGCCTATCAATGATAGACTGGATAAAGAAAATTTGGCACTTATACACTGTGGAATATCAAAGATTTACCTCTAAACATAATAAAGACAATATACCACAAGCCCATAGTGAATATTATACACAGCACTGAAAAGTTGAAGGCCTTTTTCCTAAGATGAGGAACAAGACATGGGCACTCACGCTTACCACTTTTGTTCAACACAGTACTGAAAGTACTAACCAGAACAGTTAGGCAAGTCAAATAAATAAAAAGGATTCAAATAGGAAAGGAAGAAGTTAAATTGTTTTTCCATATAGATGACATAACCTTATATATAGAAAAGCTTAAAGGCTCCACCAAAAACCTGTAAGAATTGATTAATAAATTGTATAAAGTTGTAGATTACAAAATCAACATATAATTGTTAGTAGCATTTCTATACAATAACAACAAATTACCTCAAAAGGAAATTAAGAACACAATCCTATTTACAGTAGCTACAAAAATAAATTAGGTATAAATTTACCCAAAGAGGTAAAAACTCTGTAAGCAGAAAACTATAAACCATGTATGTAAGAAATTTAGGAAGATAAAATAAAGGGAAAGATATCTCATGTTCATGAATTGAAAGGATTAACATTATTAAAGTGTCTCTACTGCCCAAAGTTATCTACAGATTCTATGCAAACCCCATCAAAAATTCCAATGACATATTCCCCAGAAAGTGAAGGAAAAAAAAAAAATCCTAAAATTCTAATGAAATCACAAACACTTCCAAATAGCTAGAACAATGTTGAGTAAAAAGGTCAAAGCTGAAGGCCTCATAGTACCTGATTTGAAAATCTACTACAAAGCTGTGTTAATCAAATCAGCATGATGCTGGCATAAAAGCAGACACTCAGATCTACAGGATAGAATGGAAAAGCCAGAAAAAAAATCCACATATCTATGGTCAATTGATTGTTGATGAAAATGCTAAGATCACACAATGGGGGAAGGGAGGTCTCATCAATAAATGGTCATGGGGAAACTGGATATTCACTTGCAGAAGAATATTAGACTCCCACCTCACGTCATATATAAAAATCATCTCAAAATGGATTAAATACTTAAATGTAAGACCTAAAACTGTAAAAGTAGTAAATAAATCATAGGAGAAAAGCTCTCTGTCATTGGTATGATCACACATACTTTGGATATAACCCCCAAAGCACAGACCACAAAAGTACAAATAGACAGATGGGATGATATCAATCTAAAAAGCTTCTGCACAGCAAAGGAAACAGAATGAAGAGAAAACCTGTGAAATAGGAGGAAATACATGAGACCATATGTTTGATAAGGGATTAATATCCAGAATATATGAGGAACTTGAAAGTAAGAAAACAATCTGATATAAAAATGTACAAAGGACCTATATAAACATTTTTGAAAACAAGACCTATAATTGGCCAACAGGTTTATGAAAAAGTGATGAACATTACTAATCATCAGAAAAAAGGAGATTATAACTCTAATGAGATACTATCTTACAGCTGTTAGAATGGCTACTTTAAAAAAGACTGGCTGGGCACGGTGGCTCACGCCTGTAATCCCAGCACTTTGGGAGGCTGAGGCGGGCAAATCACAAGGTCAGGAGATTGAGACCATCCTGGCTAATACGGTGAAACCCGTTTCCACTAAAAATACAAAAAAAATTAACTGGGCGTGGTAGTGGGTGGCTGTAGTCCCAGCTACTTGGGAGGCTGAGGCAGGAGAATGGCATGAACCCGGGAGGCGGAGCTTGCAGTGAGCTGAGATTGCGCCACTGCACTCCTGCCTGGGCGACAGAACGAGACTCTGTCTCTCAAAAAAAAAAAAAAAAAAAAAAAACAAAGACCGAAGACGAGTATTTGCAAGGTTGTGGAGAAAAGAGAACCCTTGAAGACTGTTGGTTGGGTTGTAAGTTAGTATTACAGCCATAATCGAAAACAATATGGAGGTATCTCAAAAATTAAAAGTAGAACTATCTTGTCATCCAACAGTTTTACTTACTATTTGGTGTATGTCCAAAGGAAATCATATCTGTATCAAAGAGATACCTGTACTTCTGCCACAGCATCCTTGGAGTGTCACTTTTCTAGCTGGGAACCTCTGTGGCTGGTATTGCCCGAATTTTACTTGGGCCTGCTTGGCTTGTTCTGCCCACTCTGCCTGACATTATACACTCTGCTTGCGCTAACAGCCTGTATCCTGTACCTGCCAAGGGCGAGCCAGGTACGGAGTGGTGAGGGGTGTGTGAGGTAGCATATGATCCAGCCACTGTTCACAGCCAAGCACACTAGTTGTGGTGTGGTGGACACCTCTAGGTGCCGGCACAGGTGCTGGCACCGTGCAAGGCTGCGGCTCAATGAGGCATACCACGAGCAGCTTCCACGGCTGCCACTGGGGTAAGCACTGGTGCCTGGAAGCTTGGAGACTTCAGGAACTGCAGAGCCCCATTGAGGGTGTCACAGCTGTAGCTTGGGGAGCTCTTAAGTTTGGGCTCCCTGAAGTGCTACAGCTCTGCTCTGCTTCTTGTCACCTGCAACGTGGCAAGAAAGGGGCATGTTTCAGCCCTGTTTGTGTTACTGCTCTTTCAGTTGTGCCATTCAGCAGGTCCCGAGTTCTTGTCCTGTGCCCAGAAAGAATGAGTTAGGTGGACAAGTGGAGGGTGAACAAGGTGAAGAGATCCTTTAATGAGTGACAGAACAGCTTAAAGGAGACCCACAGTGGGTAACTCCTCTCTGCAGGCAGGGCATCCCGACAAGTGTTCAGCTCTCAGCAGAGAGGAGACCCATAGTGGGTAGCTCCTCTCCACAGGCAGGTTGTCCCATCATCTGCTCAGCTCTCAGGAGAGAGGAGACCCACAGTGGGTAGCTCTTTTCTGCAGGCAGGTTGTCCTGTCGTCTGCTTGAGTTTGGCTGAGTCCAGCGTTTCTATGGGCTTCAGAGGGGAAGAAGTACATGCTGATTGGTCCATGGAAAGCCATGGGCAGGCCCAAAAAAATCACCAGAAGTTCTCCCTCCAGTCCATAGCACTAGCAGTCCGGCCCCCAGGCCTCAGGCTGTGTCTGACCTGAAGATGAGGTTTTACTAGCTACCTGCCCCTTTCTGTCTAGGCCTGTCTGCCTCTTGCTGTCATTAACCTGCCATCCACGGTGCCCATGGTGCCCAGGTTTTTTGTGCTGAATGTTGCCTGCAGGCCTGTGTCAAGCCACCCTTAGCCACCTGTCAGCCTGTCTCCCATGCTCATTGGTACCCAAAGTCTGGAGGGGGCCAAAGCATGAAGGGGCTGGTGTGTCATAGCTGCCCTGAGTATGTTCACACCTGGCTGATTCATGACAGTGCCTGAGCTTGGCCACAACTTTGCTCCAAAATCGGAGTAGGTGCTTGGAGTGGGTGCTTGGAGTGGGGGGAGGCTAGACAGCGGGAGTAGTCTCTTCTAAGCTTGTGGGTCAGCAGGGCTTCCTGGGTCTGCAAGAGTACAGAGATGCCTGGGTTTGCAGCCACGGTTCCATGGCTACAACTGCACCCGGGGGGCGGGGCTTCCACCTCTTTAGCTTGGAATGGGCTGGGGGCTTCCACCTGTTCCTGGTTCCTGTCAGCTCTGTGGAGTGCACAGCCCCAGCTGTGCCTGCCCTACTGCATCTGGCATCATTGATGATGCCAGGGATTGACACTGCTCCAGACAGGCTGCCACTGCCATCAATCCCTTTTCTGAAGAGGTATGTCTCTGCCATTAGGGTAGGGACAATGAGTGCTCTTAACTGCTTCATGCTGACAGGGAGCGTTGTTTATGGGGAAAATGGCAGTTATATCTTCTTAGAGGCCCTATCTAAGGGTCTCTAGTAAAAGGGAGCCATCAGCCAAGTTTCCATTTGCATGACCATTTGAAGTTTGATGGCCCAAAGGCGAGAAGAGACAAACCGGGTTATTAGAAGACATGGATCAAAACGAAACAAAGGAGTAAGGACAGCTCAAAAACCATGAGGCTGCTGACATGCTCAAAATTGGAATATTGATCCAGATGTTTACATTACCCATCCCTTTTGTCTCTCTGAGCTGCAGTCAGAAATCACTGGTTGGTTCACAGGAGCAAGTAGGGTTAGTCTAAAATGCAGACCAAAACTTAAAAACACAGTCCGGAGGGGGTTGAGGCAGCTTGGGGGCTGGCTTGTCAGCACTGCCCCAAGTCTGTGCATACCCAGCTATGTAGTGACAGGCTTGGCCACAACGTTGCTCCAAAATTGGAGCAGGCGCCAGGAGTGGGGAGAGAGAGGCCAGGCAGCGGGAGCAGACTCTTCCGAGACTGCAGGAGTGTCTTCACAGGCCCCTGAGAGTGCAGAAATGCCTGGGTCTGCAGCTGTGGCTGGGTGGCTGCAACTGCACCCAGGAGGGCAGGGCTCCTGCCCCTTCAACTTGGAAGTTGGCAGGGCTTCTACCTGTTCCTGGCTCCTGCAGCTTTGTGGAGTCCACAAGCTCCAGTCTTACCTCCCACACTGCAGCTGGCATCATGGCAGTGTCCGTTCCAGATGGCCTGCTACTGCCATCACTTCCATGTTCATTGTGGCATTATTTCCAATAGCCAAGATGTGGAATCAATCTAAGTGTCCATTAATGGGTGAATGGATGAAGAAAACATGTTATATATACACAGTGAAATATCATTCAGCCTTAACAAAAGAAGGAAATCCTGTCATTCTCAACATCATGGATCAACCTGTAGGACATTATGTTAAGTGAAAATAAGTAAGTCACAGAAAGACAAATACTCGTGATCTTACTTATTACATGTGTAGTGCAAAAATGTTTACCTCGTAGAAACAGTAAAGTGTTGATTATCAGAGGCTAGGGTGTGGGCGGAATTAGGGAGATGTTGGTTAAAAGACAGAAAAATTTATTTAAAGTGGAGGAATAAGTTCAAAAACTATTGAAAATCATGGTGACTGTAGTTAATAACAGTATGTTGCATATTTGAAAATTGCTAAGACAGTAGATTTTAAGTGTTCTTACCAGAAGAAATGATAAGTATGTGAGGCAATGCATATGTTAAATAGCTTGATTTAGCCATTCTACAGCTATCAAAGCATCTTTTATATTTGTATATTATAAATATATTTAATATATAATATAATATATTTATATTATAAATATATAATTTTAATCAGTCAGTTAAAAATAAAGTACTGAGACTCTGAGGAAGGCATTAGTTAATTTGCCCATGGTTATATAGTTGGTGAATCCAGCTGTCTTACTTCAGATGTGTGCTCTTAACCAAAAGATGCACTTGCTTTCCCCTCGACTTCTATCCCTAAAAACGGAAAAGCAAAATAAAGAAGTAGAAAGAGGCCAGGCGCAGTGGCTCCCACCTGCAATCCCAGCACTTTGGGATGCTGAAGCTGATCACGAGGTCAGGAGTTCGAGACTACCCTGACCAACATGGTGAAACCCCATATCTACTAAAAATGCAAAAATTAACCAGGCGTGGTGGTGCATGCATATAATCCCAGCTACTCAGGAGGCTGAGGCAGGAGAATTGCTTGAACCCAGGAGGCGGAGGTTGCAGTGAGCCAAGATCAGTGCCACTGCACTCCAGCCTGGGCAACAGAGCAAGACTCCGTCTCAAAAAAAAAAAAAAAAAGACAAGAAAAGAAAAAAAAGAAGTGGAAAGAAATTCAGTAGCCATTTAATTAAGCCTTGCAGTTGATGCAGTCTTTAGCTAAACACTGGGATAGTTTGGGAGGGAAGGCTGTAGTTTGGGAGGGAAGGCTGTTAGTACAATTTTTTTATACATTGTGCTTAAGAGGCTTTTGAGTCATGGATCTTTGATAATTTCTTTACTTTCAGTAGTAACGTATCCTTGGTAATTTTTTTACTTTCAGTAATAATATATCCTAGACAAATTTTATGCATTTTTTTCATACTTGAAAGAAACTTTTTATTAAAAAATAGTATTAATGGAGCATAATCTGGTAGGAGTGTTCATTACTACCGTTTTATTGTTTTTAAGCTTTTTCCATGGTTAAGAGTAGGAAATACACATTTTTGGAGAGAAAAACGTGAATCCCAAATTTATCCTCTTTCCAGTTTAAGATAAAGATTTTGATGGATTTTATTCACCACTTTGGTCTTACCCTTTTTTGTATATCTTCTTTTTTGTATATCTTCTTCTTTTATTATCCTTTACCTCTGTTCTCTGATTTTACATTTTGTTTTTTGCTTTTTTTTTTTCTAGATACAGGCCTAGGTATTTTATTTTACTTTTCATTATAGTCATAGAGTCTTCTTAATTACTTTAACTAAGTAGGTTTTTTTGGGTGGTTGGAGGAGAAAACATTAATTTGTCTGCTTATTTATTTTACATATTGTTTATAATTCTCTTGTGAATTATTTTAGGGTTTTTATTGGTTGCTTTTGTTTTTGTCTTCCTGATAGAAAAATTATATTGTTTGCAAATAAAGATTGCTTTCCTCCTTTTTCTTCCATTTTTGGCCTCTAATGTTTTCTCTTCTCTAATTGTGTTGTTTAATAGCATCAAAAGATATTAAATAATAGAAGAGATAGTGGACATCCTTGTCTTATTCCTTATTTTAATGAGAAAGTATCTAACATTTCCAGTTAAGTAAGTTGCTGGCTAATTGGGCAAGTACAGACACATGTGTATATCTTTGTATCTGTATCTATATATATTCAGGCTAACAAATATCTCTTAATTTCTATGTAAACTTTAAAATTTTTATTTTGGTAATTATGAATGATGTTGACTTATTTCACTTGAGTTTTCAGCAGTTATGAAAATAAACATATAATCTTCCGTTAATATAATGGATTTTATTAATGCATTTGTAATATTAAAAACCTTTGAACTTCTGGAATGTACCCCTCTTTTAAATTTTTTTAGTGTTTTGGATTCTTTTGCATATTATCTCATTTAAAGTTTTTGCATTGTTATTCTTTAGTGTGTTTTATTTGTGCAGTTTACTGTGCAGTTTTGTGAAGTTTTGGGGCCAATGTTATATAACTGTCATATAAAAATAATCTGGAAATTTTCTTCCTTTTTAAAATCTAGTCCTTATTTTTATTTTATTCAGGCACTGTTTTAACAGATGTTCAAGTACCTACCATGTGCTATTAACAATACAATTGTGATGATAGTTAATAGTTCCTTAGCTTACTATGTATTTGTCAGTACTCTAAGTACAGTTGCTTCTCACTACTTGAAGTAGATTTGTTCTGTGAAGTAGCAGTGAATAATAAATTAGGTCTTACTGGAATTACAATGTTAGGTTCCTATAAGCCTCCGGTCACAATATTTTTGTCCATGTATCAATACATCACTAAAATGTGTGTTTCTATTTAAAGATACCTTATTTTATATATATATTGTTGATTCATTAATATTGGACTCATGTCCCACAGCAGTATGACTCATGCCTGAAGGAAGCTTTTGTAACACACATATTTTCTCCCTAAAGCCTATCACAGGCATCTTGTGCTTAGGAACACTAGACAGCACTTGGGCATTCTAAATAGCCAAATCATCAACAAAAAGCACAAAAATGAGAACATTGTTGCACTTAATAGACTGTGAAAAGAATACTCCTTTATAGTATGGGAGCAGAAACAAAGCAGAGCATTACTTTGTTCAGTTTCAGCTGACAGGATGCAAATCAGGTGACTCAAAATTCTCCCCTTCTGCACATTTCCACAAATTATTGCCAGAGTGCTACGAATATTGATGTTGGATTACACATAAATTTTATTGAGTAGGCAAATTCACAAATGTGGAATCTGTGGATGAGGATTGATTGTATTTCTGTGTATTTAATATGTGTTCATTTATTGGTCACAGCAATCCTGTGAGGTAGGTATTATAACACATACTATAAGATAAAGAGGTTAAGTTCCTTGCACAGTGTTACACAGTCAACGAGTGTTTGAGGACAACACTAAATTAGTGTAACTGATTATCAAGACATGTCGTTTGCCCTTAGGAGCTATTTCCATCTAAAAGGGTTAAAGGTGTTTTGCTCAAATAACTAAATTTAAGGTAGTTTGAGATAAGTAGCGTAAGGGTAGTGCCACCCAGATGTAATGGATATTCAGAGGGAAGATTATTTTGGAGACCACGGAAGGGCGTTAGGTGATAGTTTCTAAATGGAGGCTTTTAGAATCAGTAAGATTTCATCAAGTTGGCTTATGAGGATGTAGGAGATGAACTATTTCAGAAGGTACTCATTTTTTACATCAAATACCTTCAATGATTCCAGTCTTTTTGGAATAGGAAAGTGGTGGTGAAGGGGCAACCTCTTTAGTTTTCAGGATTCATATACTCATTCATATGACCGTTTTTTCCAGTACTATTTAAAAATTTATTCTGCCTTTGTAATACTGGGAACTAAAGCATAGCACCATTAATTGGAAGTCATAAAGATGAACAAGGTAGTGTTTTAATATAAATATATGAATTTCTTATTATGGAATAAGAAAAACCAACAATAGAATGACATTTGTGCAATAGGACTCCAAGTAGTGGGTGTTTTGTGGGAGAGTGAAAAATTCAAGTAAATATTAAAAATTGCTGAAATACAAAGATTTTCCCCATATACTTTTGTAATGTACTCATCTTGTTTTTCAATGCATCTCATTAATCATACATCTTAACTGCATTCTAAAACCAAAAAATTAAGAGGGAATTTTTAAACCAAATAATCTAACTTTACTAGGCAACATAGTGATTATCATTTTAGATTTGGTGCCCATGTAATTGGGCTGATTTATCACAGGTGGTAGATGTGTAAACCTCCCTGTGTATGATCTTGTTGAGGGCAAGAATTGTGGCTTTTCCTTTTTTGCATTTCTGATAACCAGCAAAGTTCCTACCACATAGAAAGCCCTCAGGAAATGTTACTGCTTAACTAAATGAATACTCCAAAACCCTTTGTGACTAATAATTTCTATGTAAATATTGTAGATTGTGTTGATCAGTGTTCTTGCATTCTATGTATTATTGTTTTCTTTATTTTCAGTGCAACAGCGTGAGAGTGATCAAAGTGAAAAACATCTGTCCCTATATTTAGCTTTGTAATAAAAAACCACCATACTAATTCATAATATTTTCATCCCATTTGCCTGCTTTTCTTTTTATTGTTAGTTTTTTTTTTCTTTTCGGAGAATGTTAGGTAATTTTCCAGTATAACTTTCTCAATAATATGTTTCCTCATTACTGCAGTGAATAACTCAGTGATGTGAAATTAGAAGATAATCGATTCTGTTTCAGCACCAGTGCTTTGACACATATAAATTGAAATGTGAATATGAATTTTGTTTTTTCATGTTAAAGGATTCAATTTTTCATCAGTTACTTAGATCTTCATAAAACCTGAAGTTAGGAAGGAATTTTACTAGTTATTAAGTCCTATTCCATTTTAATGCCTGCAGTAGTAAATGTTTATTTATGATAAAACTCTTTGATTAGGTAGTAGGGAAAATTCAAGGTCAAAAGTACAAATTTCTGCCAAACTAAAGAAAGAATATTTTAATATGACTTGCAAGCTTCTTGGATTCATATATATTAAGGAGGGGGGTGGAAGATGACAGTGTTAAGAATCACATAGCATTCAATAAAAAGCCAATAAAAAGTCATCTCTGTGCCAAGAGTTATTGAACATTTTGAAATAAGAGTTATAGATTAATTCATATATTTCAATATTATCAATATTTGCTCTTGGTCTAGTTCCCCTCCTCTCCCAAGAAGAAATTGTTTTTTGATCCAGTGTTCAATTTTGGTTCTCTCTGTTAAACATATCAAGCTTACAAGGCTAACATAGGTGTCACTGAAAATGTATTTTTTTAAAAAAATTGAAAAAAATTGCATTTTTTAAATTCCAAAATAGAGATTTATTTATTAAGGGTTATTTAGTTTATGCATAAAAATCACCAGTTGTTCCTCATTGGGTTTTTTCTTTTAAAACACATATCAGTTCTTTTGGGGTTGCTTTGTTTGCCCCAGCACTTTAAAAAATACAGCTTTTTTTAGCTCCAGGAAGAACAGTTAAGGTTAAGGCAGTGAGGCGTTTTCTTGAATCTTAGCAGCTGAAGGGTTCATCTCTCCCCGTCAAGAGAATACAAACAGTAGGTAGTTTCTTAGGTTGAAAAATCTGTCCCTGAAGGAAATAATTCTGCAGAAGAATGCAAACAGAGTCATCTATGGTCAATTGTTTGTGCCCTATAGCTTTGAAAGAAACCCCTCTTGGTCATCAAGGGCTTGCTGGTTGGTTTCAGCTGTAAAACAGCAACAACAACAACAACAACAACGAAAACACAAAAAAGAAAACAAACAAAAAAACCTGTCTAGCGAGACAGAAAGAGCAGGGTTTACAATAGTGCTGTGAGACGGGACTATGCAGACCACATGAGAATACACACCAGTTTGCTTTAAAAAAAAAAAAAAAAAAAAAAAAAGGAATCCCACATAAAGGCCCTGCATCATTTCAAGTCAAACTCTTTGTAGTCCTTAAATAACCGAAATAGCAATACAGCAAGAGCCTCATAAGGTCACGTGGTTTTTTTTATTTTTTATTTTTTATTTTTTTTTTGAGATGGAGTTTCGCTCTTGTTGCCCAGACTGGAATGCAGTGGTGCAATCTTGGCTACTGTAACCTCCACCTAAGGTTTCTAGCGATTCTCCTGCCTCACCCTCCCAAGAAGATGGGATTACAGGCTTGTGCTACCGTGCCTGGCTAATTTTATATTTTTAGTAGAGACTTCACCATGTTGGCCAGGCTGGTCTCAAACTCCCGACCTCAGGTGATTCGCCCACCTTGGCTTCCACCAAAGTGCTGGGATTACAGGCGTGAGCCAAGGCGTCCGGCCATCATGTGCTTATTTTTAAAATGAGGTGGATTCCCCCAGAGCTGTGTTCCTCGTTGGCGACAAAACAAAACCAAAAATCCCTGGGACTTGACTCATTAGAAGTGTTAATAGATTTTTACCACCCTGAAGTGAAGCTATAAAGTCAGTCTGTGCTGTTGTGAAATTCCAGGATTTGGAAGTAAGATCATTATTTATTGGTCCTTTAGTATAGGCCAAAAGAAGAAGAAAAAAAAAAAAAGACTTAAAAAACAAGGGCTGTCCCCTGCTGACTCTGGCAGGACTCTGGGCCGCTCTGGGGGACGCAAGCCAGGGGCAGCCCACAGACTTGATTCACAGTGATTCTGGTTCGCCTGTTTTTCCGTGTGGCTATGAGTCGGGGGCGTGTCCAGCAGTGAGAAGGCCTACACCTTGTAGTTAAGCTCGGCCATCATCTGGTTGTACATCTCATAGATGACATCGATGGTGGCCGTGTAGTCATCGATGGTTGACTAGGAAGAGGCGGATCTTCTGCAGGCACTCCTCCTCTGTCACATTTTGCCCCTTGGAGAGCGCTTTCAGGAAGTCAGTCTTATAGGCGGCTGCCTACAGTGCTGCCTGGAAGATCTGCATGATCCAGCCGTGGTACTTCTTGAGGGCCATCTCGTAGGCCTTGGTGGCGTTGACGCAGATGAGGTTGGGGTGGTTCTCGTCCTGCTCCGCGTCACAGGTGCTCTGGAGGAAGAGCTGGATGAAGCGGAGGCCTCTTTTCAGCCACATCAGTGCCAGTGTGGCCTCTACTTTGGGCCACTCTGCTCCATACATTTCTTTCTCCACCTCCAGGATGTTCTGCAGGGTCCGGAACTTGGCTGGGTTGGTGTCGTACACGGCTTTGATTTTCGTGATGTTGCCGCTTATGTCTGCCTTGATGGGAGTAAACACTGGGGACCTAAGGCAATCGAAGAAGGGCGGCAGGTGGGACACCGCCTCGAGGAAGTGCCTAGTCTCGATCTGATTGTCCGCGGTCAGCGGCTTCAGCAGGTGTTCAGCCAGCAGCACCATTTCGGGGTCGAGGCCTGCGGTGATGCCCCAGCCAGCGTCAGTGCTGCGGTCCTCACAGCCACCCGCCACAGGCTCCGGGGATGCTAGCGTCGAAAAAATTGTATTCTTAAACTTAGGATCATATTTGGAGTCTTAGTGTCTGTGAAATCCTCCTGCTACAAAATTTATATATGGGTAAAAACTAAAACAGGAATTTGAAATCTTTTAACTTTTAGATTACAAAAAAGAGTATGGGAAATACACACAAGAAGAAAGTTATAAAATCCCTGTAATCCCTCTATCCAGAAATAGTAATATTTTGATATATACATTTTCAGGGTTTTTATTTTGTGTGTGTATGAACACACATTTATACTATTTTATAAACTTTGAATCATACTGTAGGAACACTTTTGTTCCTTGCTTTTTTCAACTTTATGAACATTTTCCTTTGCCACCAAAAATTTAGTTCAAAGTCATTTAAAATGGTTATATAATTTTCCACTGAATGCCTGTATTGGAAGTGATCTTCAGCAGTAGGACATTAGATATATAGATATATCCAATTTTCGATTATGAACAGTGCTATGCTAAGTATTTTTATGTAGTGTTTTATACACAATTCCTATTTTTGTATGATGAAGGGAATGGAATTTTAAATCTTATGTTGATTGTACCTTGCAACTATATTTCTGTTTTGTCTTAGATATTATCAAATGATATGTTTAAATATTTATCTTGGTAAATAAATACTTGATAAATTAGGTCATTTTTATAACAAAATTTTTAAATTTTTATTCTATTTCTATATAGGTCAGTTGTAGTTGTAATGAAGGAATCATATTTCCTCAAATCTAAAAATTATAAAGATGGAAACATATTTCTTCACATCTAGCAGTTTGATTATACATCTCATGATTAACGTTAATATTATATGAGACATATTTCACTGTCCTTTATGTGCACTTCTTTATGTACATTGTCCACTATGACAAAATATGTCTGTTAATTTAGGTTTTGGGGAATGAACACTTGTTTTTAATATTAACCTATCCGAGTAAGCACTTTAATTGGATTAGCTCATTTAATTCTCAAAACATTGCATGAACTATAGGTAGCATTTTATCCTATTTTATACATGAGGAATTCTGACTCATAGAGTCCTCATGTGTCACAGAGTCCTTTGTCGGGCTACAAAGTATAGGCAGTAATATAGGTGGTAGTATCATGATTGGTTTGTAGGAACTCTGGTACTGGCACCTGCATTTGTAAACCTCTACAGCAGTAATGTATATGCCATTTAATGCTTTTTTTTTTTTATTCTACTCTAATTGAAGATTATTTTCCAAAGTTATTCTCTTAACAAAAATTGAAAAATATACTATATAGAATATGTATACAGATATTTGTATGCACATGTATATGTATGCATTCAGATGTGAATAGAGATCCACAAACCTAACTGAATATTAAAATTTTAATACTAGAAATATTAAAATAGTTGCTTTGCAGACACTAGGTTATGGAACACTATCTATCCACTGACTGAAATATTTTTTCTGGCTATAATTTGAGTATAATTAAAATATAAACCTGTAAGTTCCTCTTTTTAAAAAGATATTTTGGAAAAACAGATTTTACTCTTTTCGTTAGAAAAGTATTCCAATATGTAACTGTATATATATACTCAGACATGCATATCTCTGATTTAAAATGATTTATTCTTTAGTTTTAAGCCTATATATATATTTTTAAAATAATTTCTTATTTTAGATTCGGGGGTACCTGTGCAAATTTGTTACATGGGTATATAGCATGATGCTGAGGTTTGGAATATAGATGATTCTGTCACCCAGGTACTGAGCATAATACCTGATAGGTAGTTCTTCAGCCCATTTTCCCTTCCCTCCCCTCTCCCTTCTTTAGACATCTCTAAGTGTCTATTCTCATTTTTCTGTCCATATGTATTCCATTCTTTAGGTCACGCTTATAAGTGAGAACATATGATATTTGGTTTTCTGTTCCTGTGTTAATTAGGATAATGGCCTCCAGCTACATCCATGTTGCTGCAAAGGACACATTTCAGTCTTTTTATGGCTACGTAGTATTCCATGGTGTATATGTGCCACATTTGCTTTCTCGACTCTCCCATTGATGGGCACCTAGGTTGATTCTATATCTTTGCAATTGTGAATAGTGATGCAATGAACATATGAGTGCATATGTCTTTTTTGTAGGATTATTTATTTGCCTTTGGGTATATACCCAGTAATGGGATAGCTGGGTCAAACAGTAGTCCTGTTATAAGTTTTTGAGAAATCTCTCAACTGCTTTCCACAGTGGCTGAACTAACTTGCATTCCCACCAAGAGTGTGTTTGTGTTCTCTTTTCTCCCCAGACTTGTCAGCATTTATTATTTTTTGACTTTTTAATAATCACCATTCTGACTGGTGTAAGATGGTATATTGTTGTAGTTTTGATTTGCGTTTCTCTGATGATTAGTGATGATGAACAGTTTTTCATTTGTTTCTTGGCCACTTGTAATGTCTTCTTTTGATAAGTGTCTATTTATATCCTTTGCCGATTTTTTTTTTTCTTTTTGAGATGGAGTCTCGCTCTGTCGCCCAGGCTGGAGTGCAATGACACGATCTCTGCTCACTGCAAGCTCTGCCTCCCGGGTTCACGCCATTCTCCTGCCTCAGCCTCCCGAGTAGCTGGGACTACAGGCGCCCACCACCACACCCAGCTAAGTTTTTGTATTTTTAGTAGAGACGGGGTTTCACTGTGTTAGCCAGGATGGTCTCGATCTCCTGACCTCGTGATCCGCCTGCCTCGGCCTCCCAAAGTGCTAGGATTACAGGTGTGAGCCACCGCTCCCGGCCCCATTTTTTAAAGGAGTTTTTTTTTAATCAAAAAAAATTTGGTTAAAAACATTTTTTGATTTGTTTAAGTTTCTTATAGATTCTGGATATCAGACCTTTGTCGGATGCATAGTTTGTGAATATTTTCTCCCATTCTCTAGGTTGTTTACTGTTGATAATTTATTTTGCTGTGCAGAGCTCTTTAGTTTAATTAGGTCCCATTTGTCAATTTTCATTTTTGTTGTAATTGCTTTTGAGGACTTAGTCATAAATTCTTTGCCAAACCTGATGTCAAGAAGTGCATTTCCTAGGTTTTCTTGTAGGATTTTTGTAGTTGGAGGTCTTATATTTACATCTTTAATCCATCTTGAGTTAATTTTTGTATATGGTGAAAGGTAGAGACTAGCCTCATTCTTCTTTTGAACAGGGTGTCCTTTCCTCACTGCTTCCTTTTGTTGACTTTGTTGCAAATCAGATGGTTCTGGGTGTACGGCTTTATTTCTGGGTTCTTTATTCTGTTCCATTGGTCTACGTGTCTGTTTTTGTACCAGTCCCATGCTATTTTGGTTACTATAGCCTTATAGTATAGTTTGAAATCAGGTAATGTTCTTTTTGCTTAGTATTGCTTTGGTGATTTGGGTTCTGCCTTTGTTCCATGTGAATATTAGAATAGGTTTTTCTAATTTTGCAAAAAATGATGTTGGTAGTTTTATAGAAATAGCATTGAATTTATAAATTGCTTTGGCCAGTATAGCCGTTTTAACAATATTGATTCTTCCAGTTTGTGGATATGGAATATATTTTCATTTATTTGTCTTGTCTTTCATTTATTTCAGCAGTGTTTTGTAGTTCTTGTAGAGATCTTTCACCTCTTTGGTTAGATGTATGCATAGGTTTTTGCTGTTGGAAATTGGTGTGTGTTCTTGATTTGGCTCTCAGGTAGAATGTTTTTGGTGTGTAGAAGTGCTATTGATTTTTGTACATTGATTTTGTATCCTGAAACTTAAGTTATTAGTTCCAGGAGCCTTTTGGCAGCATCTTTAGTGTTTTCTAGGCATGGAATCATATCATCAGTGAAGAGAGATAATATGACTGACTTCCTTTCCTATTTAAATGTATTTTATTTCTTCTTTTGTCTGATAATTCTGACTAGCACTTTCAGTACTGTGTTGAATAGGAGTGTTGAGAGTGTGCAGCCTTGTCTCATTCTAGTTCTCAAGGATAATGACTCCATCTTTTACTCATTCAGTATGATGTTGGCTGTGGGTTTGTCATCGATAGCTCTTATTATTGTGAGGTATGTTCCTTCAAAGCCTTATTTATTGAGGGTTTTTATCATAAATAGATGTTAGATTTTGTAGAAAGCTTTTTCTGTGTCTATTGAGATGATCATATGCTTTTTGTTTTTGATTCTGTGTATGTGGTGAATCACATTTATTGATGTGCATATGTTGAACCAACCCTGCATCCAGGAATAAAGCCTACTCGATCATGGTGAATTAATTTTTTAATGTGCTACTGGATTCATTTCGCTAGTTTTTTTTTTCCGGGTTTTATGTTTGTGTTCATTTGGGATATTGGCCTGAAGTTTTCTTTTTTGTTGTGTCTTTGCCAGATTTTGGTATCAGGATAATTCTGGTCTTGTAGAATGAGTTAGGGAGCAGGGGGAGTCCCTCCTCCTCAATTTTTTTTGGGAATATTTTCGGTAGGATTGGTGCCAGTTCTTATTTGTATGTGTGGTAGAATTCAGCTGTGAATCCTTCTAGTCCATGGCTTTTTTTGTTGTTGTTGGTAGGTTTTAATTACTGACTCAAATTTGGAAGTTGTTATTGGTCTGTTCAGGTTTTCACTTTCTTCCTGGTTCAGGTTGTGTGTTCCCATAAATTTATTTCCTTTAGATTTCTAATTTGTGTTCATAGAGATGTTCATGATAGTCTCTGAGGATCTTTTGTATTTCTGTGGGATCAGTTGTAATGTCATCTTCGTCATTTCTATTTGTGCTTATTTGGATCTTCCCTTTTTCTCCTTTGTTAATCTAATGAAAAGCCTGTCAATCTTTTTTATTCTTCTGATAAACCTGCTCTTCTTTCCATTGATCTTTTGTATGGATTTTTGAGTCTTAATTTAATTCAGTTCTGATCTTAGGTATTTCTTTTCTTTTGTTAGCTTTTCTTTTTTTTTTTTTTTTTCTAGTTCCTCTAGGTACAAAGTTAGATTGTTAATTTGAGATCTTTCTAATTTTTTTATGAATGCATTTGGCACTGTAAACTTTCCTCTTAACATGCTTTAGTTCCATCCCAAAGATTTTGTTAATATGTGGTTCCATTTTTGCAAATTTCGAATAGTTTTTTGGTTTCTGCCTTCATTTCATTGTTTCCACAAAACTTATTCAGGGGCAAGTTCCTTCATTTTCATGTATTTGTGTAGTTTTGAGAGATCTTCTTGGTGTTGGTTTTTGTTTTTATTGCACTGTGATGTGAGAACGTGCTCAATATAATTTTGATTTTTTTGAATTTATTGAGACTTGCTTTATGACCAAAACATTTGTTTGATCTTAGAATATGTTTCTTGTGCAGATGAGAAAAATGTATATTCTGTGATTTTGGGTGGAATATTCTGTAGATGTCTATTAGGTCCCATTGGTCGACTGTCGAGATTAAGTCTGGAATTTCTTTGTAGTTTTCTCCCTCAATGATCTGCCTAGTCCTGTCACTGGGGAGTTGACATCTCCCAGTATTATTATGTGGCTGTTGAGGTCTTTGTTTAGGTCAAGAAGAACTTGTTTTATGAGTCTGGGTGCTCCATTGTTGGGTGTGTATAGACTTAAAGTAGTTGTCTTCTTGTTGAATTGAACCCTTTGCCACGTAATACCCTTGTTTGCCCTTCTTAATTCTTTTCAGTTTAAAGTCTGGTTTATCTGATACTAGAATTAAAACTCCTGCTCTTTATTGTTTTCCATTTGTATAGCAGTTCTTTTTCCCTTTAATTTGAGGCTCTGGGTGTTGTTACATGTGAGATGCATCTTCTTGAAGACAGCACAGTTGGATCTTGTCTTTTTGTTCAGTTTGCCATCCTATGCCTTTTAAGTGGGTCTTTATTCCATTCACATTCTAGGTTGGCATTGATATGTAAAGTTTTGATCCTGACATTGTGTTTTTAGCTGATTGTTTTGTAGAGTTGTTTGTGTAGCTTCTTTATAGTGTCTGTGGGCTATATGCTTAATTGTGTTTTTGTGGTATCAAATACCGTTCTTTAGCTTTCATGGTTAGCACTCCCTTATGGACTTTTTGTAAGGCTGGTCTAGTGGTTACAATTTCTTAGCATTTGAAGCTTAGTTTGGTGGGATATGAAATTCTTCATTGGAATTTATTCTTTTTAAGGCTGCTGAAAATTGGTTTCCAATCTCTTCTGGCTTGTAAGTTTGAGTAGCCTGCTCCTATCCTGATGGGGTTTTCTTTGTAAGTGACCTGACTCATCTCTCTAGCTGCCTTTAAGATTTTTTCTTTAACATCGGCCTTGGTGAATCTGATGTCTGTGTGTCTTGGGGATGGTCATCTTGTATGATATCTCACAAAAGAGTTTTCTGTATTTCTTGAATTTGCATGTTGATATCTCTAGTGAGATTGGGGTATTTTTCATGAACTGTATCTTCAAATATGTTTCCAAAGTTGTTATCTCTCTCAGGAATGCCTCAGGAATGCCAATGAGTCCTAGGTTTGGTGTCCGTATAATCCCATATTTTTCAGAAGTTTTTTTCATTTTTTAAATATTCTTTTTTCCTTATTTTTGTCTAAGTTGAATTGAAAAAACTAAACTGTTCTTCAAGCTCTGAGCTTCTTTTCTCAGCTTAGTCTATTCTGCTGTAAATGCTTCTGATTGTACTATGAAGTTCTTGTAGTGAATTTTTCAGTTTTAGAAGTTCAGTTCAGTTCTTTTTGAAAATGGCTATTTTGTCTTTCAGCTCTTGCATAGTTTTACTAGATTCCTTTGATTCCTTGAATTGGGTTTCACCTTTCTCCTAAAGCCATTGAACTTCCTTGTTATCTAGATTCTGAATTGTCTGTCATTTCAGTCATTTCAATCTGGTTAAGATCCATTGCTGGGGAGCTTGTGCACTCTTTTGGAAATAAGAGGACAGTGGCTTTTTGAATTGTCAGAGTTCTTTTGCTGATTCTTTTTCATCTGAGTGGGGTGGTGTTCCTTTAACTGTGGTTTAAGTTGAGTATACTCAATTGGCTTCTTTTCTAAGTGTTTTCAGAGGGCCAAGGCTCTGTACAGGATTTTTATTTGTGAGTGGATTCTTGCCCTGGGTTTCACAGGTAATGTATATTGGCAGAATATTTTTGGTGTTGTAATTTGGTCTGCCAACCAATAGATGGTTCTTAAGTATAATGGCTGATAGATAGGCTTTGGCTCTGACATGTCGCTCTTGTATTTCAGCAAGTTTAGAGCACTGCTGTCTTCCCTAGGAGCCATTCAGTGGCGGGAACTAGTCCTCACATTCGGAAACCCCACACAGGGTTCCTAGTTTCCTGTCTTCAGTCTCGATGTCCGATGTCTGTGTTGCTTTTCAACTCTTGGTGTTTCCTCTCTGAAGATTTGTTCGAAGTTAGTTTGTTTACTTGATACTTTGGTCTCTCTTGGTGGAATAGGCACTTCCTGGCTGTGTCTAGTCAGCCATCTTATCCTCTTTGCCCTCTCAAATCCTTCTTCAAGCCAGTATTTTTGTTATTGCCATTGAAATAGACAATAATTTTCCTAATGTTAAGGAAAAATTTATTCAATGATAGTTGTTAAAGTACATTAAGGAAGACTTTATTTAGGGTCATTGCGATAGATGTGAGGACCACTGACATGGGGTTTTACAGTGAGGGAGAGAGACTCGCAATACAGCATGGACAAGTGAGAATTTGTAGCCAATGAGGAGGGATGAAGAGTTAGTGGATAGAAAATTACTAAAAGGAAATATCAGAGTTAAAAGGTGATTCTGGCTAAACTCACCTAGAAGGATTTTTTTCTGAAGACAGGCCAAGATAATCAGACAATCCTGGGGATGGTGGAGAATGAAGAATTCAATTAGATATCCAGGGTGATCAGTTATCAATGTTTTTGCTATAGTGACTTAGCAGAGTTTTTTGCTAAAACTGAATTTTACAAGAAAGTGCACAGATGGACCTAGGAGAAGTCTTAGGAACGTTGTTAACATTTGGTCAAGCAAAAAATCTTGATTAGTTATGAAGCCCTTCACATAATAAAAGCGGCTTTAATAATTGTGAATTTAACCTTGCATAGAAATTTTTCAAATAAGAAACTAATATACTTCAAGAATATGCAGGGGATTTTTTACTAGTAATTTAGGTACATGTTTCCCTCTTTTTGTTTGTTAGAAGTTACATGAAGGCAGTTATGACTATGTTCACTAAGGTCAATTCCGTTGAATACATACAAAGCATTGTTTTCATGGCCAAGGCCATTGGTAGTGGTGGTAGGGGCTGGAACAAATAAATTTATCAGATAAGATACCCTTAACACTGATATAGGTCCATTTTGTTTTAACAGCATTTCTGTAGAGACAAAAAAGCATAGAAAATATACTCATTGCTGTTTGGAGTACTGTGTGGTAAATCTGGAATCCGTGTTTTTGCTTTTACAGTAGTTCCATAACAAGGTTATTTTTAAAACACCACCCCAAACCGAAATTTCAATGTTAATTGGATTGACACTTCTAGTTGTAAATCAACACTTCCAGTCATAAATCTTGAGGAAATTGGCATCAGACCTGATGATATGCTGTTTTCAGTAGGTTAGTTTTCTCAGCATTATTTTGTGCTATGGAGAACAATCTCTGTGTTTTAAACCTTTTCAAAGCTATGTAACTTGATATTTGCTCTTTTAAAATCTTAGCCATCAAATACCAGCTGTACTGCCTGTGTCCTTGGCTCTCCATTCTCCCTATCATTGCCCTGTTAGGACATCATTATCAGTTAGAGAGACTTGTATTGCTTCCATATATTCTTCACTGCTAAGTGAAAGTTTCTAAAGTTTAGCTCTTATCCTGTCTTTCCAAACTGGAATATGTAGAATAATTCCCCATTGACTAATGTTTTCTGTGGCCTAACATTTCTATTCTTTTTGTGTGATCTCATCCCCCATCTACTTTTTTAGTTTTATATTCCATCGTTCTTTTTTCTTCACCTAATACTTAAAACTAACTGTTCTCTAAATAGCCCAACACCAATATGTGTATTTATCATTTTCTTTACATTGTTTTATTTCTCTGAAATGGCCTTTCTTCAGTTTTGCATGCCCAGACTCTACCAAATAAGCCCAATTGTAATGACTTTTCCATGAAGGCCTTCAAACCAAGTTATCACTTGTTTTTCTTTGCTTTTATTATTTTTTTAACTTTTAAAAATGTTTTCTTCTAACTTCTTTTTAATTTTTTTTGTATTTATTTATGTATTGCCCTCAAACATTCTCCTCTCCAATTATTTTTCTTTCATAAAACTCATCTCTCCTTCCCTCCCACGTGGTTGCTCTTCATACTTGCTACTCCTCTTATTTAATTTTTTGTTTTGGAAAATTTAGGGACTATACAAAATAAACACAATAAAGTTTACAGTATGGTGTATCACCGTGTACCCGTCACTCAGATACAAGTTATCCTTATGACATTCCATTCTCGTTTAGTTTTTGCCTTCCTCCGCTTTTCACCATCCAGTCAGTTACTGGTAATTCTTTTTTTTTTTTTTTTTTTTTTTGAGACAGAGTCTTGCTCTGTCACCCGGGCTGGAGTGCAGTGGCCGGATCTAAGCTCACTGCAAGCTCCGCCTCCCCGGTGTATGCCATTCTCCTGCTTCAGCCTCCGGAGTAGCTGGGACTACAGGCGCCCGCCACCTCGCCCGGCTAGTTTTTTTTGTATTTTTAGTAGAGACGGGGTTTCACCATGTTAGCCAGGATGGTCTCGATCTCCTGACCTCGTGATCCGCCCGTCTCGGCCTCCCAAAGTGCTGGGATTACAGGCTTGAGCCACCGCGCCCGGCCACTGGTAATTCTTTAAAATGAAATTTACATAATTCAAATTCACAAGTCTGAGCTGGACAATTTTGACAATTAAGTATGCACACGAAACCCAATCCCCTTTCAAAGTATAGATAAATGTTTCTGTCTCTCCAGAAGCTTTCTATTGCCTCTTTCCAGTCAGTGTTCCCACCCTTATGAGACTGCTTTAGCTTTTCTTCACCTTTTATTTGTTTTACCTTTCTTGTTCTTTCCGTGTAAATGGAATTACACTCTTTGTGTAAGTCTTCTTTTGCTTAACATGTTTCTGAGATTTATCTCTTATTATTGCTTGGAACCATAGTCCATTCCATTTTATTGCTTAGTACTATTCCATTCTGTGGCTGTTTTATAATTTATGTATCCATTTGGTTTATGGACTTTTTGATTATTTTAAGTTTTTGGCTATTGTGAGTAGAGCTGCTGTGAATATGTACATCTAAGCCTTTTTGTGGATATTACTGATTCTCATTATTTACTCTAGTTATGTTCTGTAAAGTCACCATGGACACTGAATTATTGAATACTAAACCATTGCTTCTAGGGGAAATACAGGGTTAGGTTCTTGTGATCCTTTGGTCACAACATTTTACATATAATTTTGTTTTATGCGTGTTTCTGTTCAAAGCCACCTTATTTACTGTATATTGTTGCTTCATTAACATTTAATTCACAGCCAACAGCACTAGAACTGATGTCTGAATAAACTTTATCTAAAATATATTTTCTCCTTAAGGCCCTCCACAGCCTTCTTGCACTCAGGAATACTACACAGCAGTACTCTTCATGATACCATTCTACACAGCAAAATTGCCAACAAAAAGCTTCACCACTTGAAAAACATGGCATAAAATAGACCATGAAAAGGACGCTTGTTTACAGTATGATTGCCAAAACAAGAGAGAGTATTGATATGTTCCACATCAGCTGAGAATGTATCTGTCTGCTTAGTCTAATTTTTGCTGCTCTGTACACATCTACAAATTATTGTGAAAGAGCTTCAAGTATTGATTTTGGGGTTACCAACAAATTTTAGTTAGAAGGTAAATTCACAAATGTGGAATCTGAATAATGAAGATTGTATATGTTCTTATTTTTCTTGGATAAATATTAGTATAACTGATGGTTTAAATAGCATCCATACTTTATAAGATACTGCCAAGTCTTTTTCCAATTGTAGTTGCACCATTTTAAATTCTATTATCAATGCATAAGAGTTCTAGTTTCATATAATCATCAACGTTTGATATTATTAGTCTTTCATTTTACTCATTGTAGCACTCATTTGATTTTTCCTTGCTATAGTTATGTGTTTATCTCTTTATTTTTCCCAGCTGGAAATTTTTTGATGGCAGTATATAATTTGTATTTGTATTTGCCAAACTAATATTTTGGAGAGACACTATGCCTTTATTACGTGTGCAAACTTTGGAGCTAGAATGCCTGTGGTCAAAGCTCAACTCTCCCACTTACAAATTTTGAGGCCACAGACAATGAAAATAACATAACAGTGAAATAACTTTTTATAACTATATTAATTTGGTCTCTCAACAAACAATTATTGTTAATAGTTTGGAAATCAAGCCTTTTTGAGGTTAGATAGCTTGTCCCAGATCAAATGAGTAAGAGATACCAGAACAAAATTTCAAATTCAGGTCTAACTTACTCCAAAGCCAGTCCTCTTAACTACTGCACAATATAGTATTGCCGCCTAAATCCCACTTTAAAACCTACCATATGTCATTAAATTAATGCTCAACATCCTCTATTAAGATGTAAATGATACTGAATTAATTTAAAACTTACTTATTGTAATAATTTATATACTTTCTGCTTTTTTACATGCAAAATGATGTTATTTGATAGTAGTAGTAGTTAAATTCTTTCATTCCAAAACTTTAGCTTTTATTTTATTTTTTCCCTATTGTGATGTCAAGCACCACCAGTTCAAATTTGAATAGAAATGATAATAGTGCATATTTTTGTCTCAGTTTCAATTTAAAAGGGAAAGTTTAATATTTCATGATTAAGCTTCAAGATGTTTTATATATTCTTTTTTATGACTTTTTTCTTTATTTCTTGTATAGAAAAATGGGATACATATGCAGAACCTGCAGATTTGTTATATAGATGTACACGTGCCATGGTGGTTTGCTGCACCTATTGACCCATCCTCTAAGTTCCTTCCCCTAAACCTGCATCACCCAACAGGCCCTGGTGTTTGTTGTTCTCCTCTCTGGGTCCATGTGTTCTCACTGTTCAACTCCCACTTATGAGTGAGAACGTACAGTGTTTGGTTTCCGTTCCTGTGTTAGTTTGCTGATGATTGTGGCTTCCAGCTTCATTCACGTCCCTGCAAAGGACATGATCTCATTCTTTTTTATGGCTGCATACTGTTCCATGGTATATATGTACCACATTTTCTTTATCCAGTCTGTCATTGGCATTTGGGTTAGTTCCATGTTTTTGCTATTGTAGATAGTGCTGCAGTAAACATACATGTGCATGTGTCTTTATAGCAGAATGATTTATAATCCTTTGGGTATATACCCAGTGTTGGGATTGCTAAGTATATACCCAAATGGTATTTCTGGTTCTAGATCCTTGAAAAATGGCCATACTGCCTTCCACAATTGTTGAACTAATTTACATTCCCACCAACAGTGTAAAAGCATTCCTGTTTCCCCACAGCCTCGCCAGTATCTATTGTTTCTTGACTTTTTAATAATTGCCATTCTGACTGGCATGAGATGGTATCTCATTGTGGTTTTGATTTGCATTCCTCTGATGGTCAGTGATGTTGAGCTTTTTTTTTTTTTTTTTTTTTTGTATGTTTGTTGGCCATGTGAATGTCTTCATTTGAGAAGTGTCCGTTCAAATCTTTTGCCTACTTTTTGATGGGGTTATTTTTCTCATATAAATTGGTATAAGTTCCTTGTAGATTCTGGATATTAGACCTTTGCACGATGTGTAGATTGCAACAATTTTCTCCCTTTCTATAGGTTGCCTATTCATTCTGATGATAGTTTCTTTTGCTGTGCAGAAGCTCTTTAGTTTAATTAGATCCCATTTGTCAATTTTGGGTTTTGTTGCAATTGCTTTTGGCATTTTCATCATGAAGTCTTTGCCCATGCCTGTGTCCTGAATGATATTGCCTAGGTTTTCTTCTAGGTTTTTTTTATGGTTTTGGGTTTTACATTTAAGTCTTTAATCCATCTTGAGTTAATTTTTGTATAAGGTGTAAGGAAGGATCCAGTTTCAGTTTTCTGCATATGGCTAGCCAGTTTTCCCAGGACTATTTATTGAATAGGGAATCCTTTCCCCATTTCTTGTTTTTGTCAGGTTTGTTGAAAATCAGATGATTGTAGATGTGTGGTGTTATTTCTGAGATCTCTGTTCTGTTCCATATATGCCTGTTTTGGTATCAGTACCATGCTGTTTTGATTATTGTAGCCTCGTAGTATAGCTTGAAGTCCAGTAGTATGATGCCTCCAACTTTGTTCTTTTTGCTCATGATTGTCTTGGCTATATGGATTCTTCTTTGATTCCATATGAAATTTAAAGATTTTCTAATTCTATGAAGAATGTCAATGATAGTTTGATGGGAATAACATTGAATCTATAAATTACTTTGGGCAGTATGGCCATTTTCACGATTTTGATTCTTACTGTACATGAGGATGGAATGTTTTTCCATTTGCTTGTGTCCTCTCTTATTTCCTTGAGCAGTGGTTTGTAGTTCTGCTTGAAGAGGTCCTTCACATCCCTTGTTACCTGTATTCCTAGGTATTTTATTCTCTTTGTAGCAACTGTGAATGGGAGTTCTTTCATGATTTGGCTCTCTGCTTGTATATTGTTGGTGTAGAGGAATGCTTGTGGTTTTTGCACATTGATTTTGTATCCTGAGACTTTGCTGAAGTAGCTTATCAGTTTATGGAGTTTTTGCACTGAGATGATGGAGTTTTCTAAATATGATATAATGCCATCTTCAAACAGAGACAGTTTGACTTCTTCTTTTCTTTTTTGAATACCTTTTATTTCTTTCTCTTGTCTGATTGTCCTGGCCAGAACTTCCAATACTATGTTTTATAGGATTGGTGAGAGAGGGCATCCTTGTCTTGTATTGGTTTTCTGCTTCCAGCTTTTGCCCATTTAGTATGATATTGGTTGTGGGTTTGTCATAAGTAGCTCTTATTATTTTGAGATATGTTCAAGCAATACCTAGTTTATAGAGTTTTTTTTCCTTTTCCTTTTTCTTTTGTATTTATTTATTTATTATACTTTTAAGTGCTAGGGCACATGTGCACAATGTGCAGGTTACATATGTATACATGTGCCACATTGATGTGCTGCACCCATTAACTCGTCATTTATATTAGGTATATCTCCTAATGCTATCCCTTCCCACTCCCCTCTTCCTCCACCCCATGACAGACCCCATTGTGTGATGTTCCCCACCCTGTGTCCAAGTGTTCTTATTGTTCAGTTCCCACCTATGAGTGAGACCATGCAGTGTTTGGTTTTCTATCCTTGTGATAGTTTGCTCAGAATGATGATTTCCAGCTTCATCGATGTGCCTACAAAGGACATGAACTCATCCTTTTTTATGGCTGCTTAGTATTCCATGGTGTATATGTGCTACATTTTCTTCATCCAGTCTATCATTGATGGACATTTGGGTTGGTTTCAAGTCTTTGCTATTGTGAATAGGGCTGCAGTCAACGTATGTGTGCATGTGTCTTTATAGCAGCATGATTTATAATCCTTTGGGTATATACCCAGTAATGGGATGGCTGGGTCATATGGTATTTCTAGTTCTAGATCCTTGAGGAATCACCACGTTATCTTTCACAATGGTTGGACTAGTTTACAGTCCCACCAACAGTGTAAAAGTGTTCCTATTTCTCCACATCCTCTCCAGCACCTGTTGTTTCCTAACTTTTTAATGATCACCATTCTAACTGGTGTCAGATGGTATCTCATTGTGGTTTTGATTTGCATTTCTCTGACGGCGAGCGATGATGAGCATTTTTTCGTGTGTCTGTTGGCTGCATAAATGTCTTCTTTTGAGAAGTGTCTGTTCATATCCTTTGCCCACATTTTGATAGGGTTGTTTGTTTTTTTCTTGTAAATTTGTTTGAGTTCTTTGTAGGTTCTGAATATTAGCCCTTTGTCAGATGAGTAGATTGCAAAAATTTTCTCCCATTCTGTAGGTTGCCTGTTCACTCTGATGGTAGTTTCTCTTGCTGTGCAGAAGCTCTTTAGTTTAATTGGATCCCATTTGTCAATTTTGGCTTTTGTTGCCATTGCTTTTGGTGTTTTAGACATGAAGTTTTTGCACATGCCTATGTCCTGAATGGTATTGCCTAGGTTTTCTTCTAGGGTTTTTATGGTTTTAGGTCTAACATGTAAGTCTCTAATTAATTTTTGTATAAGGAGTAAGGACGGGATCCAGTTTCAGCTTTCTACATATGGCTAGCCAGTTTTCCCAGGACCATTTATTAAATAGGGAATCCTTTCCCCATTTCTTGTTTTTCTCAGGTTTGTCAAAGATCAGATGGTTGTAGATGTGTGGTATTATTTCTAAGGGCTCTGTTCTGTTCCATTAGTCTATATCTCTGTTTTGGTACCAGTACCATGCTGTTTTAGATACTGTAACGTTGTAGTGTAGTTTGAAGTCAGGTAGTGTGATGCCTCCAGCTTTGTTCTTTTGGGTTAGGATCATCTTGGCAATGTGGGCTATTTTTTGGTTTCATATGAACTTTAGTTTTTTCCAGTTCTGTGAAGAAAGTCATTGGTAGCTTAATGGGAATGGCATTGAATCTATAAATTACCTTGGGCAGTATGGCCATTTTCACGATATTGATTCTTCCTATCCATGAGCATGGAATGTTCTTCCATTTGTTAGTGTCCTCTTTTATTTCATCGAGCAGTGGTTTGTAGTTTTCCTTGAAGAGATTCTTCACATCCCTTGTAAGTTGGATTCCTAGGTATTTTATTCTCTTTGAAGCAACCGTGAATGGGAGTTCACTCATGGTTTGGCTCTCTGTTTGTCTGTTACTGGTGTATAAGAATGCTTGTGATTTTTGCACATTGTTTTTGTATCCTGAGACTTTGCTGAAGTTGCTTATCAGCTTAAGGAGATTTTGGACTGAGATTATGGGGTTTTCTAAATATACAATCATGTTATCTGCAAAAGGGGACAATTTGATTTCCTCTTTTCCTAATTGAGTACCCTTTATTTCTTTCTCCTGCCTGATTGCCCTGGCCAGAACTTCCAACACTGTGTTGAATAGGAGTGGTAAGAGAGGGCATCCCTGTCTTGTGCCAGTTTTCAAAGGGAATGCTTCCAGTTTTTGCCCATTCAGTATGATATTGGCTGTGGGTTTGTTATAAATAGCTCTTATTATTTTAAGATACGATCCATCAATACCGAACTTAATGAGAGTTTTTAGCATGAAGGGCTGTTGAATTTTGTCAAAGGCCTTTTCTGCATCTATTGAGATAATCATGTGGTTTTTGTGTTTGGTTCTGTTTATATGCTGGATTACGTTTATTGGTTTGCGTATGTTGAACCAGCCTTGCATCCCAGTGATGAAGCTCACTTGACCATAGTGGATAAGCTTTTTGATGTGCTGCTGGATTCAGTTTGCCAGTATTTTATTGGGGATTTTTACATCGATGTTCATCAGGGATATTGGTCTAAAATTCTCTTTTTTTGTTGTGTCTGCCAGGCTTTGGTATCAGGATGATGTTGACCTCACAGAATGAATTAGGGAGGATTCCCTCTTTTTCTATTGATTGGAATAGTTTCAGAAGGAATGGTACCAACTCCTCCTTGTACCTCTGGTAGAATTCTGCTGTGAATCTGTCTGGTCCTGTACTTTTTTTGGTTGGTAGGATATTAATTATTGCCTCCATTTCAGAGCCTGTTATTGATCTGTTCAGCGATTCACCTTCTTCCTGGTTTAGTCTTGGGAGGGTGTATGTGTCCAGAAATTTATCCATTTCTTCTGGGTTTTCTAGTTTATTTCCATAGGGGTGTTTATAGTATTCTGTGATGGTAGTTTTTATTTCTGTGGGATTGGTGGTGATATCCCCTTTATCATTTTTTATTGCGTCTATTTGATTTGTCTCTCTGTCTTCTTTATTAGTCTTGCTAGCAGTCTGTCAATTTTGTTGATCTTTTCAAAAAACCAGCTCCTGCATTCATGGATTTTTTTGAAGGTTTTTTGTGTCTCTGTCTCCTTCAGTTCTGCTGTGATCTTCATCATTTCTTGCATTCTGCCAGCTTTTGAATATGTTTGCTTTTGCTTCTCTAGTTCTTTTAATGGTGATGTTAGGGTGTCATTTTTCCTGCTTTCTGTTGTGGGCATTTAGTGCTATAAATTTCCCTCTATACACTGCTTCAAATGTGTCCCAGAGATTCTGGTATGTTGTATCTTTGTTCTGATTGGTTTCAAAGAACATCTCTATTTCTGCCTTCATTTCGTTGTGTACCTTGTAGTTATTCAGGAGCAGGTTGTTCAGTTTCCATGTAGTTGAGTGGTTTTGAGTGAGTTTGTTAATCGTGAGTACTAGTTTGATTGCATTGTGGTCTGAGAGATAGTTTGTTATAATTTCTGTTCTTTTACATTTGCTGAGGAGTGCTTTACTTCCTGCTATGTGGTCAGTTTTGGAATAAGTGTGATGTGGTGCTGAAAAGAATGTATATTCTGTTGATTTGGGGTGGAGAGTTCTGTAGATGTCTATTAGGTCTGCTTGGTGCAGAGCTGAGTTCAATTCCTGGATATCCTTGTTAATTTTTTGTCTTGTTGATCTGTCTAATGCTGACAGTGGGGTGTTAAAGTCTCCCATTATTGTTGTGTGGTAGTCTAAATCTCTTTGTAAGTCTCTAAGGACTTGCTTTATGAATCTGGGTGTTCCTGTATTGGATGCATATATATTTAGGATAGTTAGCTCTTCTTGTTGAATTGTTCCCTTTACCATTATGTATTGGCCTTTTTTTTCTCTTTTGATCTTTGTTGGTTTAAAGTCTGTTTTATCAGAGACTAGGATTGCAACCCCTGCCTCTTTTTGTTTTCCATTTGCTTGGTAGATCTTCCTCCATCCCTTTATTTTGAGCCTGTGTGTGTCTTTGCACGTGAGATGGGTCTCCTGAATACAGCAAACTGATGGGTCTTGAGTCTGTATCCAGTTTGCCAGTCTGTGTCTTTTATTTGGAGCATTTAGCCCATTTACATTTAAGGTTAATATTTTTATGTGTGATTTTGATCCTGTCATTATGATGTTAGCTGGTTATTTTGCTCATTAGTTGATGCAGTTTCTTCCTAGCATTGATGGTCTTTACATTTTGGCATATTTTTGCAGTGGCAGTTATTCCTTTCCATGTTTAGTGCTTCCTTCAGGAGCTGTTGTAGGGCAGGCCTGATGGTGACAGAATCTCTCAGCATTTGCTTGTCTGTGAAGGATTTTATTTCTCCTTCACTTATGAAACTTAGTTTGACTGTATATGAAATTCTGGGTTGAAAATTTTTTTCTTTCAGAATGTTGAATATTGGCCCCCACTCTCTTCTGGCTTGTAGAGTTTCTATGGAGAGATCCGCTGTTTGTCTGGTGGATTTCCCTTTGAGGGTAACCCAACCTTTCTCTCTGGCTGCCCTTAATATTTTTTCCTTCATTTCAACTTTGGTGAATCTGACAATTATGTGTCTGGAGTTGCTCTTCTCCAGGAGTATCTTTGTGGCGTTCTCTGTAATTCCTGAATTTGAATGTTGTTCTGCCTTGGTAGGTTGGGGAAGTTCTCCTGGATAATATCCTGAAGAGTGTTTTCCAACTTGGTTCCATTCTCCCCGTCACTTTCAGGCACACCAATCAGACATCGATTTGGTCTTTTCACATTGTCCCATGTTTCTTGGAGGCTTTGTTCGTTTCTTTTTTACTCTTTTTTCTCTAAACTTCTCTTCTTGCTTCGTTTTATTCATTTGATCTTTAATCACTGATACTCTTTCTTCCAGTTGATCGAATCGGTTACTGAAGCTTTTGCATTTGTCATGTAGTTGTAGTGCTATGGTTTTCAGCTCCATCAGGTCATTTAAGGACTTCTCTACATTGTTTATTCTAGTTAGCCATTCGTCTAATCTTCTTTCAAGGTTTTTAGTTTCTTTGCGTTGGGTTTGAACTTCCTCCTTTAGCTTGAAGAAGTTTGATCGTATGAAGCCTTCTCTCAACTCTACAAAGTCATTCTTCGTCCAGCTATGTTCCATTGCTGGTGAGGAGCTATGTTCCTTTGGAGGGGGAGAGGTGCTCTGATTTTAAGAATTTTCAGCTTTTCTGCTCTATTTTTTCCCCATCTTTGTGGTTTTATCTACTGTTGGTCTTTAATGATGGTGACGTACCGATGGGATTTTGGTGTGAATGTCCTTTTTGTTTGTTAGTTTTCCTTGTAACAGTCAGGACTGTCAGCTGCAGCTCTGTTGGAGTTTGCTGGAGGTCCACTCCAGACCGTTTGCCTGGGTATCAGCAGTGGAGGCTGCAGAAGAGGGAATATTGCTGAACAGCAAATGTTGCTGCCTGATTGTTCCTCTGGAAGCTTTGTCTCAGAGTGGTACCTGGCCTTGTGAGGTGTCAGTCTGCCCCTACTGTGGGAGTACCTCCTGGTTAGGCTACTCGGGGGTTAGGGACCCATTTGAGGAGGCAGTCTGTCTGTTCTCAGATCTCAAACTCCGTGCTGGGAGAACCACTACTCCCTTCAAAGCTGTCAGTGATATTTAAATCCGCAGTGATTTCTGCTGCCTTTTGTTTGGCTATGCCCTGTCTCCAGAGGTGGAGTCTACAGAGGTAGGCAGGCCTCCTTGAGTTGCGGTGGGCTCCACCCAGTTCGAGCTTCGGGAGCTTCCTGGCCGCTTTGTTTACCTACTCCAGCCTCAGCAATGGCGGTCGCCCCTACCCCAGTCTCACTGCCACCTTGCAGTTAGATCTCAGACTGCTGTTCTAGCAATGAGGGAGGCCCCGTGGGCGTGGGACCCTCCAAGCCATGTGCAAGATATAATCTCCTGGTGTGCCGTTTGCTAAGACCCTTGGAAAAGCACAGTATTAGGGTGGGAGTGACCCAATTTTCCCCGTGCTGTGTGTCATGGTTCCCCTTGGCTAGGAAAGGAAATTCCCTTCCACCTTGCACTTCCTGGGTGAGGCAAGTGTTTCTTAATCCCGCGTTCTAATTTGATTGCACTGTGGTCTGAGAGACTGTTAATGATTTCTGTTCTTTTGCATTTGGTAAGGAGTATTTTACTTCAATTATGTGGTCGATTTTAGAATAAGTACCATGTGGCACCGAGATGAATGTATATTCTGTTGATTTGGGATGGAGAGTTCTGTAGATGTCTCTTGGGTCCACTTGATCCAGAGCTGAGTTCAAGTCTCTATCGTTACTAATTTCTCTCTATCGTTACTAATTTTCTCTCTCGTTGATCTGTCTGATATTTAGAGTGAGGTGGTAAAGTCTCTCACTATTATTGTGTGGAAGTCTAAGACTCTTTGTAGGTCTCTAAGAACTTGTATTGTGAATTTGGTTGTCCTGTATTGCGCGCATATGTATTTCGAATAGTGAGCTTTTCTTTTTGAATTGTTCCCTTTACTGTTATGTAGTGCTCTTCTTTTGTTTTTTCTAATCTTTGTTGGTTTAAATTCTGTTTTGTCAGAGACTAGGATTGCAACCCCTGCTTTATCTTGCTTTCCATTTACTTGGTAAATTTTCCTCCATCCCTTTATTTTGAATCTGTGTGTTTCTTTGCACGTGAGATCGGTCTCCTGAATACCACACACTGAAGGAGCTTCACTCTTTCCAGTTTGCCAGTCTGTGTCTTAATTGGGGCGTTTAGCCCATTTACATTTAAAGTTAATATTGTTATGTGTGAATTTGATCCTGTCATCATGATGGTATCTGGTTATTTTGCACACTAGTTGATGCAGTTTCTTCATAGTGTCATTGGTCTTTATATTTTGGTATATTTTTGCAGTGTCTGGTGCTGGTTTATCCTTTGCATATTTGGTGCTTCTTTCAGCAGCTCTTGCAAGGCAGGCCTAGTGGTAACAAAATCCCTCAGCGTTTACTTGTCTGGAAAGGACTTTATTTCTCCTTTGCTTATGAAGCTTAGTTTGACTGGATATGCAATTCTGGGTTGAAAATTCTTTTCTTTAAGAATGTTGAATATTGGCCCCTAGTCTCTTCTGGCTTATCGTTTCTGCTGAGAGTTATGCTGTTCATCCGATTGGCTTCCTTTGTAGGTGACCTGGGCTTTCTTTCTGCCTGCTCTTAACATTTTTTCCTTTATTTTGACCTTGGAGAATCTGATGATTAAGTGTTTTTGGGTTGATCTCATGGAGTATCTTAGTAGTGTTTTCTGTATTTCCTGAATTTCAGTGTTGGCCTGTTTTGCTATGTTGGGGAAGTTCTCCTGGATGATATCCTGAAGCGTGTTTTGTAGCTTGTTTCTGTTCTCCCCATCTCCTTCAGGTACTCCAGTCAATTGCAGATTCGGTCTTTTCATGAAGCCCCATATTTCTTGGAGGCTTTGTTCATTCCTTTTCATTCTTTTTTCTGTAGTCTTGTCTGCATGCCTTATTTCTGCAAGGTGGGCTTCAAACTCTGATATCCTTTCTTCTGCTTTGTCGATTTGGCTATTGATAGTTGTGTATGCTTCACAGAGTTCTCAAGTGGTGTTTTTTCTCTCCATCAGGTCATTTATGTTCCTCTTTAAAGTGGTTATTCTGGTTAGCAGCTCCTTTAACCTTTTATCAAGGTTCTTAGCTCTTTGCCTTGAGTTAAAACAGTCCTTTAGCTCAGCATAGTTTTTTATTACCCATTTTCTGAAACCTATTTCTATCACTTCATCTGTCTCATCCTGTGTCTTGTTCTGCGCCCTTGCTGGAGAGACATTGTGATTATTTGGAGAAGTGGCAGTCTGTCCTTGCAGGTTTTCAGCATTTTTTCTCATCTTTGTGAGTTTGTCCAGTTTGATCTTTGAGGCTGTTGACCCATGGATGGGTCAGCTGTTGTTGATGGTGTTGTTGTTGCTTTCTGTTTCTTTGTGTTTTGTTGTTGTTTTTTCAATTGTCAGGTCCCTCTTCTGTAGGGCTGCTGCAGTTTGCTGGGGGTTCACTTCAGGCCCTATACATGTGGTTTGTTCCCGTGCCTGGAGATATCACTCAAGGAGGCTGCAGAACTGCAAAGATGGGTGCCTGCTCCTGCTCCTTCTTCTGGTATCTCTGACCTGGAGGGGCAGCAGCCTATGCCAGTAGGATTGCTCCTGTATAGGGTGTCTGACAACCCCTGTTGGAGGGTCTCACCCAGTTAGGGGTATGGGGAACAGGACCTTTTTTTTTTTTTTTTTTTTAAAGACAGAGTCTCGCTATGTTGTTGCCAGGCTGGAGGGCAATGGCACCATCTCAGCTCACTGTAACCTCTGCCTCCCAGGTTCAAGCGATTCTCCTGCCACAGCCTCCCAAGTAGCTGGAATTACAAGCGTGTGTCACCACGCCCAGCTAATTTTTGTATTTTTAGTAGAGACGGGGTTTCATCATGTTGGCCAGAATGGTCTCGATCTCCTGACCTTTTGATCCACCCGCCTCGCCCTCCAAAAGTGCTGGGATTACAGGCATGAGCCACCATCCGCGCCCTGCCAAACAGGACCTATTTAACAAAGCACTTTGTCCATTGGTGGAGGGGTTATGCTTTACTTGGGGGAACTGCGTCGTCTGGGCTTCCTGGATTCCTCAGAACCCCGAGGAGGAAAGGCTAAGTTTGCTGGTCTGCAGAGACTACTGCCACCCTTTCCTCTAGGGGCTTAGGTACAGGAGATTCAGGTTCTGTCCTTGAACCTCTGCCTGAAATTATTAGAGTTCCTGCAGTGAAGCCCCTCCCAATGAGGAAGAATGGATTAGGGTCACGCCTGAAGAGGCCGCTCTGGCCGCAATCTGCCACAGCCAGTGGGGGCATGTCTTGGGACCAAGCCATGCAGCCTCCCTGATTCCAGCAGGGGAAAAGCACAGCCTGGCTATAGAGATGGATGCTGCCCTTCCCCCACCCAGGGAGCTTAGCATGTTAGGCAGTTGTGAGTCCCAGTGCTGGCTGCTGCCCCTACCCCAAGGAGCTAAAATGGCTTAGACAGCAGACAGCTGCAGCTGTGGTGCTGGTTGCCCCTCCTCTGGGGAGCTCATTAGGCTTCAGCAGATTCCAGCTGAAAGGCTATTGAGAATCTGCACAGCTCCGGGGTTGGGACCCCCTAGGGCCCGGTGGCATGGGTTCGCAAGTCGGATCTTTTGATCCATGGGTTGCGCAGTTCTGTGGAAAAACCACAGTTTCCCCAGCTGGGTGGAATGCCCACTCACTGCCTCCCTTGGCTATGGGGAGGTTGTTCCCCTGCCCCCCTGTGACTCTCAGGTGGGCTGCCATACCACACTGTTCTTCCTTTCTCTTCATGGATCACATGAGCTTTCTGGTCAGTTCTGATGAGATGACCTTGATACCTTAATGGCTGATGAGGGATTCACAGTTTTATTATGGTTCTTTTTGATGGGAGCCTCCAAACGTGGCTGTTTCTACTCTGCCATCTAGATAGTCTTAATCAGATTAAGGAATTTCCCCTTTTTCCTAGGTCACTGAAAGTTTTTTTTTTTTTCATAAATGGATATTTAATTTTATTATTTTTTAATTATTGAAATTATAGTATTTTTTTTCTTCTTTGAAAGAGAAATACATATGTAATGAATTACATTGATGGCATTTTTGAAATATTAAACCTTCCATGTATTCATTTCAATCACTTAGCTGAGATACATTTTCTAATAACCGGCTTTAATGTGCTAATACTGTGCTTGGGACTTTTGCATAAGTGATTATAAAAGAGATTATCTTCTAATTTTGTTTTTGGCTTGTGTTGATATCAAGGTTATTTTGGGAGAGCTAATATTTTTCTGTTTTCTGGTAGAGTTTCTAAAAGCTTGGTTTTATTTCTTCAGTATATATAACTGGTGGTTTTTTTAAATTTTCAATCTTTATTACATTTTTTTCCTTGTGTTATTGTAGTGGCTAGGATCTCTAGTACAATATTGAATGGAAGTGGTTTGAGTGAATATCCTTGGTTAGTTGAGAATTATCAGGATGATAGCCTTCAATGCTGTAATGTTGTAAGCATTTTAAGTGCTAGGTGTTATTTATTGGCTACTTTTATTCATAAAATTTCCACATGAGTTGATTTTTTTTCTTTTGGAGATGGAGTCATGCTCTGTTACCCAGGCTGGAGTGCAGTGGCACAGTCTTGGCTCACTGCAACCTCTGCCTCCTGGGTTCAAGCAATTCTCCTGCCTCACCCTCCTGAGAAGCTGGGTTTATAGGCATCAGCCACCATGCCCAGCTAATGTTTTTGTATTTTTAGTAGAGACAGGGTTTCACCATGTTGTCCAGGCTGGTCTCAAACTCCTGACTTCTGGTGATCCACCCGTGTCTACCTCCCAGAGTGCTAGGAATACTGGTGTGAGCTACTGTGCCCGGCTGAGTTTATTTTTTAATCATACATTTGTGTTAAATTTTTTTTTTTTTTTTTTTTAGACGTAGTCTCGCTCTGTCACCCAGGCTGAAGTGCAGTGGTGCGATTATGGCTCACTGCAGGCTCCGCCTCTTGGGTTCACGCCATTCTCCTGCCTTAGCCTCCCGTGTAGCTGGGATTACAGGCGCCCACCACCACACCCAGCTAATTTTTTGTATTTTTAGTAGAGATAGGATTTCACCATGTTAGCCAGGATGGTCTTGATCTCCTGACCTCGTGATCCTCCCGTCTCGGCCTCCCAAAGTGCTGGGATTACGGGCGTGAGCCACCGCGCCCGGCCTTGTGGTGAATTTTTAAAGCAAATTTATCTATTGAGAAGATTATATAGTTTTATCCATCAGTCTGTGTAAAGATGGTAAAATGTTAATCCAATATTGCATTTGAGGGATAGTATCCTTTCTGTATACTGCTGTATTCGTTTTCTGTTTTTAAAAGGATTTTTGCATCTCTACTCATGGAAGATACTGGTCAGGGTCTATACTTTTGTATTCATTTAATGTCTTTGGTCATTTGGTTTCAGGATTATACTGGCTTCATAAAATAAGTTGAGAATTTAAATAGTTGACAGAGTTTACCAGTCATATTATCTGTGGCTAGAATCCTGGGTTGGAGGGTTTTGTTTATGTTTCTATTGGTGGTAGGAGGGTAGAGATGACATGCAATAAACTGCACCTTTTAAATTTATAGTTTTGTATATTATTCATTGTGAAATTGTAACTACATGGAAGATGGTGAACCTATCCATCACACTCTACAAGTTTCCCCTCAATTTTTTTGTGATTCTGGGTAATCTTTCCCTTTTGTTCTCCCTTATCTCCATCTATCACCAAACTGGTATTTTCTTTTTCCCATGATGATCAGTTTGCATTTTCTAGAGCTTTATGTAAATAGAATCTTACAAGAGAAAGTCATTTTTTTCTGGCTTCTTTCACTCAGCGTATTTGGAGGTTTTTCATACAAAGTTTATTCTTTTTTGTTGTTCATTCATATTCTATTATATGAATATATTCACTTGATCATAGACATTTGATTGTTTCTAGCTTTTGGCTGTTACAAATAAAATGACCATAAATGTACATGTATAAGTCTTTGTATAGACATTTACTTTTTTATTCATTTCAGTCAATACCTGTGAATGAAGTGGCTAGATCATTGGGTAGCTGTATGTTTAACTTTTTAAGAAACTGATAAATTGTTTCCCAAAGTGGTTGTTCTCATTAACAGTATATGAAGGTTCAGTTTTTTCAGATCCTCACCCCCATTTGTTATGTTTGGTCTTTTAAATTTTAGCCACTGTAAAAGGTGTCTAGTTGTATCTTATTATATTTTTAATTTGCATTTTCCTATTGACCAATAATAATGTTGAACATATTCTGAGGTTTTTTTTTTGGGGTACCATATGTATATCTTTTTTTGGTGAACCATCTATTCAAACCTTTTATCCTTTTATAAAATTGAGTTTTTTCCTTATTGTTGAAATTTGAGAGTTCTTTATATATTCAGAATGCAAGTAAGACATATGCTTGTAAATATTTACACACAGTCTTTGACATCTTTTCATTCTCATAACAATGTCTTTCACATCTATCTTGAGACTTATTCCTAAGCATTTTTATATTTTGCATGTTATTTTAAGTGGCATTTTAAAAATTTTCATTTATTTCCATTTGTTCGTTGGTAGTGTGTAGAAATAAATTGATTTTTGTATATTCATCTGGTATTCTGCAACTATGCTAAACATACTTATAGCTCTAGCAGTGTTTGTGTAGTTTTCGGAGCAAATAGGGTCCTGATAGAGAGATGGCTTTTTGGAAGGAGTACAAGGACCCTTTTGGCCAGGTTAGGAGATGTAAGGAGATTCCCCAGGACTTGATACTCAGTGTTTTTGTCCAAGTGTTGGATATAAGGTGTGGGTGTGAAGAGAATCACCCCACTGCCCTACCTGTTAATGAATGTTTAGAGGTTAAGCAGAGGGTTCAGATGAGCTGCCTAAATGGTTCTTTGGTTGTTGTTCACACTCACCCGTGTGATAGAAAAAGGAAAGGTTATCTTGACAATGTGGTAGTAAGTCCTGTGCCTCTAGTCAAAAGGCAGTATTGCTATGGCTGCATAAAGGATCCCTGAGGCTGAAGTAATATATGTCAGCAATGAGGATACAGACTTTTAGGTAAACTAATGTATTAGTCCATTTTCACACTGCTGATTAAGACATACCTGAGACTGGGCAATTTACAAAAGAAAGAGGTTAATGGGCTTAACAATTTGATGTGGCTGGAGCGGCCTCACAATGATGGCAGAGGGCGAGGAGCAAGTCACAAGTCTTACATGCATTGAGGCAGGCAAAGAGCGAACTTGTGCAGGGAACCTCCCATTTTTAAAACCATGAGACTTCATGAGAACTCATTCACTATCATGAGAACAGTGTGGGAAATACCCTCCTTCCCAATAATTCAGTCGTCTCCCACTGGGTTGTTGGAATTGTAGGAGTTAAAATTCAAGATGAGATTTGGTTGAGGGGACACAGCCAAACCATATCATTCTGCCTCTGACCGCTCTCAAATCTCAAATGTTCTCACATTTCAAAACCAGTCATGCCTTCCCAACAGTCCCCCAAAGTTTTAACTTATTTCAGCTTTAACTCAAAAGTCCACAGTTCAAAGTCTCACCTGAGACAAGGCAAATCCCTTCTGCCTATAAGCCCGTAAAATCAAAAGCAATTAATTACTTCTTAGATACAATGAAGGTACAGGCATTGGATAAATACAGCTGTTCCAAATGGGAGAAACTGGCCAAAACAAAGGGGCTACAGGCCCCATGCCAGTCCCAAATCCAGCAGGGCTGTCAAATCTTTTTTTTTTTTTTTTTGAGACGGAGTCTTGCTCTGTTGCCCAGACTGGAGTGCGTGCAGTGGCACAATCTCGGCTAACTGTAAGCTCCGCCTCCTGGGTTCGCACCATTCTGCTGCCTCAGCCTCCTGAGCAGCTGGGACTACAGGCGCCCACCACCACGCCCAGCCAACTTTTTTTTGTTGTATTTTGTTTTTTGTTTTTTATTTTTTAATAGAGATGGTTTCATTGTGTTAGCCAGGATGGTCTTGATCTCCTGACCTCGTGATATGCCCACCTCGGCCTCCCAAAGTGCTAGGATTACAGGCGTGAGCCACCACGCCTGGCCAGGGCTGTCAAATCTTAAAGCTCCAAAATGATCTCCTTTGACTCCATGTCTCATATTCGGATCATGCTGATGCAAGAGGTGGGTTCTCATGGTCTTGGGCAGCTCACCCCTGTGTCTCTGCAGGATGCAGCCTCTATCCCAGCTGGTTTCTTGGGCTGGTATTGAGTGTCTGTGGCTTTTCCAGGCACACAGTGCTGTTGGTGGATCTACCATTATGGGGTCTGGAGCATGGTGGCCCTTTCTCACAGTTCTACTAGGTTGGAGCCCCAGTAGGGACTCTGTGTGGGTGCTCCAACCCCACGTTTCTCTACTGCACTGCCATAACAGAGGTTCTTCATGAGCACCCCACCCCTGCAGCAAACTTCTGCCTGGACATGCAGGTGTTTGCATACATCCTGTGAAATCCAGGTGGAGGTTCCCAAACCTCAGTTCTTGACTTCTATGCATTCGCAGGCTCAACACCACATGAGAGCTGCCAAGACCTGGGGCTTGAACCCTCTGAACGCATGGCCTGAGCTTATGCTGGCCCCTTTCAGTCATGGCTGGAGCAGCTGGGATGCAGGGCACCACCTTTCTGAACTGCATGCAGCATGGGGACCCTTGACCTGGCCCACAAAACCATATTTTCTTCCTAGCCCTTTGAGCATGTGATGGGAGGGGCTGCCATGAAGACCTGTGATATGTCCTGGAGACATTTTCCCCATTGTCTTGGGGATTAACATTCAGCTCCTCATTATTTTTGCAAATTTCTGCATCTGGCTTGCATTTCTCCTCAGAAAATGGGATTTTCTTTTCTTTCACATTGTCAGGCTACAAGTTTTCCAAACTTTTATGCTCCGTTTCCCTTTTAAAAGTGGATGCCTTTAACAGCACTCAAGTCACTTCTTGAATGCTTTACTGCTTAGAAATTGCTTCCGCCAGATACCCTAAATCATCTCTCTCAAGTTCAAGGTTCCACAGATCTCTAGGGCAGGGGCAAAAATGCTGCCAGTCTCTTTGCTAAAACGTACAAGAGTCACCTTTGCTCCAGTTTCCAACAAGTTCCTCATCTCCATGTGAGACCACCTCAGCCTGGACCTTTTTGTTCATATCACTATCAGTATTTTTGTAAAAGCCATTCAACAAGTCTCTAGAAAGTTCCAAACTTTCCCAGATTTTCCTGTCTTCTTCTGAGCCCTCCAAACTTTCCCAGTCTCTGCCTGTTACCCAGTTCCAAAGTCACTTCCACATTTTCAGGTATCTTTTCAGCAGTGCCCATTTTACTGGTACCAGTTTACTGTATTAATCCATTTTCACGCTGCTGATAAAGACATACCCATGACTGGGCAGTTTATAAAAGAAAGAGGTTTAATGGACTTACAGTTCCTCATGACTGGGGAGGCGTCACAATCATGGCAGAAGGCAAAGAGGAGCAAGTCACCTCTTGGATGGCAGCAAAGAGAGAACTTGTTTAGGGAAACTCCCATTTTTAAAACCACCAGATTTCATGAGACTCATTCACTATCATGAGAACAGCACAGGAAAGACCTGCCCCCATAATTCAGTCACCTCCAACCAGGTTCCTCCCAGGACATGTGGGAATTGTGGAGTTACAATTCAGGATGAGATTTGGGTGGGGACACAGCCAAACCATATCAACTAGCAACCTTGTAAGTTAGTTTGCTTGATCACGTGACTGGTTGCTCAAAGGTGAAAGCAAGTACAAAGCGTACTGAAAATACAAAAATTGACTGGGTGTGGTGATGCGTGCCTGTAGTCACAGTTACTTGGGAGGCTGAGGCACAAGAATCACTTGAACCTGGGAGACAGAGGTTGCAGTTAAGTTGAGATTGTGCCACTGCGCTCCAGCCTGTGTGATGGAGTGAGACTCTGTCTCAAAAAAAAAAAAAAAAAAACGAAAACCAAAAGGCAAAACCATGTTTATTGGTATATGTGCCACTTTCTCAGTTTGTGTCCTCTCATCCTGCCATACCCTCCTTTACCCTGACATTAGCTGCCTCAAGGAGAAAACTAAGTGCCCTGGGGAAATTTTAAAAATGAGGAGGGACCCAAACTTTCATGGCTTTGTTGGATACAGGTTACCAGGTCACCATCGTTGGTCCCATGTGGGAAGGGAAAGCTGAACACAGGACTTGCCAAAAGGGCTGAAGACGAAGGGGAAGAGCTACAGTAATATTTCACCTCCTTGAGTGAGGTTGCTTTCCAAATATCAGAAGCTACATGAGGGAGGAAACAACTCCAGGGTTTGGACACCAATCCTGGAGCGAGCAGCCAAAGGAGAAAAAAGGCTACACAGTGCTCCTCATATCCTTATCATCCTTTTCCATTCCTAGTACTCTCTGCTCCCCACATTTTCAACCTGGAGATATTACAGGCATTTTGTGGCCATTGTAAGCTGTCACATACCAACACTCTGTAGATTGTCAAATTTATGAATGTACCATTTCATAATTTCTGGAAACATATGTTTTCTCTCAGTACAGTTCATTAATGTGGCATAAGACATGTTTACTGGCAGACTCAAATATCTTTATTTCCTCTATAATAAGAGCTAAATTACCATAGCCCTTGACATGTGCCTATGAGACACCTTGGCCCATGGTTTAGTATGGGAAGACGTATCTGAATTCAACTGCTAGATTTGAAGAAAGTTTACCATGGGAAATGATGTTAAATTGACCTTGTGGGTAAAGCCCTTGGACTGATTTGAGGTACAGAGTTTATTAAATAAATGGTTGGGCCTGGTTCACTGATAGCTTAAGTGAAAAGCTAATGGTGTCCACTGGGTGGCAGCCACCCTCCAGCTCCAAGGACAGTCTAAAAGATTAACTGGTAAGGGCTGATCCAGCACAATGGGCTGAATTAAAAGCCATTTTCTTGGACCAGGGGTTGAGAGACTTCAGTCTGTGTGCCAAATTTGGCTACAGCCTGTTTTTGTACTGCTCTTAGTTTGGGAGGATTTTTATATTTTTTAAACCATTGGGGGAAAAAAGAAAACACACTCGAGACTGTGTGGGGCTTGCAAAGCCCAAACTATTTACTGCCTGCTCTTTTCAGGAAAAAAGTTTTCTAACTCCTACCTTAGACAGTATTCCTAAGGATTAAGTTATGATATCTTTTTCCTGTGTGTTGTGCTGTTGCCAGTTACTTCGCTAGGGTAATAATAGTATATTACAGACACACCCACCCCTCTGTGGAGAGATAAGCTAAGAACTGCCAGTTGGAAGGGCTGGGTCACTCATGTTGATGCCTAGAGTAAGTGCCTGTTTTATAATTAGTCTGACTGGAATGAAGCTGCTGGTCTAGCCTGCACTTGTTAGTGCCTTTCAATCTGGAAACTTGTCTTTTACTTTTTTCTTCTTTTTGAGGCAGGGTCTTGCTCTGTCACTAGGTTGGAGTGCCGTGGTACGAGCTGGTCACTGTAACCTTGACCTCCCCGGCTCAAGCAATCCTCTCTCCTTAGCCTCTCATGTAACTGGAACTACAGACACACACCACCACACCTCACTCATTTTATAATTTTTTTGTAGAGATGGGGTCTCACTATGTTGCCAAGGGTCTCGAACTCCTGGGCTCAAGTGATCCTTCTGCCTTGATCTCCAAAAGCGCTAGGATTACACGCATGGACCACCATGCCCAGCCATTGTCTTTCATTTTTGGAAAATTTTCATGTATTATTTACTTAATCAGCCCCTCCCTCCTTTTTTCTTGTTTTCTTTTTCTGGAATTTCTGTTTGGATGTTAGAGTTTCTCAGTTTCACCTCCAATTTTCTTAACTTTTCTTTCCTATTGTCTGCATTTTGTGCTACTTCTTGGTAGTTTCTTTTCCCTACCTTTGTTTTCAAATCTTCTAATGCGTTTTATGTTTCATTTACATTTTTAAATTCCAAGAATTCTTCCTCCATTGTCTGTTTTTAATAATACCCTGTTCTTATGTCAAGTACACAATGTGTCAGTCTCCATCTAATAAAATTACAGTGTGGTTTTTAAAAGACTCTTCTGTTTTTTCATTGTTTATTCCAAAATCCTTTTTGTTTGTTACTGCATTTAGTTTAATCTATGTTATTTATGATGCAAGCTTTCTTCACATATCTTGTGATTCTTGTATGCAGATTTATATTTAATAGGGAGGCAATAAACATGACTTGGCTTTTCTATGTAATAGGACAGGCCTTGTAACCCAGTGGACTTCATTGTAGGGTTGTTAGGTAGGTATCCAGAGGTACTCATAAATGTCACTAACATAGGGTATTTTCTCTTGGGCTGTTAGTTCTTTCAGAGAAAAACTTTTAACTTTCTACCTGAATGGTATAAACTTGTCTGGCAGTGTTCTTTTAGCCATGTAATGGAAAAGTCTGGGATTCTCACCATTTAGTATGTTAGCTTTCAATTAATACCCCTGTTTTTCATAAGGTGCCTCTCCTGTACCATCTATTATGCTTACATAATTATAGAGAACCAGAATCTGTTTAGCAAGTGTTGAAATTTACGTTCTATCTTATAGATAGGAAAAGTGAGTGGAGCCTAAAATGCTGATATAAGTGCATAAAAGTTATTCTGTTAATTCTTTTCTCTATATTAAATATGATGTTTTTCCAAATTTTGATGTTTTATTTGAAGCCATAATAAACTTTGTTCTAAGGCATTTGGATTCATATAAGTAATTGGTTTTATTTTATGAGACATTCTCATTCTGATCAAGATTTTCACCGAAGGGTGAAGATTTAACAGAAGTGCTAATAGTAATATATTTGACTTGGTTTTTAGGTCACATGTTAGAAAGAAGATAACTTAATATTTTGAGGATATTTTCCATTTAAATAAAAACAGCAAGAACCAATGTATTAAATTGAATGCTGTAGTTCTAGTTATTGTTTTTCGGATGTATTTAATAATTTCTAATGTCTTTTTGGCTTAACACTGGACCTCACAGCTAGGTAATGAGGATGGATGTAGTATATTCGCCTTTCTGTGAACGCCATATCATAAGATTTTTCAGGATAGTTAAGAGGATAGCATATGAATTGAATGATAGATAATTCAATTTGAGGTACTTGTAACTGAATTGGATTTATGTCTATTGGAGATGAGATTCTCATGGAAAATCAACAACTGATAATGTAAATGAAGAACTTTGTGATCCCACAAATTATAAAAACAGTACAGTTATTATTTAGATTTGAGGTTTTGACTGCCAGACATTTGCTTTATTGGGAATGCCTATATGTCACTGTTAGGATTATTATAATTGACTATAGATCTTTTATATAAAATGTTCTCATTTGGGGGAATAGAGGATATATAGCAATATATGACTCTTAAAATTGGTATAAATCTAATTAATACCCATATAATTACCACTGAACTTAAGAAATAAAACATTACAGATAAAATGGAAGTCATCTGTAAATCTCTTACCTGTACCATTTACTTTTATCATTCTCTTCCCAGTAGTAACCCTTATTCTGAATTTGTTGTTTTATATTCCCTGCTTGTTTCACAATTTTATTCTTTTTCTCACATCCAGAACAAATGTAATCTTGTTTTGCGTATCTGAAACTATATTTGAATAGTATCAAACTGGAATATGCTTTTTTTTTCCCCTCAACGTTGTTTCTGAGATACATTCATTGATGGATCTAGTTCTTTATTTCAACTGTTGAAGAGTATTTCATTGCATGAATGTATCATAATTTATTATTAATTCTCTGTTGCTTGTTTCATAATTTTTACTCTTGTGAACAGTGCTTCAAAGAATCATGAATAGGTGAAAATTTCCTTGAGGTATTTATCTAGGTATAGAATGGCCAGCATATAGTATATAAACTTTTAAAGATTTTACTAATTTTTTTGAATTGTTCTTTAAAGTAGTCCCATCAGTTTACTCTCTCATGAAAAATATATGAGGTTTCACAAAGACTTGATATTGTTAGACTTAAAGTACTGATAATCTGATGTGTCTAGATTATATGACATTGAATTATTTTGCATTTTTTGTATTAAGAAATTTTTAAAAAGAGCAAATTATTTGTTCTCTCTTTGTCTGTTTTCACTAATAATGGTGTGCTTCTAATAACCTAGTCTGTTTTCCCATTAGTTCATAGTTTTATTAAAGAATCTCTCTTCTACCTACCGTTAGATACACCACCCCATTATATAAAGTTTATTTGGTTAGGTTTGTTTTGTGCTAAGCAACTAAATAAAAAATGGAATGTTTTTGTTGTCTTTTTGTGTCCTAAAAAGAGTCAGTCAGCTCTTGGTAGAGGAAAGAATTGAGCCTGGTGTCTAGGTGATAACAGTAGAATAATGCAGTGAGGGAGGGAAAAATCAGGGATCTAAGTTGTAGGTTAAAATTCAGTTACTAACAACAATTAACTGAATAAAGAAAATGCAAAGTTATGAAAAACACCACTACTTTGATTATATTATCCTTATAGAATACAGTCATTCATTGCTTAATGATGGGTATGTGTTCTGAAAAATGCCTTGTTAGGCAATTTTGTCATTTGCAAACATAATGAAATATGCTTACACAAACCTAGGTGGTATAGCCTACTAACCACCTAGGCTGTATGGTATAGGCTGTTGCTGTCAGGCTACAAACTATACAGCATGTTACTGTACTGAATGAATATTGTAGGCAGTTATAACAGAATGGCAAGCATTTATATATCTAAACATAGAAAAATGCAGTAAATATGTGGTATGAAAGATAAAAAGTGATATAGGACACTTACCATGAATGGAGCTTGCAGGACTGGAGGTTGCTTTGGGTAAGTGAGTGAATGGTGAAGGCCTAGGACTTTACTGTACACCACTGTAGAGTTTTTAAACAGTGTATACTTAACTACACTAAATGTGTTAAAAGATATTTTTCTTTCTTCAGTAATAAATTTACCTTAGCTTACTTTAACGTTTTTAGTTTATAAACTTCTTGACTCTTTTGTAATAATGCTTAGCTTAAAACATAAACACATTGTACAAAAATGTTTTACTTCTGGTAAGCATGTGGCTCACATCTATAACCTCATTGCTTTGGGAGGCTGAAGCAGGAGGATTACTTAATCCTAGGAGTTTAAAACCAGCATGGGCAACATAATGACACCTTATCTATACAAAAAAACAATTTAAAAAATGAGCCAGGTGTGTTGTGCAACCCTATAGTCCCAGCCACTCTGGTGGCTAAGGAGGAAAGATTGCTTGAGCCCAGGAGTTTCAGGTTGCAGTGAACTCTGATCTCACCACTGCACTCCATCCAGCCTTGGAGACAGAGTAAGACCCCATCCCAAAAAAAACAAAACAAAACAAACAAACAAACAGAATATATATATATATATAAAATTAAGTATATATTATATATAAATATATAAAGTATATACACATATACACATGTATATAAATATATACACAAATATACACATATGTGTGTATGTGTATACACACACGTGTGTGTTTTATATCTTCAGTCTATAAGGTTTTTTTTCTATTTTATCTTTTTACTTTGTAAACTTCTTTGTCAAAAATTAAGACACAAACACTCATTAGTCTAGGCCTACACAGGGTCAGGATCATCAGTATCACTGTCTTCCACCTCCTTACCTTGTCTTAATAACACACATGGAGCTGTCATTTTCTATAATAACAACACCTTTTTCTGAAGTACTGCCTGAAGGAACTGCCTGAAGCTGTTTTAGTGTCAACTTTTTGTTTTTTAATAAGTAGGAGTACACCTTAAAATAATGATGGAAAACATAGTATAGTAAATGCAAAAACCAGTAACATAATCATTTATTACCATTATCAGGTATTATGTCATGTACATAATTGCGCTATACTTTTTTGTATATGATTGCCACTGCGGTAGGTTTCTTTATCCCGGCATCACCACAGTCACGTAGCAATGTCTTTTACTGCTACTTTATGATGGCTATGACATCACTAGTTGATGGGAATTTTTCAGCTCCATCATTATTTTATAGACTCACCATCATATATGCATTTCATTATTGACTGAAACATCATTATGCAGTGCATGACTGCAATTATACTCTATTATCTCCCTTCTGGGTCCTGATTTTTAAGGTAATTTGAAATCATTTTTTCTGCCTCTCTCTGTTACTATCTGAATTGCTTCCTAAGAAGATTAAGTAAGAGTAAGGACCTTTTCCTGGATATTAACTGTAACATTAGCATGTTATTTTAATTAAATTGGTTTATTAAATATAATGACATAGTTAAATATTGATGGGGGAAGGAAGTAGTCTTTATTACATCCAGAGGAGGGATGGTTCTACTGGAACTTATTGGACAACTAGACGACGATATGGAGATGTAAGGAATGGGGAAGAGAAGAAAGGGACAAGATAAGAGATGCTGAAAGATATTCTTAATAGACTTAAGCATTTTACTTGGGTTATACTCTTTTCTATAATTTTCACTGGCTCATTAGAAGTAGAAAATTTTATAAGTAGAGAATTTAGTAGAAGAAAGGCAGGTAATGTTGTTGAGATGTGTAGGGTCAGATCTATCCTGAAATAAAAAGAATCTGATCACATTTCCTTAGTAACTTAAAATATAAAAACACTAAGGGTGATAGAAATAAATGTCAGAGGCAGAAATTGGAAGAAATAAAGAATGGCAAGTTTAATGTTGGCGAGTGGTCATCAGAATCCTATTGTTGTTATTTTTATTTATTTATTTTTTGAGACGGAGTCTCGCTTTGTTGCCCAGGCTGGAGTGCAGTGGCGCGATCCACCTCCCTGGTTCACGCCATTCTCCTTCCTCAGTCTCCTGAGTAGCGGGGACTACAGGTGCCCGTCACCATGCCTGGCTATTTTTTTTTTTTTTTTTTTGTATGTTTTAGTGGAGATGAGGTTTAATCCTGTTAGCCAGGATGGTCTCGATCTCCTGACCTTGTGATCTGCCTGCCTTGGTCTCCCAAAGTGCTGGGATTACAGGCATGAGCCACCGTGTCCAGCCATCAGAATACTATTTTAACTTATATTTGTAGATTTTCTTGTCATGCCAGTTAATTACATAGTCTGTTTCTTATATTTCCTATATTGACTTGATCATAGCTATCACTAACAAATACTTTTATCTTCAACCTATTTAATGTGTTAATTTTTTTTTCTTATATTTTATGGAGTGTTTACATGATCCCCTCTTGCTTAACTTTAGTGGACTGTCAGGATTATTGTCCCATGCCCATTTTGCCTATGGTTTTTCTTTAATTGCAGTTGTTCTTTTTTAACAGTGTTTATTTTAGCTCAAAACAAATGTATTTATTATTCTTGATTTTCTTTATTATTACTGAATAACTTCATGTAATTTTTGTTTTTTCCTCACTAGGTCTTTATTTGCAAATGATACTTTTAGATAAGTTTGTATGAGTCTTAAAAAGCTCTTTCTAGGTATAATTAAAACAAGATAGCACCTTTATTTTGAGTATGTAAATAATTCTATTTCATAGATGCAAAGCTAGCTTGTGTTTGCAGAAGACAATATTGCCATAGTGAAGTAATTTTAAAGTAAAAATTGACAACAACTAGACTAGGTGTGTAGGAGGATTTCTTATTATATTAAGGCTAATACTGTGCTAAGTATAATATTTTTTATTTTTTGATGAATTGTTATAAATTAATTTTTATTTGTATTTCTACTTTATGTATTTTCTATATTAGAGAAATTTCCCACTAAAGAATCATCATTAACATTTTTCTGCAAGTGATTTCTGAATCTGTTTCTAACCCTGAACAGTTTCTTATCTCTTATTGACTTCTAAACATTCATTTTTTTCATTTTAAATCTTGCTATTGCTTCAAATTCAGGTTGTTTGAGCTCTTTATTATCCTTCTTTTCTGCTACCTTGTTCCCAATCCAGCTACCCCACCTAATTTCCTATTTATATCATTGGTATTATTTTTCTGATCATTAAAATAAATGTTTGTTGAAATTTAGATTTTAATCCTGCTAACTCTGAGATCTTTGGGAAATTAAGTTAATCTCTTCAAGTTTCATTATCTTGTCTATAAAGAGGGGAGAGCAATGTTTCATGACATGAGATTGGCAAAATGATTTGATTAAATGAGATAACGTAAGTGATGCACTTGGAACAGTGCCTGTCTCAGTGAACGATAGTTGCCCTGTAGGTATTTGGGATCAAAAGCTCATAGTTGTTTTTGATACCTTTCTTCTCTAAACCCTCTGTATTGCATTTTTCATCAAATTTTGATAATCTCAGCTTTATAATATTCACATATATTTGATTTTATTGTATTCTTTTAGTTGAAATCTTGACAGGCGCATATTTACAGTACATTAATGTAAAAGTTGACTTCCTTACAAATTTGTCTTCGTACTTTCCTTCCTTATAATATATATATTTTTTCTTTTTTGAGATGGAGTTTTGCCCTGTCACCCAGGCAGAGTGCAGTGGTGTGTTCTCAGCTCACTGCAACCTCCTCCTCCTGGGTTGAAATGATTCTTCTGCCTCAGCCTCCCGAGTAGCTAGGACTACAGGTGTGCGCCACCACACCCGGCTAATTTTTGTGTTTTTAGTAGAGATGGGGTTTCACCATGTTGGTCAGGCTGGTCTTGAACTTCTGACTTCGTGATCCGCCTGCCTGGACCTCCCAAAGTGCTGGGATTACAGGCGTGAGCCACTGTGCCTGGCCCTTTATAATACATTCTGTGTATTCCAGTCAGATAACTTTTTCTAATATTCCATGTTTGTTATTCCATGTATCTGCTAAGAAAGAACAACAACAACAAAAAAGGAATTGTTCCTTATTGTGTTACTTCACTTAATGGAACCATTCATTCCATCCAGTTTGGTCTACTTACTCAAAGGCTATTACCATTCTTCTTTCTGGGCCCTTGCTTAGGCCAGGCCTTCTTCACAACGTCATTCAAAATGTATGATGTTTCTTGTACTTACTTCCAATTTACTTGTGTACTACCTTGTGTAGTTCTTATATTACTGTTTTCTGTCAATATTAAATTGAATCATACACCGTCACATCATAGTTTTGTTTTATTTTCTATTGTAATTTAACTTCCCAATTAGGCCATTTTCTTTTCTAAGGTGTAAATTCTCTTATACTTCTTATCTTCTTTGAATTCATTTTGTCATTCTACATATGTACTTCAATTTCTTATCAGAAAAATAACACAATTTGAGTTTGAAATTTACTTTTAAAATTATAATTAATGAACATAGTACTTTATTAAAGATTCAACAAAAAGTGTTTTATTTAACTGGTAGGCAAACTGTTTCTTTCCTATTTCCATAAATTAGTTTTACCAATCTATAACCTTACATAAATGGAATTTTGCATTTTACTGTTACTCTTTGTGTTTTGCTTCATTTTAGCTTTTTTGAGATTTATCTATATTGTGCTGTATATAGTAAGTACTGCATTCTTTTTCATTGCTTTTTCCATTGGTCAAAAGAGGTCATAGAGCCAATTCAGATTTAACAGGTGTGGGAAAGTCATGCTGAAAAAGAACACGTGGGATGAGATAATATTGTGGCCCTTTTAAGAAATATTAATTTACTTAATTTGAAATTCCCTGTGAAATTTTGAAACTTACTTTGAAACTTTGAAAGATTGTTAGCAATTTTCCAAATAGTTTAACTTCATTATTAACCGTATTCAAACTTCACAGAAGCCAGTATACAAAGGGAAATCCCAGATTTAAGTGATGAGTTTATATACCATTGTTTAACTGGCCCTCTGAGTGATCCTGCGTGATTGATAATCTACACTACTGTTTCTCTAGCAGAAGACAGACTCAGTAAGGAAATGTTTTAAGTGGGTGTAATTCTGATATCTGCCATTACAGAAACAACAACAAAAAAGCAAATATTTCTTCTTATTTCTTACCAGTGAAAGAAAGGAATGAGGCATACTGGTGTTCCTAGCATTGTGATACTCAAAATGTCAGTTTTTAAGGCTTTTGTGTTTTAGGGAAACACTCAAAGAAAAAATTTATGTGAGTTTTCAGGCTGTTTACTTACATTCTTAAGAAAAAGTGACTTTAGGCCAGGCATGGTGGCTCAAACTTGTAATCCCAGCACTTTGGGAGGCCGAAGTGGGCAGATCACGAGGTCAGGAGATCGATACCATTCTGGCTAACACGGTGAAACCCCATCTCTACTAAAAAAAAAAAAAAAAGAAAGAAAGAAAAAGTGATTTTAGATCTTTTCAAAGATTTGTCTAATGTGTATTTGTTCATATTTTAATTTTTAAATGTAATTTCTAACTGGTAAATTTTCCTTAAAATATAAATTGCTCCCTGGATATTTGTTAATTATTTTGCAAAGTACAAAACCCCATTACAGTTTCATTTAATAAATATTAAGTACAATATTGGGACCCCTTATTGGCTTATATAAATCATATAAACAGGTGGCTGTTTATAGGATTCCTTTATTTTAGCTGCCAGTAAGAAGCCTGCCATGATTTTTTTGTATCTTTGGATTCCTTATCTTACCTGCCAGCTCTAGTATCTATTATTGGTAGCCGTAAAAAATACTGACAATATAGAACAGATTGAATTTTCTTAAATTTATCACATAGATATACCGTATGACCTAAAAAAGTTAATGTGATTACAAAGATAGCTAAATTTATACTCAGTCAGCAGATTCCTTTATTTGGCTGTGTCTCCAAGATAAAAATAAAATAGTAAAATAAAAAACTATAGTTGAGTTATAATATTTTATGAGTGACATTTAACTTCAGCCAAGCTTTAAAAAAATTACACAATTTATATCAGTACATCTTTATATTATGCTCTATAGATGACTCCGTGATAAGTGTTCAATGTGGGTTTCAGAGGATCCCAAATGACACACACACATACACAGTATTGTATTAAAAAGTCAGATTGGTAAGGACCCTGTAGAAATCAGGACGCTTGCAACATGGATTTCAGCAAAGTTTCTGAAATAATTAACAAACAAGCTGGTTTGTAGAATATATAATAAGGCTCTAAAAACACAATTTGGTTTTAACATGGCCAGTTGATAAATTGCCAAATAGTAAATAATCTGGATTTTCTATTATCTGGATTTTTAACTATTTTGATTCAGGTATTTCTTTGTAATGAAATTTTTGGCAAATTAAAATTTCACAACACTACTCTTAGAACAGGATATAGAAATTTCCGCAGTTAATGCCTGGACTCCTTTGTCAGATCTAACTGTAATTGTAAGTATTTGCCTTGGTTACTCTTATGCTACAGTCCTTGGTATGTACGATTTCCAAGGAATTGAAGAATAAGTTTAATAATCTTGTCACTTTATTTAGCTTGGTTCTTCAATTCATTGGATATTGATATTAAGATTTTGGTCTTTAGAATATAGGCTGTGACTTATAGTTTGACTTATAGCTAATAGGTTATACATGGACATACTTCAATCTCTAATGATACACCTTTGCACTTTGGATAAAATACAAAATCTTTGCAGTTATGTAACCCGGATTTTTAAATTTCAGGTTAGTTATCTTTACAAATTTTTATATCTTTCCACCTTATAATAAACATGAAACATTAATAGATTCAGGGAATTAAATCTTTTTCTTAAGAAGATAAGACCGGGCGTGGTGGCTCACGCCTGTAATCCTAGCACTTTGGGAGGCTGAGGCGGGCGGATCACGAGGTCAGGAGATCGAGATCATCCTGGCTAACAAGGCGAAACCCCGTCTCTACTAAAAATGCAAAAAATTAGCCGGGCATGGTGGTGGGTGCCTGTAGTCCCAGCTACTCGGGAGGCTGAGGCAGGAGAATGGCATGAACCCAGGAGGCGGAGCTTGCAGTGAGCTGAGATAGGGCCACTGCACTCCAGCCTGGGCAACAGAGCGAGACTCCGTCCAAAAAAAAAAAACAAGAAGATAAGATTAAAATTTTATCTCATCAGAAATTATAATTTTAGGGTACTAACCAGTAAAATATAGATAAGGAGTGAGACAACCTATAGATAAGCTTTACCTGCTTTATTAAGTCTAACACATACTAGAGACTTTTATTCTTTGAGTTTCAGGAAGTTAAATTAGTTCCTGTTTCTCATAAGATAGTATTATAGTTTGTGAGAAAGTTCTAATTTAACAAACACTTAAAAGGACTACCATGTTTAAGGCATTTTCCTAAGTTCCAGAAATATAGTCTAGCTGAAAAATCAAAATCATAATGTATATTGTATATTATGAATATGTATAATACAGTGTAATGGGTAGAATAATGGAGGCATGCATAAAATACAGTGGGGAAACTGGTAAGTATGAGGTTAATTTTGTTTGTTGCTCTCTGACAGAAATCTTAGAAAGTTAGTGGCCTTTAACCCTCAGTACAACACCAAGGTCCATTGGATTCTGACTTACTTTTGAGTTTCTGTTTTTGAGCAATTCTGAGAATTTATAAGGATTGATATTTTATGACTTTTATTATTTTCTAGTGCTCTTCCAAAGAGCAAAGAGAAAAATTGTTTATTTCTGTGTATATATATATATTTAAATTTTATATTTACCACCTAGATCTGTTGGGCCTCTTTATAAATCTGTGATATATTTTTGTATCATAGTGTTCCTGTATTTCCTCTATCTTGAAACATTTTGCTGTTTTATTATTATTAGAATTATTTCATCATTACTTATCAGCTATCTTCAACTGTCCTTAAATGGGAGGCTGAGGCAGGTGGATCACTTGAGGTCAGGAGTTCGAGACCAGCCAGGCCAACATAGTGGAACCCTATCTCTACTAAAAATACAAAAATTAGCTGGGCATGGTGGCACATGCCTGTAATCCTAGCTATTCAGGAGACTGAGGCAGAAGAATTGCTTGAACCAGGGAGGCAGATGTTGCAGTGAGCGGAGATCGCACCATTGCAATCTAGCCTGGGGGATAAGAGGGAAACTCCATCTCAAAACAAGAACAACAACAACAACAAACAATGAAATAAAATAATAGGAAAATGGGAGAATGATGAAATCATCTAGAACGGTAATGCAGTAGTTGAATAAATGGCCACTATTGCTTTATCCTTTAGTTTTATCAAATTGCCCAAAATATTGCATGCTCTTTCATGAGTATATAAATAAAAAAAGATGAGAGACCCCATCTTTGTGGTCTCCTTTTACCTTTCATTGAACACAGTTGATAATTCAGAATTTTTAATTTTCTTTTTTTTTTTAAACTTTTTTTTTGGTGGGGGGTAAATTTTCCCTTTAATTCTTCTTTTCCATAATGACAAAGATATGAAAATTGACAGAAGACTTTAGTATTTACTAGTCAAATCAGACATCAGGTTAGAAGCAGATTCTCATAGTGAGTCATCAGATGATACTACCCAAGATGCATTTCTTCAGACAACTATCAATGTGTGAATAATGTATTTCTCAAAACAAAAAGCAGATAATAATATTCACATTCAGTTAGTGAAGAATGAGAAGGACCTGCTCACACAATATCTTGCAGCAAGCACCTGGACCATCCCATTTTGCTAAAAGAATAGGTAACATATTCTTTAATCTTTTTTGATTTTGTGCTTAGGTTTATTATATGTGGTTCCTAAGTGGACAAATACTGAAGGTAAATATATATATATATATATATATATATATATATATATATATATATGCATAGGTGACTAGAAGGAAACAGATAATGTAGAAATGAAAAAAGTATTAATTGGTAATTATAAGTGGTGTTATAAGTGTAAAAATGAAACTGTTTTGCAATTATCGAACAAAGAAGATGGCCATTTTCTCTTCATCAAGACTATAAGCTAAAGGTTTAAAAAAATTCATCAGGTGTGCTGTATTTTGATGATGTCAGTTCAAGAAGAACCAGAATAATGATAAGTTAGATCCAATTAGGGATGTATTTGACATCTGGAATCAATATTTACAAGATGGATGTATCTCTGGTTCATACATGACAATTGATGAAGCGTTAGTTGCATTTGGGAGACATTGAATACATATACATTCAAAACCAAAACTTTCTGATGAAATTTCACTGCTCCTTTATTTTTACTTCTGCAATATAAAATGACTTGAACATAAAAATAAAATTACGTAGTCCATCTGACCCAGCTGGTGAATGGTGATGACAATTTTTTCTGTTGTTTGGAAAGTTAAGCTAGACTTTGAAACGTATATTAAAGTTTGGCAAATAAAAGGCAGAGGTAAGAGAATAGCTGGAAATAAGTATGTGTGTATCCCCCCCCACATATATATAATATATAAATTATAGATTATAGTTTATAAAATTTATATATCTAAATTGATTTATAAGTTTATACATTTACAAATTTTAACAGATATATACATATGAAATTTTATCTGAAACTAAAGCTTGCCATTGGGAGATTTTATATATAAATGTAAGTAGTGCTCATCATATTTGTGTTTAGAAAGTAACTCTGGGTATTCATTGGAGGTTAGGTTAGAGAAAATATTAAATATAGGGATTTAATGAAGGATCACAGATGACATAGACTGGAGTAAGGCATTTGTAATAAAGAAGCTGAAACACCTAGATGCAATGGATCATATTCTTTTGTTCATTCCTGAATTGATGTGTGATAATTTTTTGTGGCCTAAGAAATGGTTTTGGGCTGAGCGTGGTGGCTCATGCCTGTAATCCCAGCACTTCGGGAGGCTGAGACAGGCGGATCACTTGAGGAGAGGAGTTTGAGACCAGCCTGTCCAACATGATGAAACTCCATTCCTACTAAAAATACAAAAAATTAGCTGGACATGATGGCACGTGCCTGTAATCCCTGCTATTCGGGAGGCCGAGGCAGGAGAATCGCTTGAACCTGGGAGGTGAAGGTTGCAGTGAGCCAAGATTGCGCTAGTGCACTCCAGCCCAGGCAAGAGAACGAGACTCTGTCTCAACAAAACAACAACAACAACAAAAATGAAATGGTTTTGGAAGACATTTACACTAGTTTATTTCCTAGGTCACATTAAAATGAATATGAAATGATATGAATTACTTAACAGTGTTTTTATCTTTGGGGTTTTTTAAGTGTACCACTATCTTATTATACTGTGAAATGTCCAAAGTGCTACTAGTACTTTTGTTTGAGGCAAAGATTATTCAGAGAGTAAGTTTGACCTTGAACATCACCTTGGATTTAATACAGGCTTTCAAGTAAATATTTGATTTTAGGAAAACCTATGGGTTGAGACTTTCCTTCCAAGTAGAATGGAGTAACTCGGAGCAAATTAGTACTTCTGCTTAGAGCAATGAGAAAATGAAGATAAAATATACACGTCACTATTCTGTAGCTGAGTTGACCTTGGAGATGTATTTCAAGTCTCAGTTGCATCTGTAGTAAAGCTTATTTTTCCTCTGTTTTGTCCTAATTATATTGGTAATCACATTCAAAATAGATGGACTAATTATTGCAATTGAATCACTAAGCTTGTCAGGCTATATAAAACAAGTAAAACCCAATTATGTACTGCATTCAAGAGCTACATCTTAAATTAAAAGGGAGGATGAAGCTAAAAGGATGAACAGATATACTGTATGCTAACACTGAAAGGCAAACTGGTGTAGCTACTATATCCAATAAAGTAGAATATAAGATAAAGACTAAATATAGGTGGTCCATAACATATGATGGTTAAACTTACAGTTGTTTGATCTTACAGTGGTGCAAAAATAACACACATTCAGTAGAAGCCATGCTTTGAATTTTGATCTGTCTCTAGGTTAGTGAATGTAATAGAATACTCTCTTGCAGTGTTGGGCAGTAGCAGCAAGCTGCACCTTCCACTCAGCCAAGCAGTCATGAGGGTAAATAACCAATATGCTACAGTATGTGAAATGTATTTTTGACTTAACAATATTTTTCACTTACAGTGGGTTTCTCAGGATATAGCCTCATCGTAAAGTTAGGAGAATTTGTATAAAAGATGGATGTTTTATAATAATAAAAGGGTAATTGTATCAGGAAGTTTTCACAATCCTAAATGTGCACGCACGTAGTGAGATAGTGTATATAAAGCAAAAATTGATAGAAGCAAAAGAACTGGACAAATCCCCAAACATACTGGGAGAATTTATGATGCTGTCAGTAGTACCAGCCATCAATAGCTGATAGAACAAGTAGACGACAAAAAAAAAAAAAAAAAAAAAAAAAAAGAGAGGTAGAGCACGTTTTTACAACAAGAGTAATAAGTGACTTAATTTACAACTATATAACATTTCACTGGAAAATATGAGAGTATACATTCTTTTGAAGTTCAGATGGAAGATTAACCAAAATTGGCCAAATAGGGGATATAGATCTGTAGGTATAAAGATTCAGTGCAATCAAAATGTCAAATAGGTTTTGGGTTTTTTTTAAGTAAAAAAAATGACTGTCTTCTGAAATTTGTTTAGAAATTCAAAGGATCATGGATAGTCAAGGCAATCTTAAGGAGTAACAAAATAACTGTAAGAGTACCAATTGCCATCATTTTCTGTAACACAATAGTAGAGTTATTAAAAACAATGGCATTGGTGCAAGAATAGGCTAGTTTAACAGGAGAGAGTATCCAGTGTGGTAGGCAGAATAATGGCCTTCAAAGATATCCAGCCCTAGTTCGTGGTACCAGTGAATATGTCACATTATAAGGCAAAAGGAACTTTGCAAATACAATTAAGGTTACAAACAGTTAAGATAGAGAAATTATCTTGGGTTATCTGGGTGGGCCCAGTCTAATCACATGAACCCTTAAGAGCAGAGAAGTTTTTCTAGCTGAAAGCAGAATAGAGATGCAGCGGAGTGGGAGTCATCGATTCCAAGCATGAGAAAGATTCTATGCACTATTATTGGTGAGATTTAAGGGTCTATGTAAAAGACTGGAGAGAGGCCACTGGTTGCTGAACATAGCCTCTAGCTTAAGTCAGCAAGGAAATAGGGACCTCAATCCTATAACCAAAGGAAATGAAGAAACTGGACTCTGTGAAGTAGAATCTTCACTGAGCCTTCGGAGTAAGAGCTCAGAAGGCAGACATTTTGATTTTTTTTTTTTTTTTTTTTTTGAAATTGGGAATAGAAAAATTAGCTGAGCTAACCTGGACTTTTGACTTGTAAATAAATTGTGAATAGTAAAGGTGTGTTGTTTTGAGCTGCAAAGTTTGTGCTAATTTGTTACAGAAGTAAAAGAAAACTATTACTTCCAGGAACAGATCTGCATATATGCTACTACCTGGTTTATGACTGATTTTTTTAGGTATAATGGAGAAAAGAATTTTTTTTTCAATTCAATATCCTTATAGAAAATATGATTACTGACATACATAAAAATCCATTTTAGGTACATCATATATCCAAATATGGAAGATTTAAAAAATAAAGCTTTTAGATGGAAACATGGGAGAATATCTTCGTGATCTTGGGTTAGGCAAGGATTTCTTAAATAATAATAGGAAAAATTGATACATTGGATCACATTACAAATAAGAATTTTAGAAATAATCTAAAAACTGAAAGGTAAATCATAGAATGAAAGAAGATACTTGTAATACATATATCCAACAAAGGGCTCATATTCAATAACCCAATTTTAAAAATGAATAAAAGACTTGAAAAGGCACTTCACAAATAGTATATGGTCAATATGAACATGAAAAAGGTGCTCAACATAAAAAATCATTAGGGAAATGCAAACTAAAACCACAGCAAAATATTTCTAGACACTCACCAGAGTGGCTAAGTAAAAATGATGCCATTTCGAAGTGTTTGTAAGGAAGTTGTGTAGTTGGATATCTGATCTACAAATTGGTACTACCACTTTGGGAAGCTGGGAGTGTTTACTAAGCCTGAACATATATGTTATCTGTTACCCAGGAATTTTAGTTGTAGGTGTATATCTAACAGGAAAATTTGCTTAAGTTTACCAAAGGACATGTGCCTATTGATAGTAGGACTATTTGTAATGGCCTAAGTTGGAAACAATCCAAATGTCTACTTATAGTAGAATGGATAGCTAAATCATGGTACATTCATATCATGGTATACTGTACAATGAGAATGAACAGCATACAATTAAATTTAAACATAGATGAATCTCATAAACTTAATGTTCTGCAAAGGCATCAGATACAAAAGGAATGCCTATGATATGATTCATTTTTATGAAGTTCAGAAACAGACAAAATTAATATATAGTGTTAGAAGTCAGTATTTCCTTCTGTAGTGGGTAGAACAATGACTGGGAGAAAGTATGAGGGGAGTTTTATTTTTTTTTTTAAATCAAAGATTTAGACACTGACTGCTTTCACGTTCTATTTGTATTTGAGGAATTGGTGTTTTCACTCTTTTTATTCTTTTTCTTCCTTTTGTGTAGATAATAACTATAGTTTATTCCCTGTTTTACCTCGATCAGCTTAATAATACTGATTATGTACACCTTTACTTGAGTCTTGTACCTGTGCCAACCAGGTAGATAGGAAAAGTATATACATAATCAAAGGCAGCCAACTGAGATTTATTTACAAGTGATAGCTTAATTCTTTGGGGGCTTTACATTACTTTTTTCAATCAATCAGTTTTTTGCTTTCTTGTCTGTTAATTGGAGTTTACTTCTAAAGCTGCCTGTCCTTTGTTAACATTTGGATTTCTCTATTTAATTATTTAGATTTGGGATTAGTTCTGTAAAATTCACAGAACACCTTGTGTTAAACTTGAGTTTGGGAACAAGTAATTACAAGTTATATTAAGATTGTAAATGACCTGTATACTGCAGACATTCTTCTCAAATTTCTCTTTAAGTATGTCTAAATTACAATGTAAACCAGTGGTTTAGTATACTTTTTTAGAGACTGATGATGCTTTGTAAGACTAATTTTATTCTCTACCCACATTAGTGTCTTCTCTGATTGCCTTGATGAAATTAGATAAACCTTTAACTGTGCCACCCACCACCAAAGATGTTTCACTTTTCCTTCTATCCTTTTAAGGGAATTTATCACAACGTCAAAGCAGGAAAAATAGTAATAAACATAGTTATAGAAATAATAACAGCAAACGGTTACAACATGTCAATCAGTATTTTAAGCACTTTGTTGACTTATTTAATGTATGAAACAACTCTGAGAGAGGTGTGATTGTTAGCTTAATTTTAAACATGAGAAAGAAAGTCTCAGACCAGAGGTTAACTAACTTGCTGAAGGTCACACATCTATTAAATGTATGTGCCAGAATTAAATCCAGATTACCTAGTCTTTGTCCTTAACCAGTAAAAGACTGATAAGGAGATTTTCAAAGTTAAAACTCAGTCACTAAGTAAACAAATCTGGGATTTTTTACAAGTTTTTCAAAGTTTTGAATAAGCTAATGATTATATATAAATAATAATAATTTTTAGGTAAATTATTTTATAATTGCGTATTTAAAATACTAATTTAAATTTTATAGTAAGGCATGTAAATGTTGTTTACCATACTATTTCATATTTGGAAGTCTGTTTATGTTTTCTTTTCTTTCTCAATATATAGGAAAAGGTAATTCATGGGCCATCCTAAGGGAGTGTGGTAGGTTGTTTTATAGCTTTTTGCAGTAGTATATTTGTATGTAATGAAGTGCATTTTTAAATTGTACTCGTAATTTTTAGTTGCTCATTGGAAATTCCTGAATATTTAGGAAGACCAGCCTGACCAACAAGACAAAATCCCGTCTCTACTAAAAATACAAACAATTAGCTGGCCATGGTGGTGGGCACCTGTAATCCCAGCTATTTGGGAGGCTGAGGCACAAGAATTACTTGAACCTGGGAGGCAGAGGTTGCAGTGAGCCAAGATCATGCCATTACACTCCAGCCTGGGCGACAGAGCGAGACTCCATTTCAAAAAAGAAAATTTTTTTTTAAAGTTATTTAAATTGATTTTATATGCATCATTTATTTATAACAATTTTGTAATGTTTTACAATTATATCTCTCATTAGATACTCAGACTAACCCTGTGAGCTCATAGGGGATATATAATTGTCCTATTGTTTTTACGAGGGGCCTGATGACCAGAGGTTAAAATGTGTCTACACAGTCACTCTAAAAATATGTCATATAATTATCATTTGAAACCACATCTTCTGTTCTCTGATACAATGCTTTTCCCATTGCTCCAGGTTACTTCTCATATGATTTGAAAACCAACCAACCAATAACAACTTTACCTATGATTAGAACCCCATCATTTAAAGAGTTATAATTTAGTCACAAAAGATTAAAAAGAATTCAACAGCAGCAACAACAACAAAAAAACTAGATTAAAATTGGGCAAGGACTTAAATACACATTTATATTATGCAAAGAAGATACACAATGGTCAACAAGTATTTGAAAAGATGCTCAACATCTCTAATCATTAGGCAAATGCAAATCAAAACCACAGTGAGATATTACCTCACACACATAAGAATGGCTGCTGTAAAAAAAGTAAACAAGAAGAATCCTGAAATAACAAATGTTTGTGAGGATATACAGAAATTGGAACTTTGGGTATTGTTGGTGGGGATGTAAAATGGTACATCCATTATGAAAAATAGTATAATGGTTCCTCAAAAAGTTAAAAATAGAATTTATGATTGTACAATTCCAATAATTGAAGGTAGGGTCTCAAAGAGATACTGATAGGCCCATGTTCATAGCAGCATTATTCAGAATAGCCAAAAGGTGGAAATAATGAATAAATAAAACAATATATATGTAAAACAGATAAAACAATATATTAATAGATAATATATAATATCTTGATAATATATATCTTAAAATAGATATATATTCATAGATAAAATAATATATATCTTTAGGGCCTTATTCTAAATGAAATACACCAGCCAGAAGAAGACAAATATTGTATAATTCCACTTACATGAAATATTTGTTGTTATCAGTTCATAAAAACAGGAAGTAGAATGGTAGTTGCCAGGAGTTCAGTAGAGGAGGAAATGGGGAGTTGTTGTTTAATGGGTACAGAGTTTCAGTTTTACAACATGGTGTTTGGTCGCACAACAGGGTAATTGTATTTAACAGTACCAAACTGTATTCTTAAGAGGGATTAAGGTGGTGAATCTTATTTTGTGTTTTACCACAATTATTTTTTAAATTTTATTTTTACAGAGACACAGTCTCACTCTGTCCTCCAGGCTGGAGTGCAGTGACTCTATCATGGCTCACTGTAGCCTTGACCTCCCAGGCTGAAGTAATCCTCCTTCCTCAGCCTCCCAAGCAACTGGGACCACAGGCACATGCCACCATACCTGGCTTTTTTTTTTTTTTTTTTTTTTAGTATTTTCTTTAAAATCAGGGTCTCAGTATGTTGCCCAGGCTGGTCTTGAATTCTTGGTGTCAGTCATCTTCCTGCCTTGGCCACCCAAAGTTCTGGGATTACAGGCATAAGCCAACCACACCCAGCCAAATGTTTTCTAATTTTAAAAATAAAATAAATTGTATAGGTAGAATTAAGAATACATAAATCAGATCATGCCAACCCTTTAAAGCCATCTAGTGTGCTTAAGATAAAATTTAAAATCCTTTAAAAAAAGATTTAAAAATGTACATTAAATGCCCACATGATTCTCACAGTTAGGTATGCTTCTTTCATTGTATTAAGGATGTATAAATTTTATAAGACTAAATATCAGTGAGATGTTTATTATCGAATATATAGCAACTCAAAATACAGTAGTCCTTCCTTTTCTGCAAGGGATACGTTCCAAGAACCCTAGTCGATCCCTGAAATCACAGATGTTACTGAACCCTGTATATATCTTGTTTTTTCATTTATATACATACCTATGATAAAGTTTAACTTATAAGTTAGGCATAGTATGAGATTAACAATAACTAATAATAAAATAGAATAATTATAACAATATAAGTTATGTGAATGTGTTCTCAGTCACCCTCCTTCATAACATTCAGTTGTACTGTACTCACCTAGTTTTGGACCTCAGTTGACCATAAGTAACTGAAACTCTGTAAAGAGAAACCACAGATAAGGGAGACTACTGTATTTTATGAAATATGTATGTGCATATTAAACAGAAAATAAATGTTTTAAAAATATTCAAATATTAAAACAGATTGCTGGACTCGTTTAAGGATCCACTCGCAAAGGCAATCAACTTGCAAATTCAAAGGAAGTTGCTATTACCTGTATTGTCTCAGTTATACCACAGTGGAGCTATTCATAATGTGGTATCAGAAAGCTAGGAATCACAGTTGGATATTATGTATATAAATCAGTTGATTTTTGACTCAAATAACTGAAGTGTGTTTTGGAGGTAAGTTTTATGATTGGAATTGGAAATGACCAAATTTTGTGGAGCAAAGTTTTTAACTATGTTCAATTCACTCGGAGATTTTCTGTAGTGCTTTAACTCTGGTTTACTACTATGCCCAGTGGGGTAGACTTTTTTTAAAAAGACACATATTCAGGAACGAATTTTATTTATAAAGATTACAATATTTGCTCTTGAAAATATGAAATAATGTTAGTCAAAAAAGCCCTGAATATTACTGTAAATCATTGTAAATGTATTAGTCCTTATGGATTTCTTTGCACTAGTAAAAATATAATTATACATTTTATTTATATAATGTCTTTGTGCTGCTATAAGAAAATACCATCAGTGGTAATTTACAGTCAGATGCTGCATATTTCAATCAGTGGTGGACCACATATACAAAGGTAGTTGTAGAGGATTATAATACAGTATATTTACTGTGTTTTCTATGTTTAGATAGGTATTTAGCACTGTGTTACAGTTGCCTACAGTAACATCTTCTATAGGTGTGTAGCCTGGGATCACTAGGCTACTGTATAGCCTAGGTGTGTGGTAGTCTATACTATTTAGATTTGTGTAAGAATAGACTGTGATGTTCGCACAATGATGAAATTACCTAATGTTGTATTTTTGAGAACATATTCCTGTTGTTAAGCAATGCATGACTGTATAAGAAACACTCAATAAATAGTACATGGTAGAAGGTGATTAAACATCAAAATAAATGAAAACCATTAAAGTGAGCTTAAAAACAAAGTATCATAATTTTAGTTACTCATTACATAAAAATGCTTTAGTTATTGCCTGTTCCCTAACAGATAAGTTAATGTTCACCTGAGGAGACTCAGGAGAAATCCCCAATACTGAGACAAACCCAGAGATTGAGGGATAACTGTTCCAATTCAGAGGGATTTGTTTGATCTTATCCCTAAACTTTACCATGAAAATATATTTGGTAATACAGTTAATATAAAAATCAGGGTTGGCTGGGTGTGGTGGCTAACGCCTGTAATTCTATTGCTTTGGGAGGCCGAGGCCGGCGGATTACCTGAGCTCAGGAGTTCGAGACCAGCCTGGGCAACATGGTGAACCCTTTTGTCTACTAAAATACAAAAGAAATTAGTGGGGCATGGCAGCGTGCGTCTGTAGTCCCAGCTACTCGGGAGGCTGAGGCAGGAGAATCGCTTGAACCCGGGAGGTGGAGGTTGCAGTGAGCCAAGATTGCGCCACTGCACCCCAGCCTGGGCAACAGAGTGACACTCCGTCTCTCAAAAAAGAAATAAAAAAAAGCAGGGGTCCCCGACCCCCAGACCATGGTCCAGTAGCAGTCTGTGACCTGTTGAGAACTGGGCTGCACAGCAAGAGGTGAGTGGCAGATGAGCAAGTGAAACTTCCTCTGTATTTACAGCCACTCCCCATTGCTCACATTAGCACCTGATCCCTGCCTTCTGTTAGATCAGCAGCAGCATTAGATTCTCTTTGGGGCGTGAACCCTATCATGAACTGCACATGTGAGAGATCTAGGTTGAGCACTCCTTTTGAGAATGTAATGCCTGATGATCTGAAGTGGAGCTGAGGCAATGATGCTAGTGCTGGGGAGCAGCTGCAAATAAGATTAACATTAGCAGAGAGGTTTGACTGCACAGAGACCATAATAAATCAATTACTTGCAGACTCATTTCAAAACCCAATCAGTGAGTGACAGGTGACAAGCTGCATCTGATGTCAGGCTTTATAGTGGCAACTGTGGTGATATAGTTCAATTGTATAGCTACATCTGGTGGTACACTTTAAGTCACAATCCGACACTTATTTTAGTTCACGCGTGGCCTGCTTGTTATTTTATTTACCACTTTCATCTGCTCCTCTTTCCTGCATTACACACTTGTCTCACTTACAGTTTTGGTAAACCCACAAGCTAACCCTACCCAAAACAAGTAAAAGCCAAACATCACTAGAGAGCTTATTTGAAGGGAGAAAGACCCAATGATGAGATAGCAGAAGACTCTAAGACTGCCAACAACAACAACAAAAAGCTGCATTTACTTATTTATTTATTTATTATTCTCTTTTTTGCTTTTTTTTTCTTTATTATACTTTAAGTTCTAGGGTACATGTGCACAACATGCAGGTTTGTTACATATGTATACTTGTGCCATGTTGGTGTGCTGCACCCGTCAACTCGTCAGCACCCATCAACTCGTCATTTACATCAGATATAACTCCCAATGCCATCCCTCCCCATTCCCCCTCCTCATAGTAGGCCCCAGTGTGTGATGTTCCCCTTCCCAAGTCTAAGTGATCTCATTGTTCAGTTTCCACCTATGAGTGAGAACATGTGGTGTTTGGGGTTCTGCTCTTGCGATAGTTTGCTGAGAATGACGGTTTCCAGCTACATTCATGACCCTACAAAGGACACAAACTCATCCTTTTTTATGGCTGCATAGTATTCCATGGTGTATATGTGCCACATTTTCTTAATCCAGTCTGTCAGTGATGGACATTTGGGTTGATTCCAAGTCTTTGCTATTGTGAATAGTGCCGCAGTAAACATACGTGTGCATGTGTCTTTATAGCAGCATGATTTATAATCCTTTGAGTATATACCCAGTAATGGGATGGCTGCGTCATATGGTACTTCTAGTTCTAGATCCTTGAGGAATCGCCATGCTGTTTTCCATAATGCTTGAACCAGTTTACAATCGCAACAACAGTGTAAAAGTGTTCCTATTTCTCCACATCCTCTCCAGCACCTGTTGTTTCCTGACTTTTTAATGATCGCCATTCTAAATGGTGTGAGATGGTATCTCATTGTGGTTTTGATTTGCATTTCTCTGATGGCCAGTGATGATGAGCATTTTTTCATGTGTCTGTTGGCTGTATGAATGTCTTCTTTTGAGAAATGTCTGTTCATATCCTTTGCCCACTTTTTGATGGGGTTGTTTTTTTCTTGTAAATTTGTTTGACTTCTTTGTAGGTTCTGAATATTAGCCCTTTGTCAGATAAGTAGATTGGAAAACTTTTCTCCCATTCTGTAGGTTGCCTGTTCACTCTGATGGTAGTTTCTTTTGCTGTGCAGAAGCTCTTTAGTTTAATTAGATCCAATTTGTCAATTTTGGCTTTTGTTGCCGTTGTTTTCGTGTTTTAGACATGAAGTCCTTGCCCATGCCTATGTCCTGAATGGTATTGCCTAGGTTTTCTTCCAGGATTTTTATGGTTTTAGGTCTAACATTTAAGTCTCTAATCCATCTTGAATTAATTTTCATATAAGGAGTAAGAAAAGGATCCAGTTTCAGCTTTCTACTTATGACTAGCCAATTTTCCCAGCACCGTTTATTAAATAGGGAATCCTTTCCCCATTTCTTGTTTCTCTAGGTTTGTCAAAGATCAGATGGCTGTAGATGTGTGGACTCTGTTTTGAGGACTCTGTTCTGTTCCATTGGTCTATACCTCTGTTTTGGTACCAGTACCATGCTGTTTTGGTTACTGTAGGCTTGTAGTCTAGTTTGAAGTCAGGTAGCGTGATGCCTCCAGCTTTCTTCTTTTGGCTTAGGATTGTCTTGGCAATGCGGGCTCTTTTTTGGTTCCATATGAACTTTAAAGCAGTTTTTTCCAATTCTGTGAAGAAAGTGATTGGTAGCTTAATGGGGATGGCATTGAATCTGTAAATAACCTTGGGCAGTATGGCCATTTTCACAATATTGATTCTTCCTATCCATGAGCATGGTATGTTCTTCTATTTGTTTGTGTCCTCTTTGATTTCACTGAGCAGTGGTTTGTAGTTCTCCTTGAAGAGGTCCTTTATATCCCTTGTAAGTTGGATTCCTAGGTATTTTATTCTCTTTGAAGCAATTGTGAATGGGAGTTCATTCATGATTTGGCTCTCTGTTTTTCTGTTATTGGTGTATAAGAATGCTTGTGATATTTGCACATTGATTTTGTATCCTGAGACTTTGCTGAAGTTGCTTATCACCTTAAGGAGATTTTGGGCTGAGACGATGGGGTTTTCTAAATATACAATCATGTCATCTGCAAACAGGGACAATATGACTTCTTCTTTTCCTAACTGAATACCCTTGATTTCTTTCTCTTGCCTGATTGCCCTAGCCAGAACTTCCAACACTATGTTGAATAGGAGTGATAAGAGAGGGCATCCCTGTCTTGTGCCACTTTTCAAAGGGAATTTTTCCAGTTTTTGCCCATTCAGTATGATATTGGCTGTGGGTTTGTCATAAATAGCTCTAATTATTTTGAGATACGTTCCATCAATACCTAGTTTATTGAGAGTTTTTAGCATGAAGGGCTGTTGAATTTTGTCAAAGGCCTTTTCTGCATCTATTGAGATAATCATGTGGTTTTTGTCTTTCGTTCAGTTTATATGCTGGATTACGTTTATTGATTTGCGAATGTTGAACCAGCCTTGCATCCCAGGGATGAAGCCCACTTGATCATGGTGGATAAGCTTTTTGATGTGCCACTGGATTCGGTTTGCCAGTATTTAATTGAGGATTTTTGCGTCAATGTTCATCAGGGATATTGGTTTAAAATTCTCTTTTTTGTTGTTGTGTCTCTGCCAGGCTTTGGTATCAGGATGATATTGGCCTCATAAAATGAGTTAGGGAGGATTCCCTCTTTTCTGTTGATTGGAATAGTTTCAGAAGGAATGGTACCAGCTCCTCCTTGTACCTCTGATAGAATTCGGCTGTGAATCCTTCTGGTCCTGGACTTTTTTTGTTTGGTAGGCTATTAATTATTCTCAATTTCAGAGCCTGCTGTTGGTCTATTCAGGGATTCAACTTCTTCCTGGTTTAGTCTTGGGATAGTGTAATTGTCCAGGAAATTATCCATTTCTTCTAGCTTTTCTAGTTTACTTGCGTAGAGGTGTTTATAGTATTCTGTGATGGTAGTTTTTATTTCTGTGGGATTGGTGGTGATATCCCCTTTATCATTTTTTATTGCATCTATTTGATTCTTCTCTCTTTTCTTCTTTATTAGTCTTGCTAGTGGTCTATCAATTTTGTTGATCTTTTCAAAAAACAAGCTCCTGGATTCATTGATTTTTTTGGAGGGTTTTTTGTGTCTCTATCTCCTTCAGTTCTGCTCTGATCTTAGTTATTTCTTGCCTTCTGCTAGCTTTTGAATGTGTTTGCTCTTGCTTTTCTAGTTCTTTTAATTGTGATGTTAGAGTGTCAATTTTAGATCTTTCCTGCTTTCTCTTGTGGGCATTTAGTGCTATAAATTTCCCTCTACACACTGCTTTAAATGTGTCCCAGAGATTCGGGTATGTTGTGTCTTTGTTCTCATTGGTTTCAAAGAACATCTTTATTTCTGCCTTCCTTTCTTTATGTACCCAGTAGTCATTCAGGAGCAGGTTGTTCAGTTTCCATGTAGTTGAGCGGTTTTGACTGAGTTTCTTAGTCCTGAGATCTAGTTTGATTGCACTGTGGTCTGAGAGACAGTTTGTTATAATTTCTGTTCTTTTACATTTGCTGAGGAGTGCTTTACTTCCAACTATGTGGTCAATTTTGGAATAAGTGTGATGTAGTGATGAGAAGAATGTATAGTCTGTTGATTTGGGGTGGAGAGTTCTGTAGATGTCTATTAGGTCCGCTTGATACAGAGATGAGTTCAATTCCTGGATGTCCTTGTTAACTTTCTGTCTCGTTGATCTGTCTAATGTTGACAGTGGTGTGTTGAAGTCTCCCGTTATTATTGTATGGGAGTCTAAGTCACTTTGTAAGTCTCTAAGGACTTGCTTTATGAATCTGGGTGCTCCTGTTTTGGGTGCATATATATTTAGGATAGTTCACTCTTCCTGTTGAATTGATCCCTTTACCATTACATAATGGCCTTCTTTGTCTCTTTTGATCTTTGATAGTTTAAAGTCTGTTTTGTCACAAACTAGGATTGCAACCCCTGCTTTTTTTTTTTGTTCTTCATTTTCTTGGTAGATCTTCCTCCATCCCTTTATTTTGAGCGTATGTGTGTCTTCGTATGTGAGATGGGTCTCCTGAATACAGCAAACTGATGGGTCTAGATTCTTTATCCAGTTTGCCAGTCTGTGTCTTTTAATTGGACCATTTAGTCCATTTACATTTAAGGTTAATATTGCTATGTGTGAACTTGATCCTGTCATTTTGATATTAGCTGGTTATTTTGCTCGTTAGTTGATGCAGTTTCTTCCTAGCATTGATGGTCTTTACTTTTTGGCATGGTTTTGCAATGGCTGGTACCGGTTGTTCCTTTCCATGTTTAGTGAGTGCTTCCTTCAGGATCTCTTGTAGGGCAGGCCTGGTGGTGACAAAATCTAAGCATTTGCTTGTCTGTAAAGGATTTTTTTTCTCCTTCACTTATGAAACTTAGTTTGGCTGGATATGAAATTCTGGTTTGAAAATTCTTTTCTTTCAGAATGTTGTATATTGGCCCCCACCTTCTTCTGGCTTGGAGAGTTTCTGCCGAGAGGTCTGCTGTTAGTCTGATGGGCTTCCCTTTGTCGGTAACCCAACCTTACTCTCTGGCTGCCTTTAACAGTTTTTCTTTCATTTCAACTTTGGTGAATCTGACAATTATGTTTCCTGGAGTTGCTCTTCTGGAGGAGTATCTTTGTGGCGTTCTCTATATTTCCTGAATTTGAATGTTGGCCTGCCTTACTAGGTTGGGGAAGTTCTCCTGGATGATATCCTGAAGAGTGTTTTCCAACTTGGTTCCATTTTCCCCCTCATTTTCAGGCACCCCAATCAGACGTAGATTTGGTCTTTTCACGTGATCCCATACTTCTTGAAGGCTTTGTTCATTTGTTTTTCCTCTTTTTTCTTTAGACTTCTCTTCTCGCTTCATTTCATTCATTTGATCCTCAATCGCTGATACTCTTTCTTCCTGTTGATCGAGTCGGTTACTGAAGCTTGTGCATTTGTCACATATATCTGGTGTCATGGTTTTTATCTCTCTCAGTTCGTTTATGGCCTTCCCTGCATTGATTATTCTAGTTATCCATTCTTCCATTCTTTTTTCAAGATTTTGTTTCTTTGCACTGGGTACGTAATTCCTCCTTTTGCTCTGAGAAGTTTGATGGACTGAAGGCTCCTTCTCTCAACTTGCCAAAGTCATTCTCCGTCTAGCTTTGATCCGTTGCTGGCGATGAGCTGCATTCCTTTCGAGGGGGAGATGCGCTCTTATTTTTTGAATTTCCAGCTTTTCTACCCTGCTTTTTCCCCATCTTTGTGGTTTTTATCTGCCTTTGGTCTTTGATGATGGTGACGTACTGATGGGGTTTTAGTGTGGGTGTCCTTCCTGTTTGTTAGTTTTCCTTCTAACAGTCGGGACCCTCTGCTGTAGGTCTGTTGGAGATTGCTTGAGGTCCACTCCAGACCCTGTTTTCCTGGGTATCAGCAGCAGAGGCCACAGAAGATAGAATATTGCTGAACAGCGAGTGTACCTATCTGATTTTTGCTTTGGAAGCTTCGTCTCAGGGGTGCACCCCGCCGTGTTAGGTGTGGGGTGTCGATCTGCACCTAGTGGGGGATGTCTCCCAGTTAGGCTACTCAGGGGTCAGGGACCCACTTGATCAGGCTGTCTGTCCTCAGATCTCAACTTCCATGCTGGGAGAACCACTGCTCTCTTCAAAGCTGTCAGACAGGGTCTTTTGCATCTGCAGAGGTTTCTGCTGCTTTTTATTTAGCTGTGCCCTGTCACCAGAGGTGGAGTCTACAGAGGCAGGCAGGCCTCCTTGAGCTGCTGTGGGCTCCACCCAGTTCGAGCTTCCCAGCGGCTTTGTTTACCTACTTAAGCCTCAGCAATGGCGGGCGCCCCTCCCCCAGCCTTGCTGCTGCCTTGCAGTTAGGTTGCAGACTGCTGTGCTAGCAGTGAGGGAGGCTTTGTGGGTGTGGGACCCTCCAGGCCAGTTGTGGGATATAATCTCCTGGTGTGCCGTTTGCTAAGACCCTTGGTAAAGTGCAGTATTGGAGTGTGAGTTACCCGATTTTCCAGGTGTTGTGTGTCTCAGTTCCCCTGGCTAGGAAAAGGGATTCCCTTCCCCCTTGCACTTCCCAGGTGAGGCGATGCCTCGCCCTGCTTCAGCTCTCACTGATTGGGCTGCAGCAGCTGACCAGCACCAATTGTCCGGCAGTCCCTAGTGAGATGAACTTGGTACCTCAGTTGAAAATGCAGAAATCACCCGTCTTCTCTGTAGCTCGCGTTGGGAGCTGGAGACTGGAGCTGTTCCTTTTCGGCCATCTTGCTCCGCCCTCCTTAAAAAGCTGCATTTAAAAGAAAATACCAAGAGTCCTACGTAAGTTATGGGTTCATTGCAATACATGATTCACATTCTCTGAGCCTTCTTTCTGTAATACGTAGTGACTGGCTGTCCAAATCCATGAAACCTTCAAAACTGCTTCACCACATGGAGACTGCATGCTCTGCATTAAAAGACAAGCCTTTGGAGTTTTTCAAAAGAAAAGAACATGAACATGAAGAACAGAAGCAATTGCTAAAGGCCACTGTTTCATCAAATGTGTTTCCACTGAGACTATCATGCTCACTGGCTAACCGCATTGCTAAAGCTAAGAAGCCCTTTACATGAAGAGTTGATCCTGCCTGCTGCTAAGGACATATTTCATGAACTTTTAGGAGAGGCTGCAATTCAAAAGGTGGCGTATATTCCCCTTTCAGCTGGCACCATAACTAGATGAATCAGTGAGATAGGAGAGTACATGGACGCACAACTGTTAGAGAGGATGAATGAATCACGATGGTATGCAATCCAGGTTGATGGGTCTACCAGTGTTGACAACAAGGGAACAATACTTGTTTTTCTGTGATATATTTTTCAGGAGGATGTACATGAGGAAATGTTATGTGTGCTTTTGTTGCCAACCAACACCACAACTGCAGAACTATTCAGATCTTTAAATGACTACATATCAGGAAAAGTGAATTGGTCATTTTCTGTCAGCATATGCACAGATGGAGCAGCTACTATTACTTGACAGCTTTTTGGTTTCACTACTCGGGTCAAAGAGGTCGCTTCTGAATGTGAGTCTGCACACCCTGTTATTTATGGAGAAATGCTGGCTAGCCAAAAAATGTCACCTGAACTTAACAGCATTTTACAGGATGTGATTAAAATTATCAACCACGTTAAAATACATGCCGTTAACTCACATCTGTTCACGCAGCTCTGTGAGGAGATGGACACAGAGCATCTTCTCTTATACACAGGAGTGAGATGGTTTTCTAAAGGTAGATCACTGGCCAGAGTTTGAGTTACAAGAGCCGTTTCAGAGATTTCTTTTAGGGCAACAGTTCTTTTCTTTTAGAAAAACAATCATCACTGACAGCACATTTCAGTGACGCAGAATGGGTCCCAAAACTTGCTTACTTGTGTGACCTATTCACCCTGCTCAGAGAACTCGATCTATCACTTCAGGGGAGAACAGCAGCTGTGTTCAGGTCAGCAGATAAAATGACTCCATTCAAAACCAAACTGGAATTGTGGGGGTGATGAAGGAACATTGGTATTTCTGACATGTTTCAAACATTAGCAGAGATTTTGAGAGACTGAGCCAGGGCTGCCTTTCTCCCAGCTAGTGTATGATCACCTATCCTGGCTTTCAGAAGAGTTGAGTATTACCTCCAAACCACAAAAGACTCCCAAACTGGAAGGAATGAATTTGTGACCCATTCCTGAATAATTCAGGTGAATTGCCTTTGTCCTTTGTAGAAGAGGCTCCACTGCTTGACTTCACAAATTATGGTGGCCTTAAAAGTATTTTTGAGACAACTTCAAATCTCCATATATTCTAGATTAAAGTCAAGGTCGAATATCCTGAGATTGCCACAAAAGCACTAAAAAGCCTGCTTCCATTTCCAACATCCTATCTTTGTGAAGCAGGGTTTCCTGCAGTGACTGCAACCAAAATGAGATTATGGGGCAGACTGAATATAAGCAACACACTTTGGGCGTCGCTGTCTCCCATCACCCCGAGATGTGACTATCTAGTTGCAGGAAAACAAGCTCAGGGCTCTCACTGATTCAACATTATGGTGAGTTGTATAATTATTTCATAATATATTACAATGTAATAATAGAAATAAAGTACATAATAAATACAATGTGCTTGAATCATCCTGAAACCACTCCCCCACCCCGGTTCATGGAAACATTGTCTTCCATGAAACTAGTCCCTGGTGCCCCAAAGGTTGGGGAATGCTGAAAAATGAAATCCATCTTTCTTTGCATTCTTTCAAAAGAATGAATCTTTCAGAATATAGAGGGGGGGCTATAATGGGATATATTCATTAACTCGCTCAACAAATATTTATTAAACACCTATCATATGCCAGACATTGTGGTTGATACCAGGGAGAGAGAGTGATAAACAATATAGACATTTGCAAAATATTGACTTCATTCTTCTATTGATAAGCATTTATGTATCCTGTGTCAATATAGAAAAGGAGGAAAATTATTATTCAGTAATATTATAGAACTTAATGCAATTTAAGCAAATGCATGTGTACAAATAAATTTGTATGTTTACATATATTTGATATACCATATATATATGAAATATCATTCTATGTAACCTACCACATGTTCAGAATCTGCTGCAGAGATTTTTTCTGTGACACAACAAAGAAACATTAAATGCTTATGCTTCTTTTGTGTTTTGTGGGTTTTTTTCTGTTTTTAAACTAGGGATTTGGTTATCCTGCAAATTATGAATTTTATTTTAATATTCTAAAGCTATACCTTAATATTATTTGCCACATATTGACTGAGAGCTATTGAATCCTTCATAGTGTAACGTTCTTGGCCTAACAGTCTGCATTTCCCAGGCTGCCAGCAAAGCAATTAGGTGGGGCAATTGTGGTCATGCAGGGGCCTTGTGAGCGGTTGGCAGACAGAGGAGCATACAGATCAGACAGATTCCTGTTGTAATGCAGGAAAGGCAGCCCTCCTTTCTCCCATCCCAGCAGTCAGTAGGAGGTAGAGCCACTCAGAGCTATATGAAGAGCCTTTGGGAATGGGTGCCTGTGGTTATGTTTTGCTACACCTGCCCTATGCTCACAACCTCGTGCATTCCATGCAGACTTGACCTCTGCCTCTGCCTATTCTCTTGGCAGTTCTCCCTGTCAATTCAGCTGTCTGTGGGGGTCATGGGATCCCAGAGGTAGCTAGGATGCCAGTGTGTTTCTCCGCAATTCCTTCACTCACACCTTTCTTAGGAACTGTTTAGGGCTAGGAGCTGGTCCTGGTACTCGGCAATGTTATGCAGAGTTCCCAGCATCCTCCCCCTTCTACCTCAGTGTCGGTGGTACTTTTCTATCAACTTTCAGTGTTTTCTTTAAAAAGAAAGTGTGATGGTTTACTGGATATTTTGGGTTCAGTGAAGTGGGAGAGGCACTTTCTGGCTGCATTTAGTCAGCCATCTTGTTCCATAGTCATTGGAATTATCTTTCTAAATTTTATTTTCTGAATGTTCCTGGTATATAAAATTATAATATATTTTTATTTTTAGATAGTTGTAGAATTACACGTAGTTAAAAGATTTTCTAAAGAGAGATCCTCTGTACCCTCTGTCCAGTTTCATCAAATGATAATATTTCGCAAAACAGTACAGTGTCACAATCAGGAGTTTGACATTGACACAGTGAAGATATAGGACATTTTCATCAACACAAGGATCCCTCATTTTGCCTATTTGTAAAATACCCACTTCCCTTTCCCCATCTTCCACCTGAACTCCTTCTAAACACAAATTTGTTCTCCATTTCTGTTATATTGTTATATCAAGAAACTTATGTAAGTGGAATCACACCACATGTAATCTTTTGGGGTTGTCTTTTTTCTGTTAGCATAATTATCTAGATATTTATCCATATTGTATATCAGGTGTTGGCCACATTGTATGACAGAGAAGTATTCCATGGTATAGTTATGCCACAGTCTGTTTAACATTCATTGATTAAGGGAAATCTAGGTTGCTTCCAATTGTGAGTAAATACAAAACTACTGTAACCCCTATACAAGTTTTGGTTATTAACACAGTTTTCTTTTCTCTGGGATAAATGTCCAGGGGTGCAATAGCAGAGTTGGCATGGTAATTGCCTATTTAATTTTTAAAATAACTGCTAAAATATATGCAGAATAACTATAACATTGTGCATTCCAACCAGCGAACTATGAGTGATCCAATTCTTTCCATCTTCACCAGCATTTTTAGTCACTATTTAAAAAAAATGTAGCTATTGTTATAGATGTGTGATGATATCTCATTACATTTTTTTGTTTGTTTTTTTTTTCTGAGACAGTCTTGCTCTGTCACCCAGGCTGGAGTGCAATGACGCATGTGACTCAGCCTCCCAAGTAACTGGGATTATAGATGTGCACCACCATGCGCAGCTACATTTTATGTTTTTAGTAGAGGTGAGGTTTCAGCATCTGTGGTCTCGAACCCCTGGCCTCAAGTGATCCGCCTGCCTCAGCCTCCCAAAGTGCTGGAATTACAGGTGTGAGCCACCGCGCCTGTTCTTATTATGGTTTTACTTTACATTTTCCTAATGCCTAAGATGGTGAATGTATTTTCCATCTGCAAATCCTGTTGAATGACATGTCTCTTTATGCCTTTTTCTCATTTTCTTCTTTTTTTGTTGTTGTTGTGTTCCAGGGTTCTTTATATTTTCTGCATGCCAGTATTTTCTTGGATACATTGTTTACAAAATGTTCTTGTTGCATAGCCTCTTTCACTTTCTTACCAGGGTTTTTCACACAGTGAAAGTTTTAAATTTTGATAAAATACAGTTTATCTATACTTCCTTTTATGGATGGTGCTTTTTGTGTCAAGTGTAAAAATTCCTTGTCCAGTGCTACTCCAGAAGATTTTCTATTTTTCCTAAAACTTTTATAGTTTTACACTTCATATTTAAGTCCAGTGTCCATTTTGAGTTATTTTTTATGTAAGGCATGAAATAGGTCGAGGTTAATTTTTTTTTGCCTATGGATATGCACTTGCTCCAGCATCATTTGTTGAGTTGCTTTTTTACTTATGTGTAAAATCAGTTGGGCATATTTGTGTGGGGTCTATTCCTGGCTTCTCTATTCTGTTTCACTGATTTATATATTTATCTTTCTGGTTAATACCACACAGTCTTAATACTTATACCTGTATATGTCTTGAAATTGAGAAGACTGATGCCTCATACTTAATTCTTTTTCAAAATCATTTTAGATATTGTAATTCCTTTGCCTTTCCATGTAAGTTGTAGAATAATATTGTCTACGTATACTAAAATTACTTACTGTGATTTTGATGGGTAACCAGCTAAGCTTTTGTTATTAATTTGGGGAGAATTAATATTTTTACAATGTTGAGTCTAACAATCTGTTAATTCTGTATGTTTATTTATTAGATCTTTGATACCTTTCACTGACATTTTGTAGTTTTCAGCATCCAAGCCCCACACATGTTTTGTAGATGTACACCTACCTATTTCATTTTCTTTTGAGCAATAACAATTGGCGTTATATTTTAATTGAAAGATTCATGTGTCTATGGCTGATATGTAAAAATACAATTGATTTTCATATATCAATCCTGTATCCTGTGGCCTTGAAGAACTCCCTTATTAGTTCTAAAGAGTTTTGTCTAGGTTCCTTGGGATTTTCTATGTTGACAAATGTGCCATTGCAAATAGGGACTGTTTATCTCCTTCTTTCCAGTCTGTATGCTTTCTATTTCCTTTTATTGTCTTACTGCATTTGCTAAATATTATTTACTTCATTGAATAATAGTAGTGAGAGCATATATCTTTTTTTTGTTCCTGGTCTTTGGGGAAAGCTTTCAGTCTTTTTACCATTAAGAATTATGTTAGTAGATTTTTAAACAATTCTATTTTTTACCAAGTAGAGGAATTTCCTTTTTCTTCTCATCTTTTTTTATCATGAGTTGGTTGAATTTTGTGAAATGCTTTCCTGCTTTGATTCTATAATCATGTGATTGTGTTTCTTCAAGCTGTTAAAATGGTGTGTTACATTGATTGATTTTTGAACATTGAACCATCCTTGCATACTTGCATAAATATGTATCCATCCTTGCATACTTGCATCCTTGCATAAATAAGCAGCGTTTAGTCATGATATATAGTTATTTTTATATGTAATTCTGTGTTCTTTTACCAATATTTTGTTAAGGATCTTTTGGATATATATTCACATAAGAAATATTTGTCTGTGGGTTTTGTTTTATTATACTTTCTTTGTTTGCTTTTTGCATCTGGGTAACATTCCCTTCATATTATCTATTTGGATATTCTCTCCTTTTATTTTCTAATAGAGATGGTTTAGAATTGGTGTAAATTTTGTAAGTATTTGTTGGGATTTTCCAATGAAAGAATTTTTGCCTAGACAGTTTTTGGAGGAGTTGTAAAATTACAAATTCAATTATCTTAATAGTCGTAGGTCTGTTCAAATTAGCAATTTCACATTGGTGAGTTTTGGTAGTCTGTTTTTCTTTTGAGGAATTGCCTATGCCTCTTAGGTTAACAAGCTGATGTGTGTAGAGTGGTTTGTAGTATTTCGTTACTATGCTTTTGATTCCTGTTTCTTTCCTGATGTTGGAACAGGTGTACTTTATTTTATTGGGCTTTACATTTTGACTCTACTCAAAGATTGTGTTTTTTACATATCAAAAGTTTATGATAATCCTGCATCAAGCAAGTCTGTCAGTGCTATTTTTTTTAACAGCATGTTTTCATTTTGTCTCTGTGTCACATTTTGGTTATTCTTACAATGTTTTAAACTTTTTAATAATTACTGCGTCTGTGATGGTGATCTCTGATCAGTGATGTTTGATGTTACTCATACAATTGTTTTGGCCTACCATGAACCACATCCATGTTGAACTTAATCAATACATGTTGTGTGTGTTCTGTTTGTTCCACTTAATGACCATTTCCCATCTCTTTCTCTCTCTATGGGTTTTCTTTTTCACTGAGACACATCAATACTGAAATTAGGCCAAGTAATTGCCCTACAGTGTCCTCTAAGTGTTCAAGTGAAAGGAAGAGCTGCATATCTCTCACTTTAAGTGAAAAGCTAGAAATGAGCAAATTTACTGAGAAAGGCATGTTGCAAGCCAAAATAGGTCAAAGCTAGGCCTCTTGCACCAGACAGCCAAGGTGTGAATGGAAACGAAAAGTTTTTGAAAACAGGTAAAAGTACTGTTTTAGATAACACATGAATGATTAAAAAAAAAAAAACAGCTTAATTGCTAATAAAGAGATAATTTTAGCAGTCTGGCTAGATTAGACTAGCTACAAAATTTTCTTAAGTCAAAACCTAATCCAGAGCAAGGCCTGAATTCTCTTCAGTCCTACAAAGGCTAAATGAGGTGCAGAAGTTGCACAAGAAAAGTTGGAAATTAGCACAGGTTGCTTCCTGAGGTTTGAGGAAATAAGTCCTCTCTATACCATAAAAGTACAAGGTAAAGCTGTAAGTGGTGATTTAAAAGTTGCAGCAAGCCATCCATAATCTAGCTAAAATCACTGATGAATCTTCAGTGGCTACACTCAACAACAGGTTATCAGTATAGATGAAATAACCTTCTGTTGGAAGAAGATGCCATCTAGGACTTTCATAACTAGAGATAAGATGTCAATGCCTGGCTTCAAAGGGCAGGCTGACTCATGAGTTAGTGGCTAATGCAGCTGGTAACTTTAAATTGAAGCCATTGCTCATTTACCATTTTGTAAATCATAGGTCCTTTAAGAATTATGCTCAATTTACTCTTCCGATGCTCTATAAATGAAACAGCAAAGCTAAATCACAGTACATCTGTTTACAACATGATTTACTAAATACTTTAAGTCCACTGTTGAGACCTACTGCTCAGAAAAATAGATTAAAAAAATAATATTGCTCACTGATAGTGCCCCTTGTCAGCCAAGAGCTCTGATGAAAATGTACAAATAGAATAATGTTGTTACCATGGCTGCTAACACAGCATCCATTCTGCAGCCTATGGATTAAGGAGTAATTTTGAGTTTCAAGTCTTACTATTTAAGAAATACATTTTGTCAGGCTGTAGCTGCCATAGATAGGGATTGCTGTGATAGACCTGGGCAAAGTAATTTAAAAACATTTGGAAAGGACTCACCATTCTAGATGCCATTCAGAACATTCATGATTCATGGAGGGAGTTCAAAATACCAGCATTAATAAAACTTTAGAAGTTGATTTGACCCTTTATGGATCAGTTTGAGAGGTTTATGACTTCAGTGGTAGAAAGTAGTGGCAGATGTGGTAACAATAGCAAGAGAACTAGAATTAGATGGAGAGCCTGAAGATGTGACTGAACTGTTGCAATCTCATGATAAAGTGTTCACAGATGAGGAGGTTTTTCTTATGAATAATCAAAGAAAGGGGTTTCTTGAGGTGGAATCTACTCCTGGTGAAGATGCTGTAAACATTATTAGAATGACAACAAAGGATTTAGAATATGACACAAACTTACTTGATAAAACAGTGGCAGGATCTGTGAGGACTGACTCTTCCAATTTTGAAAAAATTCTACTCTGAATAAAATGCTCTTAAATAGAATTGCATGCTATAGAGAAATATTTTGTCAAAGGAAGAGTCAACCTGTGGGGCAACTTCATTGTTGTCTTTCTGTTGCAACCACCACCATGATGAGTCAGCAGCTATCAGCATCAAAGTAGGACCTTCCACTAACAAAAACTTTACATCTCAATGAAGGTTTACATGGTCATTAGCATTTTTCGCAATAAGATCTTTTAAAATTAAGGTATGCACATTTTAAAAACATAATTCTGTTGCACATTTAATAAGCTGTAGTATCGCATAAACAAAACTTTATATATGCACTGGAAAACTGAAAAGTTGTGTGACTTATTTTGTTGCAGTATTCACTGTATTGTGGTGGCCTAGTACTGAACCTGCAATATCTCCAAGGTGTGCCTGTAATTTTTTTCTTTCTATTTTTCTCTTTGTCAGGCTTGTTAGAGGCAGTTTTTTTTGTTTGTTTGTTTGTTTTTTTAAGATCCAGATCTTTGTTTCATTGTTTTATTATTTTGCTGTTTTTAATGTTATGATTTGCGCTCTTTATTATTTCCTTCTTTCTGCTTTAGTTTTATTATGCTTGCCAGTTTCTAGGTTTTGTGCTTATATTATTGATTTGAGACTTTTACTATTTTCAAGAAAATGCACTTATTGCTATATTGTCCGTATAGCACTACTTTTCCTCTATTCCAAAAATTTTGATATGTCTTATTTTCATATATTTTTCAGTTCAGAGAGTGTGTGTGTTTGCATGTGTTTAATCTCTCTTGAGATGTCCTTTTTGTTTCATGGATTATTTAGAAGTCTCTTGTTTAGATTTCAAATCTTTGCCTTGTCTGGTATGTTTCTGTTGTTTCCATTCTGGTCAAATAATATATGGAGTATTATTTCAATTATTTTAAAATCATTGATTTTTCTTTTAAAGTATAGAACATGGTCTATCTTGGAATAAGTTGTGCAGGCATGTATTTGCTGGTTTTGGCTGGAGTGTTCTTTAAATGTCAGCTATGTCCTGGTGGTTGATATTGTTGAGTTCTTTTGTATCTTTGTTGATTATATGTCTAGTTCTTTCTAATTTTGTGAGGCTTGTTGATGTCTCCAACTATGTTTATGGCCTTTCTTTCATTTTTTCAGTTATATCAGTTTTGCATCACATATTTTGCAGCTTTGTTGTTTGGTATATATACCTTTATGATTGTTTTGTCTTCCTGATGGATTAATTTTTTTATCATTATGTATTGTGCCTCTCTGTCTCTGGTAATTTCTTTTCTTTTGAAGCCTACTTTACCTGATATTAATACAGCCACTCCTGCTTTCTTATGTCTACTTGGTAGATCTTTGTCCATCTTTTTATAGTCAACATTCTCGTATCTTTATATTTTTAGTAAGTTTCAGATGGAGAGCATATTTTTGGGTCTGCCTTTAAATTCACTCTGCTAATCTCTGTCTTTTAGTTGGTGTATTTATACCATTTACATTTATATAATTAATTATCTGTAGGAGCTTAAGTCTCCCACTTTATTTCTTGTGTCTTGTTTGTTCTCACTTGTTTTTCTTTTTCCTTTTTCCTTTCTTCTTGGGAGTTATTTGAACCTTTTTAGGAGTTTCATTTTTATTTATAAATATTTTTAATGATATCTCTTTTCTAGTGGTTGTTTAATGGTTAGTCTAGTGTATGTGTGTGTGTATACAAAATTTTATCAACTTTATCAATTCATGTGAAGTGTAGGAAACTTAAAATTTATATCTCATTACCCTCTCAATACAATTGCCTGAAATATTTCTTGTACGTACATATAGACTTACATTACATAGTGAGTCTGTGAGAGTCTATAATACAATTGCCTGAAATATTTTTGTACATACATATAGACTCACATTAGTGTTACAATTTTTGCTTCAGCATTCAAACATAAAACCCCAAGATGAGAATTTTGTCTGTTGTATTTGCCTATGTATTTGCCTACCATTATAGTTTTTTCTTCCTAATGTTCCAAGAGTTCTTATTTTTTTGTTTACTTTATGTTTAGAGATCTTTCATTAACCATTATATTAGGATAGGTATGCTGGCAAAAAGTTTTCTTACTTTTTCTTCTTCAAAGAATGTCTTAATTTTTTCTTCATGTCTGAAGAGTATTTTTACTGGATATAGGATGTGGGTTCACAGTTCTTTTATTTAAGCACTTCAAAAACTACTTCCAATGGGGCACCAAGATGGCCAACTAAAAGGAGCTATGGTGTGTGACTCTTACAGAGAGGAACGAAAGGGACTAGTAAATACAGCACCTTTAACTGAAACATCCAGGTACTTGTACTGGGACTGATCAGGTAAACAACTCAACCCACAGAGAATGGAGAAGGGCAGGGTAGGGCAACAACTTACCTGGGAACAACATGGATGCAAGAGAACCTACCCCTGCCCAGGGAAGCGTGAGTGAATATGTGACCCTGGGATACCATGCCCCTCCCATGGATCTTTGCAAGTCTGGTCAGGAGATCCTCTTGTGAATCCATTCCACCCGGGCCTTCAGTCTGACATGCAGAACTGTGTATAGTATCAACAGAAGAACTGCTCACGCATGCATGGAGACCCAGGAACTTTACATACTCTGGCTCTAGTATCCCTGACAAAGGTGATTGCAGCTCAGGAAGGGAGGGAGCTTGGACATCCATATTATCCCCTAGGAAGGGATCTGAATCCAGGGGGCTAAGCAGCATTGGTGTGTAGGCCCCATTTCCACAGCTCCTTACAGGATAAGACCCACTGGCTTGGAATTTCAGCCAGCCCCCAGCAACAGAGTCGCACCTACCTGGGACAAAACAGAGTTCCTGTGGGGAGGGGAAGACTGCCGTCTTTGCTGCTTGGATAACTCAGCCATTCCAGCCTGTAGGATTAGGCAAGTCCAAACCGACCGGGCATGGAAAGGATCCCCTAGTACAGCAAAGCTGCTCTACTAAAATGTGGCCAGACTGCTGCTTTAAGAGGGACTCTCAATCCGAATCCTCATCTTCGGTGGGACCTCCCAACTGACAGTTTTGATTTCTCCTTGGGACTGAGTGACCAGGGGGAGGAACAGGCTACCATCTCTGCTGTACGGACAGCTCAACCTTTCCAGCCTGTGGGCTTTGGAGAGTCCAAACCAACCAGGGCAGAAGGGATCCCCCAACACAACACAGCTGCTCTAACACAACATGGCCAACTACTTCTTTAAGCAGGACCCTGATCCGTTCTTCATCTCTGGGCAGGACCGCCCGACTGGACCCTCCAGCCACCCTCATTTGTATTCTCTGGCTCACAGTGTTTTGATTTCACCCTGGGACTGAGTTCCCAGGAGTCGGGTGGGGGCCACCATCATTGCTGTTTGGGCAACTCAGCATTCTATCCTGTGGGCTTTGGAGAGCCGAAGCCCACCAGGGCAGAAGCAGTACCCCAGCACAGCACAGCTGCTCTATGAAACCGTGGCCATCCTGCTTCCTTAAGCAGTCCCTGATCTGTTCTTCCTTACAGGGCAGGACTTCCCAACTGTGGCCTCCAGTCACTCCCATGGATGTTCTGTGGGTAAGAGGTTTGAAAACTTCCTCGGACAGAGCTCCTAGAGGGAGGAGTGAGCTGTCATTTTTGCTATCTCAGCAACTTCCCTAACTTACAGACTTTGGAGAGCCCTAGCTAACTAGGGACAGAAGTGGTACACCCACACAGCACAGCTGCTTTGTAAAAGTGTGGCTAGACTGCTTCTTTAAGCAGATCCCTGATCCCATTCTTCCTGACTGGGTGAGACCTCCCAACGAGTGTCTTCAGTCACCACCTACAGGTGTGTTTGGGTCAGCAACCAGATCTGTACCCCTCTGGGACAGAGCTTCCAGAGGAAGGGGCAGGCCGCCATCTTTTCAGTTTTGCAGCCTTCACTGGTGATACCCTCAGGTATTGGAACACCTAAGGCAACTAGGGACTGGAGCAGATGCCCAGCAAACCACAGCAGCCCTATGGAAAAGTGGCCAGACTGTAAAAAGAAAAAAAAAAATCCAAAGATTAGCCTCAAAGAATGAAGGTAGATGAGCCCACAAAGATGAGAAAGAATCTGCACAAGAACACTGAAAACTTAAAAAGCCACAGTGCCCTCTTCTGTCCAAATGACCACATCATCTCTCCAGCAACGGTTTGGAACTGGGCAGAGGCTGAGATGGCCGAAATGACCGAAGTAGACTTTGGAATATAGATAAAATTGATGTTCATTTTGCTACAGGTGCACCTTCTAACTCAATGCAGGAAGCTAAAAATCATGATAAAACATTTCAGCAACTGACAAGGTAAAATAGCCAGTATGGAGAATAACATAACCAACCTGATAGATCTGAAAAAAACAATAGAAGAAGTTCATAATGTAATTCCAAGTATTAATAGCAGAAGAGACCAAGTGGAGGAAAGAATCCCAGAGCTTGAAGACTGTCTTTCTGAAATAAGACAGGCATACAGGAATAGAGAAAAAAATGAAAAAGAATGGAAAAAACCTCTGAGAAATATGAGATTATGTAAAGAGACTGAATATGTGACAGATTGGTATACCTGAAAGAGATGAGAAAAATGGAACCAACTTGGAAAATATATTTCAGGACATCTTCCATGAGGACTTCCCCAGCCTAGCTAGACCGACCAACATTCAATTTCAGGAAATGGGACAACTCCTGTAAATATTTTACAAGAAGATCATCCCCAAGACACGTAATCATCAGATTCTCCAAGGTCAAAATGAAAGAAAAAACGTTAAGGACAGCCAGAGACAAAGGCCAGGCAGCCTACAAAGGGAAGACCATCTGACTAACGGCACACCTCTCAGTGGAAACCCTACATGTCAGAAGAGATTGGGGGCCAATATTCAACATGTTGAAAAAAGAAATTCCGACCCAGAATTTCATATCTGGACAATCTAAGCTTCATAAGCAAAGGAGAAATAAGATACGTTCCAGACAAGCAAATGATAAGGAAATTTGTTACCACCACACCTGCTTCTGATAGAAGCATTAAATATGAAAAGTAAAAATCATTCACAGGTACTACAAAAGCACACTGGAGTACACACACCAATGACACTATAAAGTAATTACGGTGGTGGCGCCCAAGATGGCCGAAAAGGAACAGCTTCAATCTCCAGCTCCCAGCGTGAGCAACACAGAGGACGGGTGACTTCTGCATTTTCAACTGAGGTACCAGGTTCATCTCACTGGGGCGTGTCGGACAGTTGATACTGGTCCGCGGGTGCAGCCCGACCAGAGAGAGCTGAAGCTGGGCGAGGCATCACCTCATCTGGGAAGCAAAAAGGGGGAAGGGAATTCCTCTTCCTAGCCAAGGGAAATTGAGACACACAGCACCTGGAAAATTGGGTAACTACCACCCTAATACTGCAGTTTACCGAGGGTCTTAGCAAACGGCACACCAGGAGATTATATCCCACACCTGGCCTGCAGGATCCCATGCCCACGGAGCCTCCCTTCTAACACAGCAGTCGGAGATCTAACTGCAAGGTGTCAGCGAGGCTGGGGGAGGGGTGCCCGCCATTGCTGAGGCTTAAGTAGATAAACAGAGCTACCAGGAAGCTCGAATTGGGTGGAGCCCACCACAGCTCAAGGAGGCCTGCCTGCCTCTGTAGACTCCACCTCTGGGGACAGGGCATAGCTAAACAAAAAGCAGCAGAAACCTCTGCAAATGTAAAAGTGCCTGTCTCACAGCTTTGAAGAGAGCAGTGGTTCTCCCAGCATGAAGGTTGAGATCTGAGAACAGACAGACTGCCTGCTCAAGTGGGTCCCTGACCCCTGAGTAGCCTAACAGGGAGACATCCCCCACTAGTTGCAGACTGACACATCACACCTCAGACGGCTGGGTACAACCTGAGATGAAGCTTCCAGAGCAAGAATCAGACAGCAACATTCGCTGTTCAGCAATATTCTATCTTCTGCAGCCTCGCTGCTGATACCCAGGCAAACAGGTTCTGGAGTGGATCTCAAGCAAACTCCAACAGACCTACAGCTGAGGGTCCTGACTATTAGAAGGAAAACTAACAAACAGAAAGGACACCCACACCTAAATCTCATCAGTATGTCACCATGATCAAAGACCAAAGGCAGATAAAACCACAAAGATGGGGGGAAAAGCAGTGCAGAAAAGCTGGAAACTCAAAAAGCAGAGTGCATCTCCCCCGCCAAAGGAACACAGCTCATCACCAGCAATGGAACAAAGCTGGATGGAGAATGACTTTGACGAGTTGAGAAAAGAAGGTTTCAGTCGATCAAACTTTTCAGAGCTAAAGGAGGAATTACGTACCCAGTGCAAAGAAACGAAAAGCCTTGAAAAAAGAAAGAATGAATGGATAACTAGAATAATCAATGCAGAGAAGACCTTAAAAGAACTGATAGAGATGAAAACCATGACACGAGAACTACGTGACAAATGCACCAGCTTCGGTAACCGTCTTGATCAACTGGAAGAAAGAGTATCAGTGATTGAAGATCAAATGAATGAAATGAAGCGAGAAGAGAAGTGTAGAGAAAAAAGAGTAAAAAGAAATGAACAAAGCCTCCAAGAAATATGGGATTATGTGAAAAGACCAAATCTACGTCTAATTGGTGTGCCTGAAAGTGACGGGGAAAATGGAACCAAGTTGGAAAACTCTCTTCAGGATATCATCCAGGAGAATTTCCCCAACCTAGTAAGGCAGGCCAACATTCAAATTCAAGAAATACAGAGAACGCCACAAAGATACTCCTTGAGAAGAGCAACTCAAAGACACATAATTGTCAGATTCACCAAAGTTGAAATGAAGGAAAATGTTAAGGGCAGCCAGAGAGAAAGGTTGGGTTACCAACAAAGGGAAGCCCATCAGACTAACAGCAGATCTCTCAGCAGAAACTTTCCAAGCCAGAAGAGAGTGGGGGCCAATATTCAACATTCTGAAAGAAAAGAATTTTAAACCCAGAAGTTCATGTACAGCAAAACTAAGTTTCATAAGTGAAGGAGAAAAAAAATCCTTTACAGACAAGCAAATGCTTAGAGATTTTGTCACCACCAGGCCTGCCCTACAAGACATCCTGAAGGAAGCAATAAACATGGACAGGAACAACTGGTACCAGCCATTGCAAAAACACGCCAAAATGTAAAGACCATCGATGCTAGGAAGAAACTGCATCAACTAACGAGCAAAATAACCAGCTAATATCAAAATGACAGGATCAAGTTCATACATAACAACATTAACCTTAAATGTAAATGAACTAAATGGTTCAATTAAAAGACACAGATTGGCAAATTGGATGAAGAGTCTAGACCCATCAGTTTGCTGTATTCAGGAGACCCATCTCACATACAGAGAAACACATAGGCTCAAAACAAAGGGTTGGAGGAAGATCTACCAAGCAAATGGAAAACAAAAAAAAGCAGGGCTTGCAATCCTAGTCTCTAATAAAACAGACTTGAAACCATCAAAGATCAAAAGAGACAAAGAAGGCCATTACATAATGGTAAAGGGATCAATTCATCAGGAAGAGCTCATTATCCTAAATATATATACATCCAATACAGGAACACCCAGATTCATAAAGCAAGTCCTTAGAGACTTACAAAGAGATTTAGACTACCACACAACAATAATGGGAGACTTTAACACCCCACTGTCAGCATTAGACAGATCAACGAGACAAAAAAGTTAACAAGGATATGCAGGAATTGAACTCAGCTCTGCACCAAGCAGACCCAATAGACATCTACAGAACTCTCCACCCCAAATCAACAGAATATACATTCTTCTCAGCACCACATCGCACTTATTCCAAAATTGACCACATACTTAAAAGTAAAGCACTCCTCAGCAAATGTACAAGAACAGAAATTATAACAAACTGTCTCTCAGACCACAGTGCAATCAAACTAGATCTCAGGACTAAGAAACTCAATCAAAACCGCTCAACTACATGGAAACTGAGCAACCTGCTCCTGAATGACTACTGGGTACATAACGAAAGGAAGGCAGAAATAAAGATGTTCTTTGAAACCAATCAGAACAAAGACACAACATACCAGAATCTCTGGGACACATTTAAAGCAGTGTGTACAGGGAAATATATAGCACTAAATGCCCACAAGAGAAAGCTGGAAAGATCTAAAATTGACACCTTAACATCACCATTAAAAGAACGAGAGAAGCAAGAGCAAACACATTCAAAAGCTGGCAGAAGGCAAGAAATAACTAAGATCAGAGCAGAGATACAGAAACAAAAGAAAACTTCAGGCCAATATCCTTGATGAACATTGATGCAAAAATCCTCTGCAAAATGCTAGCAAACTGAATCCAGCTTATCCAAAAAGATAAATCCAGCTTTATCTCAAAAAGCTTATCCACCACAATTAAATAGGCTTTATCCCTGGTATGCAAGCTTGGTTCATCATTGCAAATCAATAAATGTGATTTATCACATAAACAGAACTAAAGACCAAAACCACTTGATTATCTCAATAAATTCAGAAAAGATTTTCGATACAATTCAACATCCCTTTACTTTAGAAACTCTGACTAAACTAGGTATTGAAGGAATATAGCTCAAACTAATAAGAGCCATATATGACAAACTTGCAGCCAACATCATACTGAATGGGTAAAATCTAGCAGCATTCTCCTTGAAACCCGGCACAAGACAAGGATACCCCCTCTCACCACCCCTTTTCAACATAGTATTGGAATTTCTGGCCTGAACAATCAGGCAAGAGACAATAATAAAGGGCATTCAAATAGGAAAAGAGGAAGTCAACCTATCCCTGTTTCCAGATGACATGATTCTGTATCTAGAAAACCCCAGTCATCTCAGCCCAAAAGCTTCTATAGGTGATAAGCAGCTTTAGTAAAGTCTCAGGATACAATATCAATGTGCAAAAATCACTGGCATTGCTATACATGAACAACAGTAGAAGATGAGAGCCAGATCATGAACGTACTCCCCTTTCCACTTGCCAGAAAAAGATTAAAATACTTAGGAATATAACTAACAACAAAGTGAAAGATCTCTGCAAGGAGAGCTGCAAATCACTGCTCAAAGAAATCAGAAATTACACAAACGAATGGAAAAATATTCCATGCTTATAGATAGGAAGAATCAGTATTGATAAAATGGCCAAAATGCCCAAAGCAATTTATAAATTCAATGCTGTTCTCGTTAAACTACCGTTGACATCTAGTTCTGTAAACTACCATTCACAGAACTGGAGAAAACTATTTTAAAATTTGTACTGAACCAAAACAGAGCCTGAATAGCCTAAGTAATCCTAAGCCAAAAGAACAAAGCTGGAAGTATAACACTACCCAACTTCAAACTATACTATGGGGCTACAGTGACCAAAACAGCATGATAATGGTACAAGAATAGACACATAACCAAAGGAACAGAATAGAGAATCCAAAAGAAGACCAGACATGTACAACTATCTGTTCTTCAAGAAACCTGACAAAAACAAGCAATGGTGAAAGGATTCCCTATTCAATAAATGGTGCTTGGATAACTGGCTAGGCATAGGTCGAAAATTGAAACTGGACCCTTCCTGACACCATATACAAAAATTAATTCAAGGTGGATTAAAGAATTAAGTATAAAACCCAAAACTATAAAAATCCTGGAAGACAGCCTTAGGCAACTACATTCAGAACATAGGTACTGGCAAAGATTTCATGACAAAGGTGTCGAAACCAATTACAGCCAAACCAAAAATTGACAGATGGGGTCTAGGTAAACTGAAGAGCTTCTGCACAGCAAAAGAAACTATCAACAGAGTAAATAGACAGCCTACACAATGGCAGAAACTTTTTGCAAACTATGCATCTGACAAAGGTCTAATATCTAGCATCTTTAAGGAACTTAAATACATTTAGAAGAAAAACCACTCCATTAAGACATGTGCAAAGGACATGGATACTTCTCAAAGGAAGATGTACATGCAGCCAACAAACATTTTAAAAAGCTCAACATCAGTGATCATTAGAGAAATGCAAATCAAAACCACAATGAGCTATCATATCCTACCAATCAGAATGGCAGTTATTAAAAAGCTGAAAAATAACAAGACTCTTGTGAGGTTGTGGACAAAAAGAAAGGCTTATACACTCTTGGTGGGAGTGTAAATTAGTTCAGTCATTGTGGAAGACAGTGTGGCAATTCCTCGAAGACCTAAAATCAGAAATACCATTTGACCCAGCAATCCCATTACTGGGTATATACCCAAAGCAATATAAGTCATTCTGTTATAATCACACATGCACCCATATGTTCATTGCAGTACTTATGACAATAGCAAACATATGGAATCAACCCAAGTGCCCATCAATGATAGACTGAATGAAGAAAATGTGGTACACATACACCATGGAATATAAGGCAGCCACAAAAGAGAATGAAGATATGTCCTTTGCAGGGACATGGATGAAGTCGGAAGTCATTATCCTTAACAAACTAATACAGGAGCAGAAAACCAAATACTACATATTCTTACTTAGAAATGGAACTGAATGGTGAGAACACATGGACACATATAGAGGAAGAAAACACAACAGGGCCTACTGGAGGGTAGAAGGTGGGAGGAGGGACAGTATCAGGAAAAATAACTAGTCTTAATACCTGGGTAATGAAATAATTGTTACAACAAACCCCCATGACACATGTTTACCTGTGTAACAAACCTGCACATCCTGCACATGTACCCCTGAACTTAAAAAAGAAAAAGTGCTTCCTTCTAGCCTTTCTGGTTTGTGGTAAGAAATCAATTGTTGCCTTTCCCACTCTCCTGCTGTTTTTTTTTTTTTTTTTTTTGAGACAGTCTGGCACTGTCACCCAGGCTGGAGTGCAATGGCATTATCTCGGCTCACTGCAACCTCTGCCTCCCAGGTTCAAGTGATTCTCCTGCCTCAGCCTCCTGAGTAGATGGGATTACAGACAGGGTTTGACTATGTTAGCCAGGCTGGTCCTTTCCTGCTGTTTTTAAGGTATTTCTGGCCGGGTATGGTGGCCTACGCCTGTAATTGCAGCACTTTGGGAGGCCAAGGCGTAGGTATGGTGGCCTACGCCTGTAATTGCAGCACTTTGGGATCAGCTGAGTTTAGGAGTTCGAGGCCAGCCTGGCCAACATGGAGAAACCCCATCTCTACTAAAAACACAAAAATTAGCTGGGAGTGGTGACACATGCCTGTAATCCCACCTACTCAGGAGGCTGAGACGGGAGAATTGCTTGAACCCAGGAAGCGGAGGTTGCGGTGAGCAGAGATCGCGCCATTGTACTCCAGCCTGGGCAACAAGTCTCAAAAATAGAATAGAATAGAATAGAATAGAATAGAATAGAATAGAATAGAATAGAATAGAATAGAATAGAA
>NC_045439.1:39917465-39919391 GCF_002776525.5 Piliocolobus tephrosceles | reverse complement strand
AATAGAATAGAATAGAATAGAATAGAATAGAATAGAATAGAATAGAAAAAAGAAAATAAATTCTTTTGTCTTTAGTTTTTGAATATTTGGCCATCATAAATCTCGGTGTGGATTTCATTAACTATACCCTCTTTCAGGTTTGTTAAACTCTTGAATCTCTATGTTGAGTTGTTATTTTTTTTTAATATGTAGCCTATCCTTTTATTCCTCTTCTTTGACACTCAGATGATATTAACTTTAGTTCTTCTGTTATTGTTTCATAGTTCTTGGGGACTTTATTTATTTTTCCAAACTAATTTTTTCCTTTCCTGATTGGATGATTTTTAGTGTTTTATCTCCTAGCTTACTGGTTGTTTTCGCATACATCTTCCATTCTAGTATTGAGCACATCCATTAAGTTTTGTATTTCAGTTATTGTGTTTTTCAGGTATAAAATTTCTGTTTGGTCTTCCTGTGTATCTTCTACTTCGTGAGTAAGTCTTTTTCTTTGCTGTGACTTTTTGCTCATAAAATTTGTTTCATGTGTTTTTATAATTCCTTTTTGAATAATTTTTATCATGACAAGACTAACATTTTTTCAGACAACTCTAGCATCTCTGCTGCCTTGGTCTTGGCACCTGCCATTAGCCTTTCTTCATTCAGTTTGAGATCTTCCTGATTCTTTGTGTGACAACTTATTTTTTAAATAAAACCTGAAATTTTGGGTCTTATGAGAATGTAGTCTTTATTTAAATTATTTGGTGTAGCTGTCTCATTCTGACATTTCATCTGAGAGTAGTTCCTCTACCTCTTTGCTCCAAGGTCAAGGTAGAAGTCGGGTTTTTTACTTGGCCTCCTTGGTAGGTGAGGAGGAAGGTTTTCCTTGTTACTGCTTTGTAGGCATCTTAGTTTTGGCTCCCTAGTAGGTCTCCAGTGAACCTCTTTTGGTGAGGATTGGTAGGATAATCTTTTTGGGGTTGATTGAAGATGTTTGGAAGATTTCATGTAGAGCTTGAGTTTTAATATGCTTTCACCAGAAACATAAAGCAGTGGAGGAGATCATAAATCAATTTGCATCCTCTCTGGAAAGTCGTAGGCATATGCTAAATTCATGCATGTATCAGAAATCACAGTATTAACTGGCTCTCAAAATGCCTCATAATTTTACTGGTTCTTGTCAAAAAGTCGTTAGTAAACTTTTTCTGCCAGGTACAGTGGCTCACACCTGTAATCCCAGCACTTTGGGAGGCCGAGGTGGGTGGCTTGCTTGAGCTTAGAAGTTCAAACCAGCCTGAGCAACAGCCAAACCTGGTCTTTTTTTTATTTTATTTTATTTTATTTTATTTTATTTTATTTTATTTTATTTTTTATTATTATACTTTAAGTTCTAGGGTACATGTGCATAACGTGCAGGTTTGTTACATATGTATACATGTGCCATGTTGGTGTGCTGCACCCATCAACTCGTGAGCACCCATCAATTCATCATTTATATCAGGTATAACTCCCCAGTGCAATCCCTCCCCCCTTCCCCCTCCCCATGATAGGCCCCAGTGTGTGATGTTCCCCTTCCCGAGTCCAAGTGATCTCATTGTTCAGTTCCCACCAATGAGTGAGAACATGCGGTGTTTGGTTTTCTCTTCTTGTGATAGTTTGCTAAGAATGATGGTTTCCAGCTGCATCCATGTCCCTACAAAGGACACAAACTCATCCTTTTTTATGGCTGCATAGTATTCCATGGTGTATATGTGCCACATTTTCTCAATCCAGTCTGTCACTGATGGACATTTGGGTTGATTCCAAGTCTTTGCTATTGTGAATAGTGCCGCAATAAACATACGTGTGCATGTGTCTTTGTAGTGGCATAATTTATAATCCTTTGGGTATATACCCAGTAGTGGGATGGCTGGGTCATATGGTACATCTAGTTCTAGATCCTTGAGGAAT
>NC_045439.1:39904615-39912465 GCF_002776525.5 Piliocolobus tephrosceles | reverse complement strand
GGTCTCTTGTAAGGCAGGCCTGGTGGTGACAAAATCTCTAAGCATTTGCTTATCTGTAAAGAATTTTATTTCTCCTTCACTTATGAAACTTAGTTTGGCTGGATATGAAATTCTGGGTTTAAAATTCTTTTCTTTCAGAATGTTGAATATTGGCCCCCACTCTCTTCTGGCTTGTAGAGTTTCTGCCGAGAGATCTGCTGTCAGTCTGATGGGCTTCCCTTTGTGGGTAACCCGACCTTTCTCTCTGGCTGCCCTTAAGATTTTTTCCTTCATTTCAACTTTGGTGAATCTGGCAATTATGTGTCTTGGAGTTGCTCTTCTGGAGGAGTATCTTTGTGGCGTTCTCTGTATTTCCTGAATTTGAATGTTGGCCTGCCCTGCTAGGTTGGGGAAGTTCTCCTGGATGATATCCTGAAGAGTGTTTTCCAATTTGGTTCCATTTCCCCCCTCACTTTCAGGCACCCCTATCAGACGTAGATTTGGTCTTTTTACATAATCCCATACTTCTTGCAGGCTTTGTTCATTTCTTTTTCTTCTTTTTTCTTTTGGTTTCTCTTCTCGCTTCATTTCATTCATTTCATCCTCCATCGCTGATACTCTTTCTTCCAGTTGATCGAGTCGGTTACTAAAGTTTGTGCATTTGTCACGTATTTCTCGTGTCATGGTTTTCATCTCTGTCATTTCGTTTATGACCTTCTCTGCATTACTTACTCTAGCTGTCAATTCTTCCACTCTTTTTTCAAGATTTTTTGTTTCTTTGCGCTGGGTACGTAATTCCTCCTTTAGCTCTGAGAGGTTTGATGGACTGAAGCCTTCTTCTCTCATCTCATCAAAATCATTCTCTGACCAGCTTTGATCCGTTGCTGGCGATGGGCTGTGCTCCTTTGCAGGAGGAGATGCGCTCTTATTTTTTGAATTTCCAGCTTTTCTGCCCTGCTTTTTCCCCATCTTTGTGGTTTTATCTGTCTCTGGTCTTTGATAATGGTGACGTACTGCTGGGGTTTTGGTATAGGTGTCCTTCCTGTTTGATAGTTTTCCTTCTGACAGTCAGGACCCTCAGCTATAGGTCTGTTGGAGATTGCTTGAGGTCCACTCCAGACCCTGTTTGCCTGGGTATCAGCAGCAGAGGTTGCAGAAGATAGAATATTGCTGAACAGCGAGTGCACCTGTCTGATTCTTGCTTTGGAAGCTTCCTCTCAGGGGTGTACTCCACCCTGTGAGGTGTGGGGTGTCAGACTGCCCCTAGTGCGGGATGTTTCCCAGTTAGGCTACTCAGGGGTCAGGGACCCACTTGAGGAGGCAGACTGCCCCTTCTCAGATCTCAACCTCCATGTTGGGAGATCCACTGCTCTCTTCAAAGCTGTCAGACAGAGTCGTTCGCATCTGTACAGGCTTCTGCTCCTTTAGCTGAGCCCTGTCCCCAGAGGCGGAGTCTACAGAGACAGGCAGGTTTCCTTGAGCTGCTGTGAGCTCCACCCAGTTCGAGCTTCCCAGCGGCTTTATTTACCTACTTAAGCCTCAACGATGGTGGGCGCCCCTCCCCCAGCCTCGCTGCTGCCTTGCGGTTAGATTGCTGCAGACTGCTGTGTTAGCAAGGAGGGAGGCTCCGTGGGTGTGGGACCCTCCCGGCCAGGTGTGGGATATATTCTCCGGTGTGCCGGTGTTACAGGGCAGTATTGGGGTGGGAGTTACCCGATTTTCCAGGTGTTGTGTGTCTCAGTTCCCCTGGCTAGGAAAAGGGACTCCCTTCCCCCTCGCGCTTCCCAGGTGAGGGGATGCCTCGCCCTGCTTCAGCTCTCGCTGGTCAGGCTGCAGCAGCTGACCCGCATGGATTGTCCGGTACTCCCGAGTGAGATGACCCCAGTACCTCAGTTGAAAATGCAGAAATCACCGGTCTTCTGTGTCGCTCGCGCTGGGAGATGGAGACTGGAGCTGTTCCTATTCGGCCATCTTGCTCCGCCCGAAACCCGGTCTTAACAAAAATACAAAAAAATTTAGTTGGGCATGGTGGTGACAACATCTGTGGTCCCAGCTACTTGGGATGCTGAGGCATAAGTATCACTTGAGCCTAGGAGATGGAGGTTGCAGTGAGCCGAGGTCACACCACTGCACTGTAGCCTGAGGAACAGAACAAGACCCCATCTCAGAAAAAAAAAAAAAGCCATATGTTAAATATTTTAGGTTTTGTGGGCCAAGAGACAAAATTGAGAATTGTACCTAGGTACTTACAAGACAGAAAACACATTTTCTTAGATTTTTTTGATTTATGAAATCAAAATTTACTAGTAGTAATGGAGTACGATGTTTATAATTTCTGTTTACTAATATGAAGAATGAAAGATGGTGGAGATGATAACAGTTTAGAGTTTATAGTTAGTAGGGTTTATAGTTTGTGTTCCCTGTCATCAAAATCAGTTGCACATGTTCATCTGTTAAAGCTAATCTGTATGGAGTGTTTTATCTTTGCAAATGTCTTTTCATGGAAATTGGTATTGGCACATACTAATCTTGATCCATTATCTTGATTTAACTTGACATGTTAACCATTTGGGATACATTTTTAGAATTCTGTTAGGTTTTCTTGCCTTTGAGCATGTCATTACATTGCAGATTAATCACTTAATGAAGATAAGAAGTAGAAAGTTCTCAGTTGTAAAGTTAAATGAAAGTTTCCTTTCAGTTTGTGTTGGGTCCAAAAAATTTGGCTGGAAATGTAACTTGAGCCTAGAAAATTTATCTGCTGCCCGTTTGTCAAGAAAGGAGATTTTGCTTCTTTACCTTTTGTCAGAATTAGAATGTGTTAACTTTCAACAGCATAAAACAACTTGAAAGTACTTAGAATTCAAACACTGTTTGCAGTTGTTAAATGACTATCATAAGTTTTGCATATAAGCATTGTTTTGGCTTATAATTTTAGTTGGATTACATTAATAACATGAAATCTTTACATCAGTTTCTCATTTTGAATTTTTAAATATATTTAAAGACTTTATTAATTATTGATTCAAACTGTTTCTTCTTTTGTGAACTTTGATAGATTGTGTCTTTAAAGAATTGGTTTATTCCATCAAGATTATCAAATTCTTGATTCATGTCTTGTTCATAATATTCTTTTATTATCCCTTTAATGTCTGTGACATCTGCAGTGATGTTTCCTCTTTGTTTCTGATATTCGTGATTTGTGCTTTCAGTGAACTTGTCGAGAGGTGTATTGATTTTGTCAAAGAATCACCTTTTGGTTTCATTCATTTTTCTCCTTAGATTTCCCATTTTCAGTTGCATTGATTTCTGCTCAAATTTTTGTTCTTTGCTTCTGCTTAATTTGGATTTAATTTGCGCTCATATTTCTAGTTTGCTAAAGTGGAGGCTTAGATTATTAATTTTAAATATTTCTTCTTTTCTAATATGTGCATTCAATGTTATAAATTTCCCTCTAAGCACTGCTTTTACTGCCTCCTTTACATTTTGATAAATTATGGTATAATTATTTAAATAAAAATATTTCTAAATATATTTTGAGATTTATTTTTGAAGTTCTTTAGAAGTGTTTTTGTTTAATCTATAGGTATTCATGGATACTTCTTTTATTCTCCTGTTACTGATTTCTAGTTTAATTCCATTATGGTCTGAGAGCCAACACTGTAATTTTGTGGGAAGATGTGAATGTGGTCGGTTTTGTTGAATATTCCATGTTAGTTTGAGAATAATGTGTATTTTGCTCTTATTGGATGAAGTCATCAATAGATGAGAGTATATCAAATTGATTATTTGTGCTGTTGAGTTCAGCTATATCCTTATTGAGTTTTTTCTTGTGGGATTTGTTCGTTTATGGTAGAGGATTGTTAGTCTCCAACTATAATAGGAGTTTCATCTGTTACTCCTTGCACTTCGATCAGTTTTTTCCTCATGTATTTTAATGTTCTGTTGTTAGGTGTATGTATGCTAAAGACTGTTATTTATTCTTGGAAAATTCATCCCTTTATTGTAATATATTGCCACTCTTTATGCCTCAAAACTTTTCTTGCTTTGAAATCTGCTGTCTGCAATTAATACAGCTACTCTCACTTCCTTTTGATTAGTAGTAGCATGGCATTTCTTTCTCTATCCTTTCACTTTTATCTGTAAGTATTTTTATATTTGAAGTGGATTTTTTGGTACCAAACATATAGTTGGACCTTTTTTAATCTACCCTGACAGTCTCTGTTTTTTAATTGTTGCATTCGGACCATTGACATTCAATATCATTATTGATGTAGGTGAATTAATATCTATCTTATTTTAAACTTTTTTATTTGTTGCCTTTGACCTTTGTTCTTGTTTTGTCTCCCACTCTTCTACCTTTTGTGTTTCTAATTAAACGTTTTGTATAATTTGAATTTCTCTTTTGTCATAGGATATCAGTTATGCCTCTGTTTTTATTTTTTTATTTATATTATTTTTTTGAGACGGAGTCTGGCTCTGTCGCCCAGGCTGGACTACAGTGGCGTGATCTCGGCTCACTGCAACCTCCACCTCCTGGGTTCAAGCAATTCTTCTGCCTCAGCTTCCTTAGTATCTGGGACTACTGGTGCGTGCCACTACGCCTAGGTAACTTTTTGTATTTTTAGTAGAAACGGGGTTTAACTGTGTTAGCCAGGATGGTCTTGATCTCCTGACCTCATGATCTGCCCACCTTGGCCTCCCAAAGTGCTGGAAATACAGGCATAAGCCACCACGCCCTGCCTGTTTTTATTTTTTAATGGTCATCCTAGAGTTTTTAATATACATTTCAACTAAACCAAATCCAATAACACTATATTCACAAGTAGTGTGAGAAAATAATCCTAATTCCTTTCTTCCACCCAGTGTATCCTTACTGAAATTCATTTAACTTTATAAAACATGCAGAAGAATGTGAGTATATATAAGCCTACATAATCATATACATTGTTGCTATTATTATTTTGAACAAACTATTATGTTAGATAAAGTAGGAAAAAGAAAAGTTTTTACTTTACCTTCATTTATTTGTTCTCTAATGCACTTTGTTTATTTTAAGAATATCTTAGTTTCTGACTGGTAATCATTTTTCTTCTTTCTGAAGAACTTCTTTTTATTTAAGAATATCTTAGTTTCTGACTGGTAATCATTTTTCTTCTTTCTGAAGAACTTCTTTTTATTTAAGAATATCTTAGTTTCTGACTGATAATCATTTTTCTTCTTTCTGAAGAACTTCTTTTAACATTTCTTGTATGTCAGGGCTCCTGGCAGCAAATGAGCCAATTTTTTTACTCTCCTAGAAAGTCTTTATTTCACCTTCACATTTTGCCTTTAATTTTAGCTGACATATAGTAATTGTACATATTTATGGTCTACAGAGTGATATTTTAATACATTTACACAGTGTGTAATTATAAAATCAGGGTATTTAGCATATCCATAATCTCAAACACTTATCATTTCTTTTTACTGTGAACATTCAAAACCTTCTCTTCTAGTTTTTTGAAAATATACAATAAGTTCTAGTCAACCATATTTATACTACAGTGCTATAAAGGCTAGAACTTACTCCTTTTTTTTTTTTTTTTTTTTTTTGAGAGGGTGTCTTGCTCTGTTGCCTAGGCTGGAGTGCAGTGGCACGATCTCGACTCACTATAAGCTCCACCTCCCAGGTTCATACCATTCTCTTGCCTCAGACTATAGGTGCCCGCCACCACGCCCGGCTAATTTTTTGTATTTTTAGTAGAGACAGGGTTTCACCACGTTAGCCAGGATGCTCTCTATCTCCTGACGTCGTGATCCGCCTGCCTCGGCCTCCCATAGTGCTGGGATTACAGGTGTGAGTCACTGCGCCCGGTCTTTACTCTTATCTAGCTTTAAGTTTATGTTCATTAACCAGCCTCTTCCCCTCCTTTCCTACCCACTCCTCTTCTAAGCCTCGCAACCATAATTCTACTCTCTACTTCTATGACCTCTTTTTCTTTTTAATGGATACTACATATGCCTGAGAACATTGCAGTATTTATCTTTCTGACTTATTTGACATAACATAATGTCCTCCAGGCTGATCCATGTTGCTGCCTATGACTGGATTTAATTCTCTCTCTCTCTGTTATTTTTATGATTGAATAGCAATCAATTTTGTATATATGCCACATCATTCTCTTTATCCATTCATCTGTTGATGTATGTTTAGTTTGATTCCATGTCTTGGATATTGTGAATCATGCTGTAGTAAATATGGGAGTATAAGTATCCCTTTGACATACGTGATTTCCTTGCTTTTTGATAAATGCCTATTAGTGTGATTGCTGGATCAGATGGTAATTAAATTTTTACTTTTTGAGGAACCTCCATACTGTTTTTCATAATGGCTGTACTAATTTATATACCCACAAACAATGCATAAGTTCTTGTTTCTCTTCGTCATCACCAGCATATGTTATCTTTGGTCTTTTATAATAGCCATTCTGACTGGGGTGAGATGATATCTCATTGCAGTTTTGATTTATGTTTCCCTGATGACTAGGGATGTTGAGCATTCATTCATATATTTGTTGGCTATTTGTATGTCTTCTTCTGCAATGTCTATTCAGATTCTTTTCCCAGTTTCTTTTTTTTTTTTGCGACGGATTTTTACTCTTGTTGCCTATGCTGGAGTCGAATGGCTCGATCTCTGCTCACTGCAACCTCTGCCTCCCGAGTTCAAGCGATTCTGCTGCCCCAGCCTCCTGAGTAGCTGGCGACTATAGGCACGCACCACCATGCCCGGCTAATTTTTGTATTTTAAGTAGAGACAGGGTTTCACCACGTTGGCCAGGATGATCTCAGTCTCTTGACCTCGTGATCTGCCTGCCTTGACCTCCTAAAGTGCTGAGATTGCAGGCATGAACCACTGCTCCTGGCCTCTTTTTCCAGTTTTTAATCAGATTTTTTGATGTTGGGTTGTGGGAATTCCATATATATTCTGGACATTATTCCCTTGTCAGGTAAATAATTTGCAAATATTTTCTTTCATTCAACAGACTATATTTCTTTACTCTGTTGATCTTATTTTGCTCTACAGAAGCTTTTTAATTTGGTAGAGTTCCATTTTTCTATTTTTTTTTAATTGCCTGTGCCTTTGAAATCTTTAAAATCTTTGCCTAGACAGATGTCCTGAAGCATTTCTTATATGCTTTCTTGTAGTTATTTTGTAATTTCAGGTCTCAGGTTTAAATCTTTAATCCACTTTGAGTTGATTTTTTTGTGATGAGAAGGATCTACTTTCACTCTTCTGCATATAAATATCCAATTTTCCAACACCATTTAGGTATTTTATTCTTTTTAGCAGGTATTGATTGTAAATGGGATTGCTTTCCTCTTTTTTTTTCAACTAGTTCATTATTCTGTAAAAACATCACTGATTTTTGTATGTTGATTTTGTATCCTGCAATTTTACCGAATTTGTTTAGCAGTTCTAAGATATTTTATCCTTTTCTAGATTCAGGAGGGATATGTGCAGATTTGTTACATATATATATTGTATAGTGGTGGGATTTGGGTTTCTAGTTTACCCATCATCTGACTAATGAATATTTTACCCAATAGGTAGTTTTTCAACCCCAATCTCCCCCTTTTGGAATCCCCAGTTTCTATTATTTTTCTTCCTAGAGTTTTTTGAGGAGTCTTTAGGATTTTTTACATATAAGATTATGTCATCTGCAAAAGGGATAATTTGCCTTTCTCTTTTCTAATTTAGATGAACTTTATTTCCTTTTGTGGCCTGATTTTTCTTATAAGGAATTCCAGTTCTATCTTAAATACAAGTTATAAAAGTATATATTCTTTTCTTGTTCTGATTCTTTTTTTTTTTTTTTTTTTTTTTTTTT
>NC_045439.1:39809209-39904515 GCF_002776525.5 Piliocolobus tephrosceles | reverse complement strand
TTTTTTTTTTTTTTTTTTTTTTTTTTGAGACGGAGTCTTGCTCTGTCTGTCGCCCAGGCTAGAGTGCAGTGGCCGGATCTCAGCTCACCGCAACCTCTGCCTCCTGGGTTCACGCCATTCTCCTGCCTCAGCCTCCCGAGTGGCTGGGACCACAGGCGCCCACCACCTCGCCCGGCTAATTTTTGTATTTTTAGTAGAGACGGGGTTTCACCGTGTTAGCCAGGAGGGTCTCGATCTCCTAACCTCGTGATCCGCCCGTCTCGGCCTCCCAAAGTGCTGGGATTACAGGCTTGAGCCACCACGCCCGGCCTCTGATTCTTAAAAGAAAGGCTTTTAGCTTTTCTCCATTCAGTGTGATATTGGCTGGGTTTTTTTCATATTTGGCCTTTATTGTGTTTAGGTATAATCTTTGTATACTTAATTTTTTAGAGTGTTTATTATCAAGGGAGTTGAATTTTATCAGATGCTTTCTTTGGATTTGAGATGATCATATGGTTTGTTTTTCGTCTATCATTCTGTTGATGTGATGTGGCACATCTATTGATTTTCATATGTTGAACCATCCTTGCATACCTGGGATAAATTCCACTCAATCATAGTGTAGTTTTTTTTTTTTCTGATGTGCCATTGGATTCAGATTCCTAGTATTTTGTTGAGGATTTTTGCATGTATGCTAATCATGGATATTGACCTCTAGTTTTCTTTGTGATTGTTGTTGCATCCTTGTTTGGTTTTGGTATCTGGGTAGTGCTGACCTCATAGAATGAATTAGGAAGAGTTTCCACCTTTTTAATTTTTTGGAAGAGTTTCAGCAAAATAGGTGTTCTTTTAAAGCTTTTTGGTCCTGGGCTTTTTGTTGGGGGACTTTTTTATTGCCGATTTAATCTCGTTACTCATTATTGATCTGCTCAGGTTTTCTGTTTCTTCCTGATTTAATTTGTGAGGTTATATGTGTCCAGGAATGTATCCATTTAATGTAAGTTTTCTAATTTCTTAGTGTGTAGTTGTTCATAATAATTTCTAGTGATCCTTTGTATTTCTGTTGTATCAGTTGTAATGTCTCATTTTTTATTTCTAATTTTACGTATTTGGGTCTTCCTTTTTTCTTGATTAGTCTAGCTACTGGTTTGTAAATATTGTTTATCTTTTCATAAAACCAATGTTTCTTGTGATCCTTTGTGGGTTTTTGTGTCTATTTACTTCTGCTCTAATCTTTCCTTCTTCTTACTTTAGGTTTGGCTTGTTCTTCCTTGTCTGGTTTCTTGAGATGCTTTGTCAGATTGATAAAGTGAAATTGTTCAAATTGTTTAAGTGTTTATTGCTGTAAACTTCCCTTTTAGTACTATTTTTCAGTACACTATAAGTTTTTGGCATGCTGTTTCTATATTAATTTGTTTCAAGAAATTTTTTGGTCTTTTTAAATTTCTTCATTGAACCATAAGTTTCTCAGGGTCTTTTCTCTTTTTTTCTTTATTAATCTTATTAATGGTTTGATTTTTCATGTATTTGTAGAATTTCAAAAGTTCCTCTTGTTACTGATTTCTGATTTTACTCTATTATAGTTTGAGAAGACACTTGATATGATACTGATTTTTGAAAATTTCTTAAGGCCAGTCTTGTGGCCTAACATATGGTCTATCTTGTAGAATGTTCTGTGTGCTGATGTCAAAAAATGGATCTAAAAATGGTTTACAGACCATATTTGGTCCAACAGCTGCAGTTGGACCAAATATGTTCTGTAAACCATCTTTAGATCCATTTGGATGCACATTTTTAAAGGTAACTTTGTTGGGTATAGTATTATTAATCAGTAGGTTTTTTTGTTCCAGTACTTTGCTTAAACCATTTTTTTTCTCTCTTGGCTTATAATCGTCCTGCTGAGAAATCTGCTGTTAGTCTGAAAGGGATTCCCTTATATGTAACTTGATGCTTTTTGCTGTTTTTAGAATTATTTTTTTGTCTTTGACTCTTGGCAGTTTGAGAGAGATGTGTCTCAGAGATGACATTTTTGGGTTGAGTATTTTGGGGATATTTGACCTTTCTAGATCTTGATGTCTCTCTCTCAAGATTTGGGAAGTTGTTAGCTATTATTTTACCAAATAAGTTTTCTATGCCTTTTCTACACTCATTTCCTTCTATAATTCACAAAATGTGAATATTTACTTGATGGTTTCCCATGTCATAAAGGTCGATTCATTATTTTTTTTTAAATCTTTTTTTTCATTTTGTCTGACTGGGTTATTTTTAAAAACCCAGCTTCAAGTACTAAAATTATTTTCTGCTTGATCTATTCGATTGTTGAAGCTTTCAATTGTATTTTTTAATTTTAATTGTTGAATTCTTCAGTTCCAGGATTTCTGTTTAGTTGTTTTTTATGACATTCTATTTAATTTCTCATTTAGATCACCAGGTTTTTTTCTGATTTATGTATATTTTCTATCTTTTTTTTTGTATTTACTGAGTTTTAAAAGATTATTATTTAAATTTTTTCAGGTATTTCGTAGATTTTCTTTTAGGGGCTCTGTTATTGGAGAATTATTGTGTTTCTATGGCAGTGTCATATTTCCTTTTTCGTGTGTCTTGCATCCCTACATTGATAACTGTGTATATGTTTAGCAATTTCTTCTTTCAGTTTTCTGGATTTGCTTTTTTAGGTAAACTTTTTTCTGTAGACATATCTGTAGTGTCATTTGGGTAAAGTGTTTTGGCTTTGGTTCAGGTGGTTGCATTAGTGTAGTCTCTGTATGATTACTTTGGCTGTAAATAATGTTAGCAGTGTCTGCAGTTACCCAAGAGGGTTCAGGTGAGGTTGTTCATGGAGTCAGTGACAAGACTTGTCTTGGGACAGGAATATTTAATGGGCTTGTTCTTTGGCTCCTAAGGATTGTGCACAGTCGTTGGCAGTGTTAGCAGTGGGTTCGTTCTTGGGCTTCTGGGTGGTGATTGGAGGTACATGGTGGCCTTACCACTGGAGTTCTTGAGGTCATCATTTGTGGTGCGCACTGGGTGGGCCAGCCCTCAGGCCCTCAGACTCCCTGTTTGCGCACTGACTGTAGTTGTAGCAGGCCTTGGTTGAGCCAATCTTTGAGTTCACAGGTGGCACACATGGGTGCCTTCATTTTTAGATGGATATTTTATCAAGGTACAAACTTGGATTCATAATTTTTCTGAAGTATTTTAAACATATTGTCCCATTGTCTTCTGGATTTGATAGTTTCTGTTAAAAACTCAGCTTTCGGTTTTCTTGTTTTTCTTTTGAAAGTGATATGTCTTTTTTCTCCCTCTGACTGTTATTAAAGTGTTCTTGTTATCTTTGATTTTCAGCATTTTGAGTGTTGGTTGTGGTTTTTTTCACCTTTGCCAGTGTGGTGTTTGCCATACTTCCTAAGTCAGAATGTTAATATAGTGTATCAGTTTTAGGCTAGTCTCAGCAATTTTTAAGTTTTTCTAAAAGTATTGTTTCTCCTCATTTTCTGTCTACTTTATTCTAACTGGAATTGTATTTGCGTTAAAGTGTTTAATTCCCACATATCCCTTATGCTCTGTTCATTTCATTTTTTTCATGCTCTGCTTCAGTGTGGATATTTTCTGCTGACCAATATTCACTAATCTGTGCTTTGCTGTATTCAGTCAGTTATAAAACCCACCCACCAAATGCTTTATTGCAGATAGTGTTTTTCAGATATAAAGTCATTATTTAATTTTTAAAATAGATTTTCATTCTTGGTTGAAGTTTTCCTTTTTTCATCTACTTTGAAGATCTTTCTTAAAGTCCTTGTCTTCTAACTCTGTATCATCTGTGGGTCAGCTTATATTTATTCTCTTTTCCCTTGATTGTTAGTCACATTTGTGCCCCTTTCCATATCTTGTAATTTTTATCATATACCAAATATTGATTAAAATAGAGCAGCAGACATTGAACTAAATATTATTTTTCTTCAATTCTGTATTAGAAAGATAAGATCAAGTGCTAATCACCTCAACTCAATTATGAATCTTACTGCATCAAGTTTGGGTGGCAGCTTTTGATACACTTAGAATGCCTTTGATTTTAAATGTCCTAATGACAGGAACTGTTGTGTTGCAGACTATTCTGTCTGGTGACTTTGTATTTATATACTGTAAAATTGTTGGAGATTTTACTCAACCTTTCTGGTCCTGTTCCCTTTACTCATTTCCTCCTGCTTCCCACCCACCAAGGGGATGCTTTTTGTTGAGAGCAAATATCTTGTGGGAAGACCTATTAAAATTTTATCCTCACAGTGGTAGGCTCCATCTGTTCTAGTGTGACTTTGACTTCTAATCACCACAACATTACAGGGATTATTATTTGCCCCATGGCCTATTCTCCCAATTGTGGCCCCAAATCTTCTTAGGTAATTCTGGTACTCAGCAAATTTTTCAGGGAGAAAACTGTCTGTAATTTTGGGCTTCATCAGATTCTAGTTTTTCATGCCAGCTTACAAATTATCAAGAGCTGTGCTGGTTTTTCTTTTCCTTAGCAGTGTCCTTCTTTCTTATCTAGCCTGTGTCTAAATGGCAAATCCTTCCAGAAATTAAAATAATCAGCAGGATTAACTGACTTAAGAGATATTAATCATCAATCATCCTGCAAATTTAGTTTATCCTTTTTATTTCCATTGCTCACCAGTATTTTTAAAAATATGATTTTGTAGTTTGTCTCTTTTTTTCCTAGTTGTTGTGGGGCAGTGACTTGCTGCTGTGTACTAGTAAATTAATCTTGTAATAGTAAGAACAAAATTTAGACCGACGTGTTAATTATTTTATATAATGTATTTATATAGAGTTGGTGGGCTTAAAGTAGTGGATTGTTATTGAAATGTTGACTGGTTTAGAATATTAACATTTGTTGCTAAATTCACCAGGCCTATAAATAAACCAATATTAATATTTGGGGAAAAAATTTTTTTAAAAAGCCATTTTTCATTTCAAAATGTCTTTTGGTCAGCAATAGCTTAAATGAAATGTAAACAAAAATTAATTGTTTTTTCTTTTCCCTATTCTTATTTAGTGAGTGATAGTTGCTTCAGGAATCTTGCAGAAGATCGCAGTGGGATAAATCTCAAAGATCTCGTACAAGATCCTTCTTTGTGAGTATTTTGCTTTCAGTATTAAGTATAAATTATTAGTGTTCCTTCTCTCAAAAGAGTTTTATCTGAAAACTTATTTAAGGTACAACAATTTTTTCTTTTCTAATACTGTGTTTTACACGTATTGAAGTGTGACAGAACAGTTTCTTTTTAGAAATAGATTTTAGAAGGAATGATGTCATGATTAATGATCGATTTTCAAGGAAGAATGCTGATGGCTGATGATATCTAGCCAATGTGGCAGTAGCTACTAGCCAAGGAAGATGATTAGTAGTTGATTTGCTTGGGAAAGACAGATTGAATTTGTTTACAACAATTTGAAGTTTTTTGGATATATTATTTATAGCAATTATTTGTAATTATAATTAGAAATATAGTTATTTGTAATAACAACATATATTTGAATATGTTAGATATATTTCTAATGTTTTACCTATGGCACAGGAATTTGAGGAGTTTTATAGATTTCAGTTTTTAATTTTTTTGCTCATCAGTCAGTCCCATTCTTTCTTAGCATATCTGTCAAATATATATATTCTACAATAATGTCACTTTCTATTTCATGAATTTTTTTACAGTTTTATATTTACTGGTAAATATGCATACTATCTATGAACATACCTTCCCAATAATATCACTATTTATTAAAAAAATTATTAAAACTAGTTAAGCCTGTGAAACAGAGTAAAGAAAATTGAATGCTGCCAGGTGCCTTCTTTAATGACACATATAATGCATATAATTAAATGTGTCCTAATAGGAAATCCATCTCCCAGATCACATGTAATCTACCCTCCCACAGGATTCACTAATAAGTCATTGAGAATTTTGTGAGGAATAAACACAAGAATATCTTGAAGATTATTGATTTTTTAATGATTGACTAGTCATGTTAAAAAATATAATGAGAGTGCTGAAAATGTATTGAATATCGAAGTTTATATGTAATGTCATGAGTTCAGAATGCATTTCCAAGTCTACCTCTCTCCATTTTTTTCTTTTCTCAATCTTTCTTTTTCTAACTCAAAAGGATTGCGAATATTCCTCCTCCTTGATTTTTATCCCTATGAAGATAGACAGTTGTCCTTTGAGTCCTGTGAAAATTTAACCAATAATGTAATGATTCTGTTTGGATGTAAATATACCTAGTGAATAACATTTAATTGCATTAAGAGTTCTACTTTCCTTATGGATATGGGTGGAAACTTTACAGTTTCCTCAAAAGACTTAGCTTATTTGAATGAATAAAATAAATTATTGGCTGGGCACGGTGACTCATGCCTGTAATCCCAGAACTTTAGGAGGCCGAGGTGGGTGGATCACGACGTCAGGAGATTGAGACCATCCTGGCCAACATGGTGAAATCCCGTATCTACAAAAAATACAAAAATTAGCTGGGCGTGGTGGCGTGCGCCTGTTGTCCCAGCTACTTGGGAGGCTGAGGCAGGAGAATCTCTTGAACTCAGTAGGCAGAGGTTGCAGTGAGCTGAGATTGCACCACTGCACTCCAGCCTGGGCGACAGAGCAAGGCTCCATCTCAAAAAAAAAAAATTATTATTGTATTATTTGTAAGATATATTTTAGTAGAATAAGACTGTATAACTGTTTAATACAGCAATATGATGAAAAAAATTTGCTCATATGAACTCCAATTATATAAAAGATTTGAAGAATTACACTTGAATAATGGATTATAATAATCAATTGTCTTGTTTTGAGAAAACTTGTTGCTTCTTCCTGGAATGTAGACTAACATTCATCATTCAACCTACCACTAAATTGTATATTTAAATTTAGTATTCTAAAAAAAAATTCATCTCAGACCACTTCACTGGAAGGACAAAATAATTCTCAGTGTACCTTTATTAAAACAGCTGGAAATATCTTAATATAGCATCATTCTCTTAACCCGCCATTATCCTCTTGGATTAGTCTAGTATGTAAGAATATCAACATTCATGGAGAAAGAGTTTGTTTTTGCTCCTGCCTACTTGACTTTCTAAGGAATTTTTTCTTTATTAAGAACTGTCAGTATATACTATTGATGACTTGAATTCATATTTTAAAGATATATTCCTCATTAGGTAAAATCTTCTAGAGAAAAAAATGCCCAGTGTGGAAATATATATATATATTCATATTCATGTGTTGTTATGATGGGAAATATTTTATTCTGAGTTCCTGATTGCAGTATTCATTTAGTATGTACATCGTAGGTGAGGATTTTTTTTTTAAAGCTAGATGTCTCTTTTCTGTCTCAGACTCTTGACATAAATGTTCACTACATTTCATTGATTCAGGTATACTAGATGGTCCTACATGGAGTTGAATTGTTTATGTTGCAACATTGAATAGGAAGTATATCAGAAATACTTTTGTTTTGTTTTTACAAAAATCTCCTATTCGACCGGGCACGATGGCTCACACCTATAATCCCAGCACTTTGGGAGGCCAAGGTGGGCGGATCATAAGATCAGGAGATCGAGACCATCCTGGCTAACACAGTGAAACCCCGTCTCCACTAAAAATACAAAAAAAATTAGCCAGGTGTGGTAGCAGGTGCCTGTAGTCCCAGCTACTTGGGAGGCTGAGGCAGGAGAATGGCATGAACCTGGTAGGCGGAGTTTGCAGTGAGCCGAGATCGCCCAGCAGCACTCCAACCTGGGTGACAGAGCGAGACTCTGTCTCAGAAAAAAAAAAAAATCCTCCTCAAAAAATCACTGTCATTTGATAACTACTCCAGACTAGTCTGATGGTTATTAAAATTGTATACAAGTCATTTTAATACATGTTCCATATAAAAATTATTAGAATAAGATGTGTGTTTAGTGAATGCTTTGTATGTTAATGTGCCTGGTAGATTCGTATTATGATTCACCCACTTGAGCTGCTGATACTGAAAGGAGTTGATGATAAATAAGAATTAAGAATTTTAGCCCCAATACTGTTAGAAAGGAAGACAGAATAATAGAGCAAGAAAAATTAGGCTAAGGAAAACCTAGGCTTATCTAGTCAATATTGATACTCAGAGAAGTGTATTACATGTCTTAATTAGATAAATGAGCTGATACAGAATTTCTGTAGACAAAGTACAGAAATAAAACTGTAATGAGTTTTATTACTATATGATATAAAACAGTGTTTAAACCAAGAGCAGTCAGAGCTAGATGAGTGGCTTACTATGTCAGAGATTGAAAGTGCAGAACCTAAACTGACTAGTTCATACTCTAAATCGGTGCCAGGCTAATGGAACAATGATAGGTACTCTGTAATTTACTTAAACTGTATGGTACAAACTTCAAGATTTTACTGCCATTGTAGTAAAACTTGTTACTGGGCTTGAATGAACCGAGTGAGCTATTGTGTGAACATGACAGAGAGACGCCATGGGAGGAAAAAATATGAGAAAGTTATGAATCTCTAAGCAAGACTTTCTGGTCTAGCTACTAACTGTTCAACTGTTGTAATCATAGGAGGAGAATGTGATTTGTGGCAAGATTGAGGTTAAGGGAATACCTGACAAACTCTTTTATTTGGGTAGTTACTCTAAGAATACTTGTTTCTATCACAGTCCTGTAGGTGTTGAGTGTAAGAGCAAGCAGAGGAACTTGACATTCACTTTTTGCTGATCAATGTGCCTAAGGATTTGTTTGAATTAGTAATTTTCATGCATGCTTAATTTCGAAATAAACAGTGTAACAATGTGACTGTTTTAGTAGCTCATCTTCTATTTATGGTTATAAATATCTTGATGTTGATTTCCTCTGCTGTGTGTATCATTTATCAATTTGAGTTGTGTTATAAGAACTCTTGCTATAGTGGTCTCAGTAGTGCATTGAAAGTGTTATCAAGTGTAACTTGATGTTATCTCTATATTAGAAACTTATCTAATGTGCTACATAATTTTCATGCATATAAGAAGTTATTCTTAGTGGGAGATTATTTTTCAAGTGGAGAAATACATACTATGGAAGTTATTAAATCATTTGTGTTTCTTCTGGAGAGATAGTATTATGTGCAAAAGAGGTACTCTATATAAAGTACATTATTTTGAATTGTATTCAGTTGTATTCTCTATAGAAGTAATTCTTAATCATACTTTCAAATCTCCATGTACTATGTGCTGCAGATAAGAGATATAACATATTACCATATTTATGCTTTAGATTTCTTACTGCTTATTTATAAGCTAGCATAATTATTTGAACTCAGACTCATTTATAAATATTATTAAAAGTTAGGAATCACAAAAAAGAAAAAAGTTAGAAATCAAAAGAAAAAGAAAGCATAAGAATGACAACTAGAGAAATGTGTTTGTACTATTTATGATGATGATGCTGATTGTGTACATGTAGAATGTGTCTCACTTTATTTAATTTGCAAAGGCTCTTACAAATTTAGGACCATTTTAGATGTGTACTGTGTAAGATGACTAGAGAAAGAATTTTTTTTAATGAATTCTTCATGGAAGAATTGGCCATCTCTGAATATTATCATTCAGAATGCAGGATATTATTTGACTATAAGGATATTTCTTTAGAGTCAAATAGGACACATTTTCCATTGTAGGTATATACGAAATTTCTCATATCCATTCATCCATCAGTGAACACTTGGGTTGCTTTCCCCTTTTTATTGCTGTGAGCAGTGTTCTTATGAACATGAGTGTACGAATATCTTTTTGGATCCTGATTTCAATTCTTTTGGATATATACCCAGAAGTGGAATTACTGGATCATATGGTAATTCTATATTCTTTTATTTATTTATTTTTTTGGAAGGACTACCATATTATTTTCTGTAGCAGCTGCACCATTATACAGCTCCACTGGCAATGTCTATCAGGCTTCTAATTTCTCAACGTCCTCACCAACACTTATTTTTTAAAATTGTAGTTATCCTAATGGGCATGAAGTGATACGTTCCTGATGTTTTCAGATGAACTTTACTTGCTTCTTCACATCTTGTCTTTAATAATGACTTTCATTGCCAGGCATGGTGACTCATGCCTGTAATCCCAGCACTTTGGGAGGCCAAGGTGGGTGGATCACCTAAGGTTAGGAGTTTGAGCCAGCAAGGCCAACATGGTGAAACTCTGTCTCTACTGAAACTACAAAAAATTAACTGGCGTGGTGGCAGATGCCTGTAAGGAGGCTGAGGCAGGAGAATTGCGTGAATCTGAGAGGCAAAGGTTGCAGTGAGCTGAGATCACACCACTGCACTCCATCCTGGGCAACAAGACTGAAACTCCATCTCCAAAAAAAAAAAAAAAGACTTTCATGCAAGTAATCAAGAGAGTAAAGAAAAAAAGGTGTTTTATATATTTGACTGTTTTGATAATGTTGTATATTGTGCAGTAAACTGTATAAAACTGTGTTACTTATAGTAACTGTGTTTACATAAACTAGAAATTATCTTCACTGTGATTACAAAGACTATAAAGCACAAATAAGTCCATTGTAATTTTGTAACCATAGAATTTTAATTAGTTCATCTTTCCTGTTTGTATTGTTTGACTTGTATTTCTGTTACTCTTGTTATACCTCATTATAAAGGATTGCTTTTCGGAAAAAGAAATTTTTTGTCATTGGAAGTTACCAGCTTGAAAGTATAGCTCACTGATTTAAAAACCACCACCACCTTGTAGTTGAAACGTTATTTTGTTACTATACATCATTTATACTTAATTATGGCATTTTATGTTTAAGAACAAAGATAAAATTGGACGAAGTTGTTGTATCTAATTGTAAATTTTGTAGACACAAAAATTTTATTTACCTTTATGTACTTCTTTACTGATTTTACCACCTGTAATAGAATCTTTACTATTTTGTTGGTCCTGAAACACAGGCTCATCTCTCTGAGTGCACTTATCTTCACACTGCAGTCTGATTAAATGATATTTTGGGCCCTTGGATCATGCCATTAAATATGAAGGAAAGTTGGGATTGCTGTCTGGAAAGCAGTCATCTCTAAATTTAGCGTATATTTATCTTCTGGTGTTAAGATAGGTCGCTATGGTGAATTGAGTTTCTTTAATATGCCAGTCAGCAGAGGATAAACAGTGGTTTCTGAAGTGGTTATTTTCTGTAGGGATGTACATTTTCATATTGCATTTTCAGATAGATGAATGTAGTTACTGCTTTTTATGGACTACTTATAAAGTTTCCATATTAAGGTATCTTGGAGAATTTTAACCTTTATTAAACAAAATAGGAGAGTTTTTATATTGTTATTCTTTGTTTCCCTGTAGATAAATTTTATTTGATATAAGAATGCATTTTTTAATGGCAGGTCATTACTGATTTTTCCTTTTGCTCTGCTACCAATAGTTCTTCCAAATCTAAGACAGCTACCAAAGCTATCTTGTTTGTAATAATAATAGCTCTAACTGTAAGTTTTTTATTACATTTAATCAGCTCTTTTTTGGTGCTACCTAGGTTATGTATTTATTGGTCAATGAGGTATATATTGGGACAATACAGTTTAGTTTAGGCTGGTACTATGGTGTCATGGTACTGTTCTATGTCAGGACTGTAAATCCAAATATATACTTTGCTTTTAAGAGGACATTTCTTCATTTTCCTCTATTCTTGGGGATATATGTTTAACATTTAATGAGTTTGTTCATTTTATAATTTATTTAAAAGCATTAGTAGATTCTTACGTTCTTTAGCAATCAGGTTTAACAGACATAGTTCCTATAATCAGCAAACTTATGATTAAAGACGGATAATATCCAGGTTTTCTGCTTAAAGCATATAGATAACCAATCTAGTATTTAAAAAGTTTTTAATGAAATAATGTATCATTTTAGTTGATTCTTTCATTTTCAGGGTACAGAAACCTAATTCAAACTAGCTTAAAAAGCAAATCAGTAGTGATTGGCTTATGAAATTTAGGAATACTTCTCACAGAATAAGGAAAAAAACTTCAGATTTAGGTCAGTTGTGGCAACTTCAAGGAATAGAATTAAGAGTTTTGTACAAGTGGGCCTATTTCTCTTACCCTATACCATCACTTATTCTTATCTTTTTGGTCTTAGTCTCATTTATGGTAGTCAGGCTTTCTTCATTAAACCAGGAAGATGGCTGCTAACTTACTCTAATTTCCTTCCTTCTGACTGCATGAAATGTAAATTCCCATGGAAAAGTAATAATTTCATTAATCTTTTCATGTGCCCACACCTCAGCCAATCACTCTGGCCACAGCATAGGCTATTTTGATTGACTAGTCATGGAACAGATGTGCCTGTTGTCAAAATGCTGGAATACTGTAAGTAACTGGGGGAGAAGGTGATCCTCAAAGGAAAGAGTGATAGAAATTAAGAAATGTCCACTGTATTGATTCTTTGTTGTTAATTTAAGGAAGATCTTATGCATTGACAGAAATTTTTACTACGTTTGCCTTCACATGGTATCTCAGATAGATGTTGGTAATATTATCTGTAATAGTTTTAAAGGACTAGATATGTCAGTTAATTGATAATAGTTTGCTATTTGCTGATATTATTGACTATATAATAATACACACACACATATGAAGTAACTCAGATGAATTTATTACTTTAATTACAACTTGCTAGACAGCAGATGGAATAAAAACAGGTTATTTCTGTTTCTCTATACTTTCTATTTTAAAAGAGGAACTTCGCCACTATAAACTAAAAAGGAAAAAGAAGTCAAACATTCTCCTCATTTCATTATATCTTAACTGAGGAGTATTATTTTAGAGACATACCAAAGTTTAATGAGCGCACTATTGAAGTGTTCCAAGAGGATGAAGTCCTTAAAATGAAGCTTTTGTTAGAAAAATAAATAGAAGAAAAGAAAGTGTGAGGAAGAAAGGAAGGAAGGAAAGAAGGAGCAGGGGGTAGAAAGAAAAGCTCATTATAAGAAAGAATGTACTCCATGAATATGTCATGCTGCTTGAAACTCACTTTAGTTGGAAGTGCACAAGAGTGTGGGAGGTTAATATGAATGTATAAAACAAAGTTTTGATATCTATGATTGCATCGTCTACTTGTATTTTATATTGCTGTGTAACAAATTATTATAAACTTAGTGGCTGAAAACACCACACATTTATTATCTCAGAGTTTCCATGAGTCCGGATTTGGGGCAAAACTGAACTGAACTCAGTATCTCCCAAGAATGGAATCAAGGTTTTGGTTGGGTTGCATTTTCATCTGTAGGCTTGTCTGGGGAAGAATTGTATCTAAACTTATTCATATTGTTGATAAAATTCATATCTTTGTGGTTTTTTGACTCTGAGGACTTTTTGCTGCCTACTCTATTTTGAATGTGTTCCCCAAAGTTCATGCATTGGAAACTTAATCCCCAGTGCAACAGTATTAAGAGATGTAACCTTTAAGAGGTAGTTGGATCATGACAGCTCTGCCCTGATGAATGAATTAATGCCATTATCACTAAAACATTGCCCTTTGGCTAGTTACTGTCCACAGCTCCTATCACCTTTGCTACATAATGTTACCTAACCATGGAAATGCATACCATCACCTTTGGACATTCTGTTGGTTAGACGCAAGTCATACATTTTATCTATACTCAGGGGCTGGAATTACACAAAAGTGTGAATAAGAGGAGGTGGACTCATTGAGGGTCACCTTAGGGTCTTTCTGCCACACCACTTTTGAAATTTTCTTTTCTATACAGGAGTCATTTCAATTGATTTAACTCTTTCCAATTTAGAGTTGTAAAAAATTAGAGCTCCACTAAGTTGTGATTTATCCAAAGTTATAAAACCACATAGTAATGGGCCACCTGACAACCAGGCATTGTGCTGTTTCCACCCCAGTCTTAGTTTTGACTTCATTGTTTTTGTTACCACATTGATTTTAATTTTTGTTGTTAATTTTATTGAAAATATGCTGAATATATCTAAGCGCTGGTCTCCTAGGCACTGGCATTAAAATGTTTGAAAACATTTTTTCTGTATTGCCAATAAGTATGATTTTTTATTGTTGTCTCATGATATACTTAAAATATTTTATTAATTTTTGTATATAGGAGGAGGAATAAACTTTTTGGTTTCCTTTAGTTTTGGTTCTTATTGATAATCTGAAGAATGAGACTAAAGAGACTGTGAGACTGAAAGTGAGATTTAATAGCTGCAAATGAAAAACCTCAATAGAATAATGGCAGTTGAGTTCTGGATGTGAACTCCTGTATGGAATTTTCATTGGAAGATTATTGACTGTGGGTTGGGAAGAAATCAAACAGGCAGGCAAAGAAGTTTGCTGATGAAAAGTCTGCATAAGTATGCTTCTCTAGTGAGCTTCCAAAGATGTATAGTGGCTATACCACCTAGGTTTGCATAAGTATACTCTATGATGTTTGCACAATGAGAAAATTGCCTAAGGATGCATTTTTCAGAATGTATCACTGTTGTTAAGCAACATGTAACTGTATTGCCTTTTAAGAAACAAGATAATTTAGGCCTACACTACTCAAATATACATCTGTATCTATATGTAGGTAAAGATGGGGGTCTCACTTTTTTGCCCAGGCTGGTCTTGAACTCCTGACCTCAAATGATCCTCCCATCTCAGCCTCTCAAAGTGTTGGGATTACAGGCGTGAGACACAGCATGCCTGGCCAAAATATTTTAACTCTACCAAAATTATGCTTACGAAGGTTATTCTCAGTGTCAGCTCTTCAGAAAATACAGGCTGTATCTCTTTTGCGTGTTCTGAGGAGCAAGTGTTAATAGATTTAAAAAAAAATAGGGATGAATGAGGCTATCATTTTCTTTTACTACTGGAGTTAGGGCTCTCGTTATTTCATATGCACTTAAAAAGATATTATACTTAAGCAGGCAGAGGGAATCAGTGTTGATCAAATTTAAATGCAGCCATTAGGTTGCCAAGGAATACCTTTTTGTATTGAACACCAACAAAGTGCTCAATAGTAGAACAAAATTGCCTGAAGAATAGGGAAAAGGCAGATTTTGCCAGTATATATTCCCTATACATAGAGTCTGTTACTCCCTTACTCTCTCCATTACCCATTCTTTCATTTAGTCATGAAATTATTTATCCGTATGTTCATTCCTCCATCTAGTTAAGGAATATTTTTGATGGGCTTAAACACTATGGTAAGTGGTAGTGATAGAACAGTAAACATGAACACAGTCTTTGTCCTTGTGGTGGTTATAATCTATTGAGAAATACAGACAGTACATAGACAATTATATTATACTGTGAAAAGCTATGATGTGTGCTTAGAAAACACATACGAGGAGCACTTGGGATATCCTTGGGAAAAATCCAAGCTCACTCAGCTCAACCAGTCTTTCCTGATGGATTGCCTTAAATTTAAAAATCAGGGTCCCTTCTAAACTCAATTCATATTTAATTTATCTCACACAGAAAAAAGTATTAGTAATTATCGTTTAGTGTACTGTCTAGGTAACAGCAGGGGCTGGTCCCCTTGAAGCTGCTGCCCAGTAATCTAATATGGAAATTTTCTTAGTTGAATAGAGGTAATTTACTTCTTTATAATCTCTCAAAGTGTAGTATTTTTTTAATTTTAAACTCTCTATTGCTCTTAGGCTACAAATCTGTGTAGCATGTTACTGTACTAAATATGGTAGTTGTAACACAATGGTAAGTATTTGTATTTCTAAATACAGAAAAGATACAGTATAAAAAATAAAAAATGGTACACCTTTATAGGTCACTTATTATGAATGGAGCTTATAGAACAGTAAGTTGCTCTGGGTGAGCAATGAATGTGAAGGCACAGGATATTACTGTATGCTACTGTAGACATTAAACACTGTACACTTGGCTTACACTAGATTTATAAAAATAAAGTAATTGTGCACAGTGTTAGGACAGCTGTGGTGTCACTAGACGATAGGAATTTTTCAGTTCCATTATAATCTTATGAGACCACTGTTATAAATGCAGCCTATTGTTGTCCAAAACTTTGTATGGTTCATGATGGTAATTTTAAAAGTAGGTTTTGAATATGGTATTTTTCTTTTCTTTCTTTAAAGTTTTATCTTTCCATTTTTTATGGATTAACTCGAGAAAATATATTGCAGAGTGTGGTATGAATTGACCTTTGTATTATGGTGAGAGTTTCACTTATTCATCTGGGATGGAGTGCAAATTTTTATAGTCCAATTAGACTGGAAGTAACATTATTAAGTTAACATTTTTTGGGCACAAATGGATGAAACACAATTTTAAAACGTCTAATTTAAAAGTTTTCTTTTATCTCTTCTGTCACTAAGTCATGAATTTAGGAGTGCTTTAAAAAGTCAGGGAATATTTATTGAGTACTTACTGTGTGTCACTTAATATGGTAGGGCCTGTAAAATAGTGGTAAATAATGTAGGCATTGTCCCTGCTGTAATTTGAGGTCTAGGTGAGTAAAATGGAATACCGAATACTGTTTTTGCTTCCAGGATAGCTCTGTGAAGAATAATAGCTTGTAAAAGTGGTAGATATTTATAATAAGATATAATCCAACAATCAGCTGTACATTCTGGTAAAGTGTATTACATCTCAAAATGGTTAAATAATTTCTTATATATATTATCTATACCTTAAATTTAGTTATTTCCATGATTTATTCAGATCAATGACTCGGTAAAGATAATTGGATTCAAGAAAGCTTCCCAAAATAAGTTGTAATTCATCAGTTCTTAAAATATGATAGCAAGAGCTGAACAGTGTTTTGGGTATGACCTGGCTGTCACTGAGCGGATGGAGACTTTTGCTGAAATTATGTTTGTTGTACTGCTTCTAATTATTTGTGAATTTACTTTTTTTTTCATATATTGAGAGCCTGGTCAGCTACACTACCTTTCTTTCCATTTAGAGTTTACACTTAGGTGGTTTTTAGTATATTCAAAGAATTGTGCAACCATCACCACTATCAATTTTAAAATATTTTCATCTCTCTAAAAGGAAATTCTAAGCCATTAGTAGTCACTTCCTATTTTTCCCCAACCTCCTTCCCATAGGCAGCCGTTAAATTACTCTCTATCTCTGTATATTCACTTATTTTGGACATTTTGCATAAATCACAGAAATGTGGTACCTGGGAGCAGGCTTCTTTCACTAGCGTAATAATTTCAAGAGCCATCCATGTTGTAGCACATAGGAGTGCTTCATTTATTTTTATTGCTGAATAGTATTCCATTATATGGATATAATACATTTTGTTTATTCATCAGTTGATGGATTTAATTTTTTTTTTTTTTACTTTGTGGCTATTATGACTAATGATGCTATGAACATTTGTGTCCCTGTTTTTAATGCAGAAGTATGTTTTATTGTGTATCTACCTATATGTTGGTAAAAACTCTTCAGACCATGTTTTTCGTCTGCTCTCATGCCTCCCCAACCATCGTGAATACAGAAGAATTCCGTGGCCAATTGTGTGGTAGGGTTATCCCTCACATACCAAGCAGTGGACACCAACTGGGTATCCTCTAATTCAATTATGACATTATCTATTTGGAGATAGTGTCAGATCCCACAGGTTGGGGGTTCAGTCCCCAAGACTGCCCCCACACAGCAGTCACGAGTCTGAGCCTCTGGACTTCTGACAGATTGCCTTCAAGTTGGAGTTCCCACAGACCCCTCTTTAAGTTCAATTAATTATCAGGAGAAGCTCAGGGAAACTCAGGGAAACACTTATTTACATTTACCAGTTTATTATAAAGAATATTACACATCAGGCAAGGTGTGGCAAAAGGGTATGGAGCTTCCATGCCTCCCTGGGTGCCACTTCCCAGGAACCTTTACCTGTTTAGCTGTCTGAACGAATGTTCCTTGAATCCAGTCCTCAGGTTTTTATGGAAGCTTCATGGTGCCAGCATTCCTTCCCTCAAGGTATAGGGTAGTACCCACGGTCAGAAAGGTGGGGGAAGATTAATGCCCTGCTTTGGGGCAGGTGAAAGGAAGCTGGTAGAGAGATTCTGTTTCCTATGGCCTAACACACTCCACATTATAACAAAAGACAGTAACTAGGGCTAGGGGAGTTATGAACCAGGAATCATAGACAAAAACCAATGTATATCATGACCACAATATCTGTTAGTGGAATTGCTTGGCATACGGTAACTTCATGTTTAACATGTTGAGAAAGTGCTAATGTTTTCCAAAGAAGCAGATCCTTTCTTTTCTAGTGTTTTTTTCCTCCTATGATAAAATATACATACTTAAGTTTTACCATCTTAGCCATTTCAAAGTGTACAGTTCAGTAGTATTAGGTACATTCATATTGTTATGCAACCATCATCACCATCTATTTCCAGAATTTTGCCGTCTTTACAAACTGAAACTCTATGCGTTAAATACCATCTCCCTCCCCAAGCTCCTGGCAACTACCGTTCTGCTTTCTAGCTCTATGAATTTGACTCCTCTAGGAATCTCATATAAGTGAAATCATACAGTATCTCTCCTTTTGTGATGGACTTATTTCACTTAACATAATATTTTCAAAGGTTCAGCATTCATATGTGTTGTCACATATGTCATTTTTTTTTCCTTTTAAAGGCTGCATAAGATTCCATTGTGTAGACACACCACGTTTTTGTTTATCCATTCATCCATTAATGGACACCTAGGTTGGTTTCACCTTTTGGCTATTGTGAATAATGTTGCTGTGAACATGGGTATACAACTATTGTTAGATTTCCTACTTTCACTTGTTTTGGTTATATACTGAGACGTAGTATTGCTGGATCATAGGATTCCATTCTTATTTATTTATTTATTTTTATTTTTTTGAAACAGAGTCTTACTCTGTTGCCCAGACTGGAGTGCAGTGGAGTGATCCTGGCTGACTGCAACCTCCTCCTCCCAGATTCAAGTGATTCTTATGCCTCAGTCACCTGAGTAGCTAGGATTACAGTTGTGTGCCACCACACCCAGCTAATTTTTGTATTTTTAGTAGAGATGGGGTCTCACCATGTTGGCTAAACTGGTTTGAAACTCTCACCATCTTGGCTAAACTGGTTTCAAACTCCTGACCTCAAGTGATCCGCTAGCCTCAGCCTCTCAAAGTTCTGGGATTACAGGTGTGAGCTACCACATCCGTCCCCATCTTTAATTTTTAAAGAAATTACCATACCATTTCCTACAGTAGCTACACCATTTTACACTTCCACCAGGAATATATGGGGGTTCTAGTTTCTCCTCATCCTCACCAACACTTGTTATTTTCTTTCCATCCCTCCTTCCTTTCCTCCGTTCTTCCATCCTTTATTCCTTTTGCCATCCAAATTGAAGTGAAGTGGTATCTTATTGCTCTTTTGATTTGCATTTACCTAATGACTGGTGATGTTGAGCATCTTGTCATGTGCTTGTTGACCATTAGTATATCTTCTTTGGAGTTCATTCAAATCTTTTACCTATTTTTATTCAGATTGTTTTTTGTTTTTGAGTTATAGGAATTCTTGATAAATATTGTGCAAATCAACCCCTTATCTGATATATGATTTGTAAATATTTACTCTCATTCTGTGAGTTACCTTTTACTCTGTTGATAGTGTCCTTTGATGCAGCAAATGTTTTTAATTCAGATGCAGTCCAATTTATTATTTTTTTCTTTTGTTGCTTGTAATTTTGTTGTCATATCCAAGAAATCATTGCCATATCCAATTTCATGAAGCTTTTCACCTATGTTTTCTTCTAAGAGTTTTATAGTTTTAGATCTTATTTTATTTTATTTTATTTACCCATTTTGAGTTATTTTTTGTGTAAGTTGTAAGGAAAGGGTCCGAATCATTCTTTTACATGCTGATATCCAGTTTTCCCGGTAGTGTAACATTTTAAGTCCTTTGACATTTTTTCTTTCTAGTTTTGAGTGTTTTCTTGCTGATTGCTCTAGGGGTTATAATAATAACCCTAGAGATATAGAAATACAACTCCTATTTAGTGCTATTCCCTTGCCTTTCTTTTTGTGCAATTATTATTATACATATTACTTCTATGTTTGTTGCAAATCCAACGATACATACATTGTTATAATTACTAGGTTATATGATTTTATTTCTTTTCAAGAAGCTAAAAGAAAAAAGTATGTGTATACATCAGTATATGTATATGTATATGCTTTTTTATACATACTGTATATAAATATGTATTATATATAAATATACAATGTATACACATTCTTAAAAATGGTAAATAAGATTAATACAATAAGTATTACTTTATATATTTTAGTGTATATATACATTTTGGTTTCTTCATTTATTTCTATGGATTCTAGTTATCATCTAGTGTCATTTCCTAATCCAATACAGCTTTCTCCTTCCCACCTTCTTTGTGCTATTTTCAAATACATTTCACTTTTATATGTTATAGGCCCAACACTGTTATACACACACCCACACACACACACCCTACATGAGTACATTTTCTTTTTAAATCAGTTAAGAAAAGAGAGAAACAGAAAGACGCAATTATACTATCTTTAATAATTACTCAAATAATTACTTTTGTTTTTCATTGTATGTGTGTATGTATTTGAATTTGAATTACTGTCTAATGTCACTTCTCTCAACCTTGAAAACCTTAGTATATCTTGTAAGGTGTATCTGCTAGCAACAAAATCTGCCAGTTTTTATGTGTCTGTGAATATCTTTGCTTTCATTTTGAAATATTGTTTTGCTGGATATAAGATTCTTGTTTGACAGGCTTTTTTTTCTCTGCATTTTGAGTATGTCATTTCACCTACTGCCTTCTAGCTTCCATTGTTTCTGATGAAGAGTCAGATGTTAATCTTCTTAGAGTTTCATTTGTGTGTGATAAGTTATTTTTCTTTTCTTGCTTTTAAGATGTTTTCATTGTCTTTGTCTTTCAGCATTTTTACTATGATGTGTGTATGTGTGAGTCTCTTTATGTTTATTTAATTGGAGTTGGTTGAGAATTTTGGATATGTAGGCCAATTTTTTTAAATCAAATTTTAGGAAGTTTTGGCTTGTTTTTTGGTACTTTTTATTGCACCTTTCACCCTTTCTATCTGATGTTTCTATAATGCATATGTTGGTGCACTTAATGGTATTCCACATTTCTCTGAAGCTCTGTCCATTTTTTTCCATTCTCTTTCCCTTTGTTCTGTGGTTTATGTAATGTCCATCATTCTATCTTCAAATTCACTTATTCTTTCTTCTGCCAATTCAATTTACTGTTGCATTCTTCTAGTTAATTTTTTGTTTCAGTTTTATGTTTTCTATCACCAAAATTTTTATTTGGTTTCTATATTATAATTTATATTTTTATTGTTATTCTCTATTTCATGAGAAATTATCATACTTAACATCTTTAAGTATGGTTTCAGTTCTCTGAGTATATTTATAAATATTTGAAATCTGTCTGCTACATCTGACTTATGGGACCTTTCATAGGCAATTTCTGTTGCTTGTTCATTTTCTTATTTATGGCTCTCCCACTTTCCTGTTTCTTTGCCTGTCTCAAAATTTTTTGTTGAAACTAGGACTGTAACAGTTGTTACAGTTTTAACAGTTTTGGATACAGATTCTCTCCCCTGCCCTGCAGCAGTCGTAGTGTTTTTTTATATTTCTTTAGTGACAGCTGTGCTGTTTCAGTGAATCTATTTCCCCAGAAATGTGTATGTAGCTTCTATTGTTCCTTAGAGGTATATGCACAGTCACCCTGGGATAACAGTGGTTTTATCAAGCTTACTTTGATTGTCTCTTTCCCTAATCTGCTAAACATATACTTGGTCATCCTTTATTGGGATTGCCCTCACTAGTTATTGGTTGCTGCCTGATTGCTCTATTATTCTTAGCATTGCCAAGGGATGTCAATTGGTCCACAGTCTGAGACAATTAAATGTAAGTCTATCTGCAGAAATTGTTTTTGATATTGATCTATGAGTCCTCTTTTGACTTAGGAGATCTGTTCTTAACCATCTTTTTCCCGGTTGTTTCTGTCCAATTTCTAGGTCTCCTAAGGTTCAGTATGTTACTGTTCTGGAGCTCCTAGCCCCCTCTTAATTGTGTACTATTAGAGTGTGCATTGTTTCATACAATAGTGTTAGACTTCAACTCCCACACGCTCTCTTCCAAATCAAGTCAGTCTTCTTAGGGAGAACTACTGAGTTCTTTTTTTCTCATGGCTTGTCCCTCTCTCTGATCAAAATGTCTGCTTTAGAGCTGGTAGCAAGTACAGTTGCTCACTTTTTTTTTTGGAAGTGACATCCTTGCTTTATGAACAGGGCACTGGGAGAAAGTGGTAGTCCCTTGTGTTCTCAGCATACCTCTCCTCGCTTTGAACCTGCGCCCTTTGATTTAGCAGGGATGAGGGGAATAGGGACCTGATATTTGGGTCTGTTCCATATTGGGTAGAGACTTGTTTCTGTGAATGGAGTATGAATGATAAAAAGGAGCCCACACCTCGTCTGTTCTCATACTTCTCTACAGAGCTGAAGGAAATAGAAATGATGGTGGCCTGTCCCTCCCAGGGCTATACTATAGCCCTAGACTGGGATATATTGGGGACAAGAAAGCCCCATATTCTTAGCTGTATCCACCAGGAGTAGAGCTTCCATCACTCTGAGTTTGGGGCAGAAGACAATTTGGAGAAGTTGATCTTGGCTCAATTGTCACAAACTGTCACTGTTCTTGTGGAGATTTAGGTTTTCTTCAATAAATGCTTCTCTAATTGTTGTTTTTGCTTAGTATAATTTTCAGTGAATTTAAATGGCTGTTTTTTCTTTTTGTAAATAATTTGCACCACTTATGGTTAGAGAAAGAATTTGTGGAGCTTCTCATGCCACATTCCTGAAGTCAGTCTCTCCCTCTCCCCCTCTCCTTTTCCTTCACCCTTCCTCCTTCCCTCTCCCTCTCTCTCACTCTTGCTCTCCCTCACTCCCTCTGCATCACCTTCGGGTTTCTGCAGTTGGCTGCTTAATATGATTAGATCCAAAAAATGCTAAGGATTCTACTTCTAATAGTGTGGAGAACACTGATAGTCCCTTCCATGAACTCTTTAGAGAGTTATGCAAAATAAATGCATTTGACATGAACTATTTAGAGAGTTGTGCAAAATAAAGACATTTGTCACTCCTGATTCATCGCTCATGAGGGGCAAGGAGTTTAGTGACTCTGTATATAATACCTTTGACCATATGTGGAGAACCAAGGAACATAATGAAGCTGGTGGGTTACTTCTAAATTCAGTGGACAAAGTGATGAAAGAAAATGATGAAGTCAGGGATTCTGTCTCCCAGCTTCAGAAGCAGATACTGAGCCTCAAATCTGCTAAGATTGCCCTGAGTGAGAATCTTATCTCCTGTAGAGAAAGGGCTGAAATTGTGGAAAACAGACACAAGCTCTTATCATGCAAGTGACTGATGTGCACTGGAAGATGTGTGCACAGCCTTGCCAGTTGTCTACTGTTAAAGTAAAGGCATGGATTGGAAAAGAATGGGATCCTGCAACTTGGAATGGGGATGATGTGTGGGAAGACCCTAATGAAGCCGAGGACCCTGAATTTGTAAACTCTGATGAACCTTTTTTTGCCAGAAGAAACAGCTTCCCCATCCCCAGTAGTGGCAACATCCCCTCCTCGACCCATGCTGCCATCAGCCTTTCTAGCTTTGTCTGAGGAGATAAACCCTGAGCTCCCCGAGGCAACCCTGATGGCCTCCACTGAGGCAGTTTCCAGGCAAGATAATGTTTGTTTTTCCTCAGGAGCCACCCACAACATCCCTGTTTGCTTCTAGACCTGTAACTAAAGTCCTGGCAGGCCCGTAGAGGTGAAGTCGAGAGTGTGACCCATGAGGAGGTGCACTACACTCGAAAAGAACTGCTTGAGTTTTCTAATTTATATACAGAGAAATCTGGAAAACAGGCAGGAATGGATATTAAGGGTGTGGGATAATGACGGAAGGAACATAGATTTGGATCAGGCTGAATTTATCAATTTGGGCCCACTAAATAGAGACTCTGCTTTTAATGTTGCAACTCGGGGAGTTAAAAAGGATTCTAATAGTTTATTTGCTTGGTTAGCTGAAATATGGATTAAAAGATGGCCCACTGTGAGTAAGCTGGAAATGCCTGATCTTCCTTGATTTAATGGAGAGGGAGGGATCCAAAGGCTTAGAGAGACTGGGATGGTGGAGTTGATTAGTCACTTTAGACCTACTCATACCAGCTGGGTCTAGAAGATATACTACTTGACCAGTGCCTTGTGAAATAGATTTGTGAGGGCAGCACCTGCATCTTTCAAGAGCCCTGTAATTGCTCTTCTCTGTATGTCAGATCTAACAGTGGGAACTGTAGTCACTCAACTACAACATTTAAATACATTGGGGATAATTGGATCCCGAGGTGGCAGGAGCCAAATGGTGGCACTCAACTATCAAAGGCAAAGTGGGCGTACCTACCGTAATGGACAGCAGAGGCAAAGCAGCAATCAGAATAGTCTGACTCCCATAGAGCTCTGGCATCGGCTAATTAATCATGGTGTTTCTAGAAGTGAAATCGAGAGGAAACTTACTGCATTCCTACTTAGTTTATACAAACAGAAAACTTACAGGTCAAATAGACAAAAGACTAATATGAATTATAAAATAGAATCATGGCCCCTCAAACAATTTCCAGACTTGAGCTAGTTTACAGACCCAGAACCTGTTGAATGAAGGGAAGGCTGGATCCCCTTGAGGAAAGACTCTACATTACCAACAATTTATGCAGTGAATCTTTCCCTCATCCTTCAAGTAGACCTCCTGCCTTTTACTAGGGTAACCGTGCATTGGGAAAACGGAAATGATCAGACATTTCAGGGACTACTGAACACTAGCTCTGAGCTGACATTGATTCCAGGAAACCAAAACGTCATTGTGATTCTCCAGTTAAAGTAGGGGCTTAAGGTCAGGTAATTTAATGGAGTTTTAGCTCAGATCTGACATAAAGTGGGTCCAGTGGGTCACTGTGGTCATTTCCCCATTGCCAGAATGCATAATTGGCATAGACATACTTAGCAGCTGGCAGAACCCCCACACTGGCTCCCTGACTGGTAGGGTGAGGGCTATTATGGTGGGAAAGGCCAAATGGAAGCCATTAGAGCTGCCTCTACCTAGAAAAGTAGTACATGAAAAACAATATTGTATCCCTGGAGGGATTGCAGAGATTAGTGCCACCATTAAGGATTTGAAAGATGCAGGGGTGGTCATTCCCATCATATCCCCATTTGATTCTCCCATTTAGCCTATGCAGAAGACAGATGGATCTTGGAGAATGACAGTGGATTATCATAAGCTTAAGCAAGTAATTACTCCAATTGCAGCTGCTGTACCAGATGTGGTTTCATTGCTTCAGCAAATTAACACATCTCCTGGTACCTGGTATGCAGCCATTGACTTGACAAGTGCCTTTTTCTCCATTCCTGTCTATACGGTCCACCAGAAACAATTTGCCTTCAGCAGGCAAGGCCAGCAATATACCTTTACTGTCCTACCTCAGGGGTATTTCAACTCTCTGGCTTTGTGTCATAATCTTATTCAGAGATACCTTATGGCTTTTCACTTCTGCGAGATATCACACTGGTCCATTACATTGATGACATTATGGATCCAATGAGCCAGAAGTTGCAAACACTCGACTTATTGGTGAGACATTTGCATACCATAGGATGGGAAATAAATCCAATTAAAATTCAGGGACCTTCTATCTCACTAAATTTCTAGGGGTCCAGTGGTGTGGGGCCTGTTGAGATATTCCTTCTAAGGGGAAGGTTAAGTTGCTGCACTTGGCCCCTCTTATAACCAAGAAAAAGGCACAATGCATAGTGGGCCTACTTGGATTTTGGAGGCAACACCTTCCTCATTTGAATGTGTTATTCTGGCCCATTTATCAGGTGACCTGAAAGGCTGCCGGTTTTGAGTGGGGTCCAGAACAGGACAAGGCTGTGCAAATTGATCTGCCATTTGAGCCATATGATCCATCAGATCCAATGGTGCTGAAGTGTCTGTGACAGATAGAGATGCTTTTTGGAGCCTTTGGCAGGCCCCCATAGGTGACTCACAGTGGAGACCTCTAGGATTTTAGAGGAAGGCCGTGCCATCTTCTGCAGATAACTGCTCTCCTTTTGAGAGACAGACTGGACTTTGGTGGAAACTGAACGTTTGACTATGGGTCATCAAGTCACCGTGCAGCCTGAATTGCCTATCATGAACTGGGTGCTTTCTGACCCATCTGGCCATAAAGTGGGTCATGGACAGCTGCATTCCATCATCAAATGGAAGTGGTATATATGTAATCGGGCTCGAGCAGGTCCTGAAGGCACAAGTAAGTTACATGAGGAAGTGGCTCAAATGCCCATAGTCTCCACTCCTGCCACCTTGCCCTCTCTCCCCTAGCCTGCTCCAATGGCCTCATGGGGAATTCCCTATGATCAGTTGAGAGAGGAAGAGAAGACTAGGGCCTGATTCACAGATGGTTCTGCACAATATGCAGGCACCACCTGAAAGTGAACCACTGCAGCACTACAGCCCCTTTCTAGGACATCCCTGATGGAAAGCGGTGAATGGAAATTTTCCCAGTGGGCAGAACTTTGAGCAGTGCACCTGGTTGTGTACTTTGCATGGAAGGAGAAATGGCCAGATGTGTGATTACATACCAATTCATGGGCTGTAGCCAATGGTTTGGCTGGATGGTCAGGTATTTGAAAGAAGCATGATTGGAAAACTGGTGACAAAAAAAAATGTGGAGAAGAGGTATGTGGATGGACCTCTTTGAGTGGTCAAAAACTGTGAAGACATTTGTATCCCATGTGAGTGCTCACCAACGGGGGACCTCAGCAGAGGAGGAATTTAATAATCAAGTGGATAGGATGACCCATTCTGTGGACACTACTCAGCCTCTTTCCCCAGCCCCCTGTCATTGCCCAGTGGGCCCATGAACAAAGGGGCCATGGTGGCAGGGATGGAGGCCACGCATGGGCTCAGCAACATGGACGTCCACTCACCAAGGCTGACCTGATTATGGCCACTGCTGATGCCCAGTTTGCCAGCACCAGAGACCAACACTGAGCCCTTGATATGGCACCATTCCTCGGGGTGATCAGCCAGCTACCTCGTGGCATGTTTATTATATTGGACCCCCTCCATCATGGAAAGGGCAGAGGTTTGTCCTCAATGGAATAGACACTTTCTCCAGATACGGGTTTGCCTATCCTGCACACAATGCTTCTGCCAAAACTACAATCTGTGTTCTCATGGAATGCCTTATCCACCATCATGGTATTCCACACAGCCTTGCCTCTGGCCAAGGCATTCACTTTACAGCTAAAGAAGTGCAGCAGTGGGCTCATGCTTATGCAACTCACTGCTCTTACCATGTTCCCTATCATCCTGAAACAGCTAGATTGGTAGAACTGTTGAATGGCCTTTTGAAATCACAATTACAATGCCAACTAGGCTACAATACTCTGCAGGGCTGGGGCAAAGTTCTCCAGAAGGCTGTGTATGCTCTGAGTCAGTGTCTAGTATATGGTACTGTTTCTCTCATAGCTAGGATTCACGAGTCCAGTAATCAAGGGGTGGAAATGAAAGTGGCATCACTCACCATCACCCCTAGTGATCCACTAGAAAAATGTTTGCTTCCTGTTCCTGTGACATTACGTTCTACTGGCCTAGAGGTCTTAGTTCCAGAGGGAGGAACACTGCCATCAGGAGACACAACACCTATTCTGTTAAACTGGAAATTAAGATTGCCACCTGGACACTTTGGCCTCTTCCTGCCTGTAAGTCAACAGGCTGAGAAGGGAGTTACAGTGTTGGGTGGGGTGATTGACTCAGCCTATCAAGATGAAATCAGTCTACTACTCCACAACGGAGGTAAGGAAGAGTATGCATGGAATACAGGAGATCCATTAGGGTGTCTCTTAGTATTACCATGCCCTGTGATTAAGGTCAATGGGAAGCTACAACAGCCCAATCCATGCAGGACTACAAATGACCTAGACCCTTCAGGAATGAAGGTTTGGATCACTCCACCAGGAAAAAACCCACGACCTGCTGAGGTGCTTGCTAAAGGCAGAGGGAGTACAGAATGGGTAGTATAAGAAGGTAGTCATCAGTACCACCTATGACCACGTGATCAGCTATAGAAATGAGGACTGTAATTGTCAAGTATTTCCTACTTCTTTTGTTGAAAACATGTCTGTGCGTGTGTATACTTGTACTAAGAAAATATCTTCATTTTGTTTCCTTTTTCCTTTATCATGTGACATAAGATTTATTGACTTCACATCAGCATTTAAGTAGTAAACTTTATGTAATAGTATTTGGGTTGGGGATTGGTGAGTTTCCAGTTGTACGACGGATAGTTGTATTATGTTAGGCATAATTATGACCTTATTCTTGTCTGTATTTGAAGATTATGTATGATCTCAGGAGATGTTCTCAGGAGAGAATTATGGCACAACCTAATCAGCTGCCAGTGCAGCTAAAATATAAGCAGGCAGAAAAATGTGAAAAGAGATACTGGCCTAGCCTCCCAGCCTGGGATTACAGGCATGAGCTACCATGTCTAGCCCTAAGGAATGTTTTTATTTCTTATTTGTATGGTTACTGTTGGAGAAGTCAGCTTTTACAGTGTTTCTGTTGAATCCTGCCTGTGTGGTTTGTTCATTGTGTGTTTGTTATTTTTGATTGTATGTTATATACATTGTCTTTCACTCTTGGAATTGTGAGGTTTCAGGATTAAGAAAACATTTGTTCAGAGAACACTTGCTTTTGCTTATGCCATTCATCTTGGAGTGCTTCCAAACTATATGTATGCACTAAACTTGTATGAAGAAGGTTGGGCTCTTCTCAGGAGAAGAATCACATAGAAATTAGTACTATCTCCTTTTAACCAAATTTGTAAACCCATCAAAGTTGTTGCTTTCTGTAAGAGGAATGGAGTCCCACTCAAGGCCCGATTTTTCATCCTTGTTTTCACATCATAGACTCCAAAGCTTTAGGTATATGAGATAAATACCCTTAGGAAAGTCCAGTCTTCAGAGCTTGCCTACCACTCTGGTTTCTAGCTTTTGGCTTTATTTGTTCTTGCCTTTGAACATTTCTCTTAATTTTTTTTTTTTTTGCAATTTCAGCAATATATTTAAACAGTATTTATTATTTTCTAGATGTTTTCCAGCCAAAATTTTTTTTAAATCTTATTTATATATTATATATTTTCCCAATAAAATGTTATTTTTATAATTTCACCAAAACAAAAATAATCATGGGAATGAGAAAATGACCAACTAGTCCCAGACAGTTTAGACAGATTAAATAAACACTGAAAAGTGTTCAGTATATTTAATAAACCAAATTTATTGGTAAATGTATTTAGGTGAATTACAGTGAAGTAAGACAGAGGAATACGTTTGATAGTGAACAGAGGAAGGCCAAGTGGTCCCACCTAGTACAGCAGTTCTTGCATACAAATAGTATATTTACTAGAATTGAGGTTTTTGAGTATATATTTTGGTCTGTGGAATATACTGGTTTTAAAATAATTTTTAAAATATTTGGCTTTGACTTGGTATTTATTGTTCTAGAAAAAATTATTGTTTTGTGAATTTTATACTATCTCTTTATAAGAGAACATAATTTCACAGCTGTCATCTCTCTCTTGTTCAGGAAGACTTTCCCCTATTTCCATGATGAGTTAATTTTAAGCTGTCTCCTTACATTGGAATGGAAGTTTATAGAAAATTACTTTGAAATAAAGCAGCTACTTTCTCACCTCTTCATTCCAAAACGGATATTACAATCTTTGAATGCGGTCTCTGGAAAGGCGTAGAAGGCCTTTTAATTAAAGACCCTATGCTTTAAAATTTCCAGTTATCAAACAGAATATTAGTATCCAGGATTTTTTTTTTTTTTTGCAATCCTGTTTTACAAATATTATTCTAAATTATTTTCATTGTTTTCCAGAAAATAAATAAAATACATATCTAAGACCCCTGAATTCTCTTTTAATAAAAGAAAAATATTATCAGTGTTCAAATAATCAATATTGAGATATTTTGGAGTATGTCCATCACAGCAACTGTAAATTGAAAAGAAAAGTGTTTCTAGGATGTTTTAAATAACATTTGTTTTCTAGAATAAAAAAGAAATAGTTTAACCCAGAAATTCCTAGTATTCCATTTTTCTCATCAATATATAAAATTCAGATCTCTGATTTGAATTGGGAATGCAAATTTTATAGTCTTAACAGTCCTGTGTTTATGTAGTCTATGGGTTCCTTAGTTTGGTAGGGCTACCATAACAAAATACCACAGACTGGGTAGCTTACACAACAGAAACACAGTTGTGGAGGCTAGAAGTCTAAGATCAAAGTGTCAGCAGGTTTGGTTTCTTTTCAGGCCTCTACTGTTGGGTTGCAGATGACTTCCTCCTTGCTGTGAGTTCACAAGATCATCTCTCTGTGAATATACATGTCTATTTATCTCTATGTCCTAATCACTTCTCCTTTTAATTTAATTTGTTGTTGTTTTTAATTAATATGTAATAGTTGGGCACATTTATCAGGTATGGGGTGGTATTTAAATACATATATACAATGTGTAATGATCAAGTCAGGGTTATTAGCAGATCTGTTACCTAAAGCATTTTTAATTTCTTTGTGTTGAGAAAGTCCACTTCTGTAGCTATTTGAAAATATACAACACATGGTTTTTAATTGTAATCACCGTATAGTGCTGTAGAACATTAGAACTTCTTCTTCCTCTCTCCGCTGTAATTTTTTATCTGTTAACCAACAATTGGCAATTCTCTATGCCCCCTACCCTTCCTTGCCTCTACTAACCACTATTCTGTTCTCTCCTTCTATGACATCAACTTCTTTCACTTTCATATATGAGTGAGAATGTGAAGTAAGTATCTCTCTGTGCCTGGCTTATTTCATATAACATATGTCCTCCAAAGTCATTTTTGTTGCTGCTATTGGCAGAATTTTTTTTTCATGACTAATATTCCTTTGTTTATATACACCACATTTTCTTTATGCATTCAATTGTTTATGGACACTTAGGTTGATTCTATATCTTGGCCATTGTGAGTAGTGTTGTAATAAACATGGGAGTGCAGATATCACTTCAACATATTGATTTCCTTTCCTTTGGATGTATACAGCATAGTGTGATTTCTGGATCGTGTGGTAGTCTACTTTTAGGTTTTTGAGGAATATGTGTAATGTTTTCCATATTGGCTGTACTAATTTACATCCCATCAACAGTGTTTAAGAGTTCCCTTTCTGGCTAGGCGTGGTGGCTCACGCCTGTAATCCCAGCATCTTGGGAGGACGAGGTGGGTGGATCATGAAGTCAGGAGATCAAAACCATCCTGGTTAACACGGTGAAACTCCATCTCTACTAAAAATACAGAAATTAGCCAGGCGTGGTGGCGGGCGCCTATAGTCCCCGCTACTTGGGAAGCTGAGGCAGGAGAATGGCGTGAATCCGGGAGACAGGTTGCAGTGAGCCAAGATCGCGCCACTGCACTCCAGCTTGGGCAACAGAGCAAGACTCTGTCTCAAAAAAAAAAAAAGAGAGTTCCCTTTCTACACATCCTCACCAACATTTGTTATTTTTTGTCTTTTTCATAATAGCCATTCTAATTAGGGTGAGAATAATATCTCTTTGTGGTTTTGATTTGCATTTCCCTGATGATTAGTGATGTTGAGCATTTTTTCATATGCTTGCTGTTTATTTTCATGTCTTCTTATGAGAGATGTCTTCAACTCATTTTACCATTTTTTAATTGGATTATTTGCTTTTTTGCTGTGTAGTTGTTGAGTTCCTTGTATATTACATATATTAATTCCTTGTCAAATGAATCATTTAGAATATTTTCTCCCGTTTTGTAGATTGTCTCTTTACTCTGTTGATTATTTCCTTTGCTGTGCACAAGCTTTTGTTGTGTATGCTTTTGAAGTCTTCTTCATAAAATCTTTTTCCACACCAATGTCTGAAGCATTTCCTCTATGTTCTGTTTCACTAGTTTAATGGTTTTGGTCTTATGTTTAAGTCTTTAATCCATTTTGAGTTGATTTTTATATATGATGATAGGGATCTAATTTCAATTTTCTGCATATGGATATCCAGCACCATTTATTGAAGAGACTGTCCCTTCCCCAGTGAATGTTCTTGGCGCTATTATCAAAAATCAGTGGCTGTAAATAGATTGGTTTATTTATGGATTTTCTATTCTATTCCGTTTGTCTGTTTTTATGTCTGTAACATGCTGCTTTGTTTACTATGACCTTGTAGTATATTTTAAGGTATGACACCTCCAGCTTTGTTCTTTTTGCTCAGGATTGATTTGACTATTCAGGATTTTTTTATGGTTTCATACCAATTTTAGGATTATTTTTTCTATTTCTGTGAAGAATGTCACTGGTATTTTGATAGAGATCACGTTGAATCTATAGATCACTGTTAGTAGCATGTTCATTTTTACAATATTATTTCTTTTTCTTTCTTTTTAATTATTTTTTTGAGACAGAATTTCATTCTTGTTGCTCAGGCTGGAGTGCAATGATGCAATCTCGGCTCACCGCAACCTCCCGCCTCCCAGGTTCAAGTGATTCTCCTGCCTCAGCCTCTTGAGTAGCTGGGATTACAGGCATGTGCCACCATGCCCGGCTAATTTTGTGTTTTTAGTAGAGATGGGGTTTCTCCATGTTGGTCAGGCTGATCTCGAACTCCTGACCTCAGGTGCTCCACCCACCTCAGCCTCCCAAAGTGCTGGGATTACAGGCATGAGTCACTGCGCCTGGCCAATATTATTTCTTTCAATTCATAAACATAGGATGTGTTTCCATTTGTTTGTGCCCTTTTCGATTTCTTTTATCAATTTTTTAGTTTTTTTTTTTTTTTTTTTGTAGAGATCTTTCATCCTCTTGGTTAAATTTATTTCTAGGTAAAGTTGATCCTTGAACAGTATGAGTATTTGGTGTATTGCTTCTGCATGCAGTTGAAAATTTAGGTGTAACTTTTGACTTGCCAAAAACTTAATTACTAACCAATAAGCTACTGTTGACTGGAAGCCTTAACAATGACATAAAACGGTTGACTAACATATTTTATATACGTATTACATACAGTATTTTTGAAATAAAGTAAGCTAGAGAAAAGAAAGTATTGTTAAGAAAATTAATAACAAAATTAAGAAAAAGAAAAAATATTTACTATTCAGTAAGTCAAAGTAGATCAACATATAGGTCTTTATGCTTTTCATCTTCACATTGAATAGGCTGATGAGGAGGAGGAGGAGGAAGAGGAAAAGGAGTTGGTTTTTCTCTCAGGAGTGGCAGAGGCAGAAGAGTTGTAAGGGAGGTAGGAGATGCAGGCACACTCAGTGTAACATTTATTGAAAAAAGTCTACATGCATGTAAGTAGACCCATGCAGTTCAAGTCTGTATCATTCAAAGGTCCAACTGAATTTTATTTTTATATGTAGCTGCCATAAAATGGATTGCTCTTTCAGTTTCTTTTCCCACTAGTTTATTGCTGATGTTTAGAAATGGTACTTATTTTTTATGTTGAGTTTCTGTCCTGCAGAAATACTGAAGTTGTTTATCAGTTCTAAGAGTTTTTGAGGGGAGTCTTTAGTGTTTTCTATGTGTCGTCTGCAGTATGGGAGATGAACAGGAACAAATTTGAATAGTCCTTTCCAATTTGGATGCCCTTTAATTCTTTCTCTTGCCTAATTGCTATGACTAGGACTTCCGGTACTGTGTTGAATGAAAGTTGTGAAAGTCCTTTGCAGGGACATGGATGAAGCTGGAAACCATCTTTATCAGCAAAATATCACAAGGAAAGAAAACCAAACACCGCATGTTCTCACTCAGAAGTGAGAGTTTAACAGTGAGAACACATGGACACAGGGAGTGGAACATCACACACCGGGGCCTGTCGGCGTGTGGGAGGTGGGGGGAGGGATAGTGTTAGGATAAGTACCTAATGTAAATGACGAGTTGATGGGTGCAGCAAACCAACATGGCACATGTATACCTATGTAAAAAACCTGCACGTTGTGCACATGTACCCTAGAACTTAAAGTATAAGTTTTAAAAAAAAGAAAAAGAAAGTGATGAAAGTGAGCATCTCTTTTTTTGTTCCAGATCTTAGAGGAGAAGCTTTGAACTTTTACAAAGTCAGTATGATGTTGACTGTGGGTTTGCTATATATGGCTTTTATTGTGTTGAAGTACCTTCCTTCTATATCTAACTTGGTGAGAGTTTTTATCAGGAAGGGATGCTGAATTTTATTACATGCTTTTTCTGTGTTTATTGAAATGATTATATTGTTTTTGTCCTTCATTCTATTGATGTGATGTGTCATATTTGTTGATTTGCATATGCTAAACCATCTCATTTATCTCACCCATTTATGCCTGGGATAAATCCTACTTGATTGTGGATTATCTTTTTAATATGCTGCTGGATTCTGTTTGCTAGTATTTTGTTGATAATTTTTGCTTCTGTGTTCATCAGGGATGTTGGTCTGTAGTTTCTCTGTTGTTGTTATTGAGTCTTTGGTCTAGTTTTGGTATCAGGGTGATGCTGGCCTCTTAGAATGATTTTTGAGGAATTGCCTCCTTCTTAATTTTCTGGAAGAGTTTTGGAAATAGTGATTTTAATTCTGCTTTAAATGTTTGATAGAATTCAGCAGTGAAACCATAAGGTCCCAGGCTTTTTTAAAATTACAAATTTAATCACGTTACTTTTCAATTGGTTTGTTGGGGTTTTTCATTTCTTCTTGGCTCAGTTGTGGTAGGTTTTTTGTGTCCAGGACCATTTCTGCTATGTTTTCTAATTTGTTGGCGTATAGTTGTTCATAATAGTCTTTAATGATTTTTAGTTATGTGTTATCAGTTTTTTGTCTTATTTTTTGTTTCTGATTTTATTTATTTGGGTCTTTTCTCTTTTTATCTTGGTTTATTTGGGTCTTTTCTCTTTTTGTCTTGGTTGGTCTAGCTAGTAGTTTGGCAGTTTGATTTTTTTCATAAAACCAACTTTTTGAGATTTTTTTTGATATGTTGTGTTTTTTTCCTTAATTTTACTTACAGCTCTGATTTATTTTTTTGTACTAATTTTTATGGTTTGTTCTTGATTTTCTTGTTCCTTAAGTTAACTTGTTAGGCTATTTGAAAATTCTTTACTTAATGTTGATGTTTATTGCTATAAACTCCCTTACTACAGTTTGTGATGTATCTCATTTTTTGGTATGTTGTGTTTCTCTTTTCATTTGTTTCAAGAAATTTGAATTTTTTTCTTAATTTTTTATTGACCCATGTTCATTGTGGAGCATGTTCTTCAACTTCCTTATATTTGCAGAGTTTCAACAGTTCCTTTTGTTGATTTCTAGTTTTATTTCATTTTGGCTGGAAAAGATACTTAATAGGACTTCAGTTCTTTTAGATTTGTTGAGCCTTGTTTTGTGACCTAATATGTGGTCTGTTCTGGAGACTACTGCATGTGCTGATGAAAAGTATGTGTATTCTGCTCCATTTGGGTGATATTTTCTGTAAATGTTTGTTAGGTTCATTTGGTCTGAAGAAAAAATCTGCAGATAAGTGGAACCAAGGAGTTCAAACTTGTATTGTTCAAAGGTCAACTGCATTTTGACTCTGACTCTTTACAGAAAAAGCTTACTGACCCATGGTGTAGACAAGAAATCATTGTGACCTGGAGCAAGCATATTAGGTAGTCAACGTAACTCCTTCAAGGTAATTAAAAGAGTACTGAGCTATGATTTAAACTTTCTGCAGAGAAGTCTAGCATATTCCAGTTACCAGCAGTGTAGCATGATAACTAAATTACTTGACCTTTCAGAATCTTAGTTTTCTCAATTGTTAAATGAACATACTGATACTGTTGTACTCACTTCACAGTGTTAAAAGAAAATAATTTCAAAATAATAAAATGTAAGTGTTGATAATATATTAAATATGGTGATAGAATTGCTGAATAATTTAATCGGGGAATTCTAAAAGGATAGTGACTATTAATGTTGATAATTCCACAAGCTTTTCATTATGTCTTTGTGAGTATATAGTTCATTAGAATTGTTATAAGAAGTTGTTGTTGAATAATTTCAGGTCAGCGTGGAAGAAAATGTCTGGTATTTTAAAGTATTCTGTTTTAGAACAAAATCAAGCTTTTTAACAGAGCATGCAAGACCAGTAATGATCTGATTACTTCCTGGCTCTTCAACCTCACCTCTCACTATTTGCTGTCTTTATACTATTTGTATAAATGATGGAATTAGAGAGGGAAAAACTAAGATAATAGGAGTGGAAAAAACATCTATGCCAGACAGAAGTAAACTATGGCTGTGTTTGCCATGATTTGTTTTTACAATCTGGTTGTTTACAGAAACAGGCAACAAAAACTAAATATGAAATTAAATAATGAAGAAGCTATGCTGAAGGATGTTTAAAATTTGAAAAAACAACTTTATAAGAACCTTTTTTTATGACTGTATAGCTACTTTTTAAAAAATTAATCTTAATTTTAATTAGAGACTATAAAAGGAGAGAGATTACATATAGGAACTTTTCCTTTTAGAAAAAATTAAAATTGTGTGTCTTACATGGACTATTCAACATGATATAAATGTATAAAATCTACTTGGAGAAAAATTTCTGAGGTTATAGTATTAAATATTTTCTATTTCTGTAGAGTATATTCAAAGAAAAATTGGTATCAGTAAAATGGACAACTGCATAAAACCCTATTTGATTTTAGGGGAGGAGGTGAGAGATTGAGGTGGGACTCTACATTTTCAAAGAGAAAAGCACTTAAATACTAGAAATTTACTTAATGTTTTATTTTTGCCACAAATACTGGAATTTCTAAACTGTGTGAGAGAAGTAAAATAATTTTACAGTTAAAATTATATGAAAGAAGTAGATTTGTGATTTAGATTTAGAGGGAAAACCTAACAGAAATACATGTAGGTGTGTTGGCTGTTGCTGTTTTGAATTTATTTCTCCCTTATATTCTAATTTAAATTTGTATTTTTTACTTAGTAAATTATTGGTTTGGGACAACTCGTGGATGAAGAATTTTACTTGATTTTTCTAAATGAGCACTTCTGCAGTTGTCTTTGCATTTATTATTCATCCTATAATAGAACAAATGTCCAGTTAAAAATCTTTATTATGACCGGACGCAGTGGCTCAGTCCTGTAATCCCAGCACTTTGGGGACTGAGGCGGGTAGATCATAAGGTCAAGAGATTGAGACCATCCTGGCCAACATGGTGAAACCCCGTCTCCACTAAAAATACAAACATTAGCTGGGCATGGTGGCGTGCACCTGTAGTCCCAGCTACTTGGGAAGCTGAGGCAGAAGAATTGCTTGAACCCAGGAGGCTAGGGTTGCAGTGAGCCGAGATTGCACCACTGCACTCCAGCCTGACAACAGAGCAAGACTGTCTCAAAAAACATAAAACAAAAAACAAAAAAAAACAAAAAAAAAACTTTATTATTTCTCAAATATTTTTATTTCAGTTATATCACAACTATTTGAAATTTGTTCACGAAGCTGCCAAAGGGTACATGCACAAAAAGGAAACCTTATACTTGCCCTGCCCTGCCATCGTTTTCCTTCCCTAAAAACAACCTCTGTTACACAGGTTATCTGTGTGTGCACACATACGCACGCACACACATACACAAATGTGAATGTACAGATACATATATACATATGTATATATGCATATATTACATATGCATGTAAGTGCAATATATACATATTACACATTTGAATAAAAATACATCTTACAAAAATGTATGCTGTTGTGCATATTTTTCTCCTTATTTACAGTATCTCAGGTATGTTTCATATCTAAACAGACATCACTTTTTAATAGCTGCATAGCATCTTGTTTATTTATAACTGATACATAATAACTACATTTGGGCATGGCCATGATGGCTGACTAGAAACAGTGGCAATTGGATACTCCCATCTCCCATCGAAAAGAACCATAATAAGTGTGTGAAACCTTCACCAGCAACCAAGGTAGGTATCCAGGCTCTCTAATCAGAAATGACTAGGTGGCTGGCGTGATCCACTGAGAAGAAGGAAGAGCAGTGTGGTGTAGCAGCCCACTTGAGAGCCACACAGGGCAGGGTAGACCCTACCTCCTAGCCAAGGGAAGGCAGTGAGTGAGCCTGCTAACCAGCCAGGAAAACTGCTTTTTCCATGGAACTGTGCCACCCGTGGATCAGGAGATCATGCTCGTGAACCCACACCACCAAGGCCTAACATTTCAACCCTGGAGCCCTGCAGATTCTCAGCAGCCTCTCAGCTGGAATCTACTTAAGCTCCTGGGGGGAGGGGCCACCAGCATCACAGCTATGGCTGCCTACTGTCTAAGCCATTTGAGATCCTTGGGGTAGGGGCAGCAGTCAGCACTGGGACTCACAACTGCCTAGCATGCTAAGCTCCCTGGGTGGCATCCATCTCTATAGCTGCAGTCTGCACTTTTCCCCTTTTGGAGCCAGGGAGGCTGGACAGCTTGGTCCCAAGACATGTCCTCCACAGCCCAACACACCAACTGTGACAGACTGTGGCCACAGTGCCTCTTCAGGCATAGCCATGACTCATCCTTCCTCACTGGGTGGGGCTTCCCTGCAGGAACTCCCAAAACTCCAGCCAGAGGCTCAGGGACAGAACCCAGATCTCCCTGGACTTGAACCACTAGGGGAAGGGGTAGCCACAGTCTTTGTGGACCAGCAGACTTTGCCTTTCCTTCTGGTAGTTTTGGGGAATTCAGACAGCCCAGAAGGGTGGGTTTTCCCCCAGCGAAGCACAGCCCTTCCCCCAAGGGACAATCAAAGTACTTCGTTAAACAAGTCCTGTTCCCTATGCCACCCAACTGGTTGAGACCCTCCAACAGGGATTGTCAAAAACCCTATACAGGAGCGATCCTACTGGCGTCAGATTGGTGTCCCTTGAGATCAGCGATCCCAGAAGAAGGAGCAGTCACCCATCTTTGCTGTTTTCCAGCCTCCTTGAGTGACATCTCCAGATGTTGGAGCGAACCAGATGAATAGGGCCTGAATGGAACCCCCAGCAAACCACAGCAGCCATCTAGAAGAGGGACCTGACCATTGAAAAACAATCAAAGAGAAAGCAACAATAGCATCAACAACAACAACAACAAAAAGCCCTCATGAAAACCCCATCCAAGGATCAGCAGCCTCAAAGACTGAAACTAGACAAAATCACGAAAATGAGAAAGAATCAATGAAAAAATGCTGAAAACCCAAAAGGCCAGAGTCCATCTTCTCCTCCAAATGATCATAACAATAGCAAGGAACTGCACGGAGGATGAGATGGGCAAACTGACAGGAGTAGGCTTCAGACGATGGGTAATAAAAAACTACACGGAGCTAAAGGAGCATGCTGTAACCCAATGCAACAAAGCTAAGAACCTTGATAAAAGGTTAGAGGAGCTGCCAACTAGAATAACCAATTTAGAGAGAAGCATAAATGACTCAATGGAGCTAAAAAAGCAGAGCATGAGAACTTCATGAAGCATACACAAGAATCAACAGCCGAATCGACCAAGTGGAAGCATGGATATCAGAGTTTGAAGACCACATTGCTGAAATAAGGCATGCAAACAAGACTAGAGAAAAAAGAATGAAAAGGAATGAACAAAACCTCTAAGAAATATGGGACTTCATGAGGAGAACAGAAAGAGGTTGGAAAACACACTTAAGGATAATATCCAGGAGAACCTCCCCAACTTAGCAAGACAGGCCAACATGCAAATTCAGAAAATACAGAGAACACCGCTAAGATACTCCACAAGATCAACCCAAAGACACATAATCATCAGATTCTCCAAGGACAAAATGAAGGAAAAAGTATTAAGGGCAGCCAAAGAGAAAGGCCAGGTCACCTACAAAGGAAGCCCATTGGAATAATAGCATAACTTTCAGCAGAAACCCTACAAGCCAGAAGAGATTGGGGGCCAGTATTCAACATTCTTAAGGAAAATAATTTTAAACCCAGAATTTCATATCTAGCCAAACTAAGCTTCATAAGCAAAGGAGAAATAAAATCCTTTCTAGACAAGCAAAAGCTGAGGGATTTTGTTACCACCAGGCTTGCCTTGCAAGAGCTCCTGGAAAAAGCACTAACTATGAAAAGGAAAAACCGGTACCAGCCACTGCACAAACACTCCAAAATAAAAGGACCAATGACGCTATGAAGAAACTGCATCAACTAGTGTGCCAAATAACCAGATAGCATCATGATGACAGGATCAAATTCACACATCATAATACTGACCTTAAATGTAAATGGGCTGAATGCCCCAATTAAAAACCACAGATTGGCAAATTGAATAAATTGTCAATACCTATTGGTGTGCAGTATTCAGGAGGCCCATCTCACATGCAAAGACACACATAGGCTCAAAATAAAAGGATGGAGGAAAATATAGCAAGCCAATGGAAAGAAGAAAAAAAAAGCAGGGGTTGCAATGCTAGTCTCTGACAAAACAAAGCTTAAACCAACAAAGATAAAAAAAAGACAAAGAAGGCCATAACATAATGGTAAAGGGACCAATTCAACAAGAAGAGCTGACTATTCTAAATATATATGTACCCCATACAGTTGCACCTAGATTTATTAAACAAGTTGCTAGAAACCTGAAGAAACTTTTAGACTCATGCACAATAATAGTGGGAGACTTTAACAGCCCACTGTCAATATTAGATCAACAAGAGAGAAAATTAACAAGGATATTCAAGACTTGAACTCAGCTCTGGATCAAATGGACTTTATAGACATCTATAGAACTCTCCACTCCAAATCAACAGAATATACATTCATCTTGGTGCCATGTAGCACTTATTCTAAAAATCAACCACATAATTTGGAAGTAAAACACTCCTCAGCAAATGCAAAAGAGCTGAAATCGTAACAGTCTCTCACACCACAGGGTAATCAAATTAGAGCTCAGGATTAAGAAACTCACTCAAAACCACACAATTACATGGAGGTTGAACAACCTGCTCCAGAATGACTCTTGGGTAAATAATGAAATTAAAGCAGAATTCAAGATGTTCTTTGAATCCAATGAGAACAAAGACACAACATACCGGAATCTTTGGTACACAGCTAAAGCAGCGTGTGAAAGAGGAACTTACAGCACTAAATGCTTACATCAGAAAGCTAGAAAAATCTCAGATCGACACCCTATCATCACAACTAAAAGAGCTAGAGATGCAAGAGCAAACTAATCCAAAAGCTAGTAGAAGACAAGAAATAACTAAGATCAGAGCAGAATTGAAGGAGATAGAGACACACCTCCCTCCCCCACCAAAATCCATTAATCCAGGAGCTGGTCATTTGAAAAGATTAACAAAATAGATAGACTGCTAGCCAGACTAATAGAGAAGAAAAGAGAGAAGAATCAAATAGACACAATAAAAAATGATAAAGGGTTATCACCACTGATTCAACAGAGATACAAACTACCATCAGAGAATACTATAAACACCTCTGGGCAAATAAACTAGAAAATCTAGAAGAAATGGATAAATTCCTGGACACTTACACCCTTCCAAGACTAAACCAGGAAGAAGTTGAATCCCTGAATTGACCAATAACAAGTTCTGAAACTGAGGCAGCAACTAATAGCGTACCAACCAAAAAAAGCCCAGGACCAGATGAATTCACAGCGGGATTCTACCAGAAGTACAAGAGGAGATGGTACCATTCCTTCCGAAACTATTCCAAACAATTGAAAAGGAGAGACTGCTCGCTAACTCATTTAGTGAAGCCAGCATCATCCTGATACCAAAACCGGGAAGATCCACAACAAAAAAAGAAAACTTCAGGCCAATATCCCTGTTGAAGTTTGATGCAAAAATCATTGATAAAATACTGGCAAACCAAATCCGGCAGCATATCAAAAATCTTATCCACCATGATTAAGTCGGCTTGATCCCTGGGATGCAAGGCTGGTTCAACATACCCAAATCAATAAATGTAACCTATCACATAGACAGAACCAAAGACAAGATTCACATGATTATCTGAATGGATGCAGAAAAGGCCTTTGATGAAAGTCAACATCGCTTCATTTTTCTTAATAAACTATGTGTTGATGGAACGTATCTTAAAATAATAAGAGCTATTTATGACAGACCCACAGCCAGTATGATACTGAATGGACAAAAGCTTGAAGCATTCGTTTTGAAAACTGGTACAAGACAAGGATGCCCTCTCTCACCACTTCTATCCAACATAGTATTGTAAGTTCTGACCAGGGCAATCAGGCAAGAGAAAAATAAAGGGTAATCACATAGGAAGAGAGAAAGTCAAATTGTCTCTGTTCGCAGACGACATGATTTTGTGTTTAGAAGTCCTCATCATCTCAGCCCAAAAACTCTTCAAACTATTAAGCAACTTCAGCAGAGTCTCAGGATACAAATCAATGTGCAAAAATCACAAGCTTTTTTAAACACCATCAATATATAAGCAAAGAGCCAAATTGTGAATAAACTCCCATTCGTAATTGCTACAAAGAGAATAAAATACCTAGGAATACAGCTAACAAGGGATGTGAAGGATCTCTTCAAGGAGAACTACAAACTACTGCTCAAGGAAGTACGAGAGGACACAAAGAAATGGAAAAACATTCCATGCTCATGGATAGAAAGAATCAATATCATGAAAATGATCATACTGCCCAAAGTAATGTATAGATTCAGTGCTATTCTCATCAAACTGCATTGACATTCTTCACAGAATTAGAAAAAACTACTTTAAACTTCATATGTAATCACGGAAGATCCCATATAACCAAGACAGTCCTAAGCAAAAAGAATAAAGCTGGAGGTATCATGCTACCTGACTTCAAACTATACTATAAGGCTACAATAATCAAAACAGCATGGTACCAAAAAAGGCATATAGGCCAATGGAATAGAACAGAGATCTCAGAAATAACGCCACACATCTACAACCATCTGATCTTCGACAAACCTGAAAAAAACAAGCAATGGGAAAAGGATTCCCTATTTAATAAATGGTGCTAGGAAAACTGGGCAGCTGCATAAAGAAAACTGAAACTCGACCCCTTCCTTACACCTTATTCAAAAATTAACTCAAGATGTATTAAAGACTTAAATGTAAAACCCAAAACCATAAAAACCCTAGAAGAAAACCTAGGTAATACCATTCAGGACACAGGCATGGGCAAAGACTTCTTGACAAAATTGCCAAAAGCAATTGCAACAAAACCCAAAATTGACAAATGGGATCTAATTAAACTAAAGAGCTTCTGCACAGCAAAAGGAACTATCCTCAGAGTGAGCAGGCAGCCTATAGAATGGGAGAAAATTTTGCAGTCTACATGTCTGACAAAGGTCTAATATCCAGAATTCATAAGGAATTTAAACAGATTTACCAGAAACATACAATCCCATCAAAAAGTGGGCAAAGGATATGAACAGACACTTCTTAAAAGAAGATATACATGCAGCCAACAAACATATGAAAAAAAAGCTCAACATCACTTATCATTAGAGAAATGCAGATCAAAACCACAATGAGATTCCATCTCACACCAGTCAGAATGGCGATTATTAAAAAGCCAATAAACAATAAATGCTGGTGAGGCTGTGGAGAAATAGAAATGGTTTTACACCGTTGGTGGGAATGTTAATTAGTTCAACCATTATGAAAGACAGTATGTAGATTTCTCAAGGATCTAGAACCAGAAATACCATTTGACACAGCAGTTCCATTACTGGGTATATACCCAGAGGAATAAAAATCATTCTACTATAAAGACACGTGCACATGTATGTTTATTGCAGCACTCTTGACAATAGTGAAGACACAGAACCAACCCAAATGCCCATCCGTGATAGACTGAATAAAGAAAATGTGGTCCATATGCACCATGGAACACTATGCAGTCAAAAACAGAGAACGAGATCATGTCCTTTGAAGGGACATGGATGAAACTGGAAGTTATCCTCAGCAAACTAACATGGGAACAGAAAACCAAACACCATATGTTCTCACTCTGAAGTGGGAGTTGAACAATGAGAACACATGGACACAGGGAGGAGAACAACACACACCAGGTTCTGTTGGGCAGTGGGGGCAAGGTTAGGGAACTTAGAGGATGGGTCAATAGGTGCAGTAAACCACTATGGCACATGTATACCTATGTAACAAATCTGCACGTTTTGTACATGTATCCCAGAACATAAAATAATTAATTAATTAATGTAATTTTAAAGGTCAAAAAAACCCTGTACATTTATTGGATACAAGGTAATGTTTCAATGCAGGTATACATTGTATAATGGTCAAATCAGGCAGTTACTATATCTAACAGTTTAAACATTTATCATTTCTGTGTGGTGATAATATTCAAAATCCTCTCTTCTGCCTATCTTGAAATATACACTGCATTCTTACTAGCTATAGTCACCATAAAAAGTTTCAAAAGCTGCAGGTTTTGGTGCTCAATTGATTGAACAGTTTGATTAAAGATTTCCAAGTGAATTTTTAAAACATGCACCCAAGTTTAGATGATTTGTTTATAAAAGTGCTCAGTATCATTGCAGGGTACTTACGTTGATTTAAACAATAGTTCTTCAAAGGCTCAAGCTATTTTGCTCATTTTAGTTTACAGACATCTCAAAACTTCATAGAAAAAAAATGGTGAGCTTAACAAACTTAAATCCCTTTCTGCCTATCTTCTTACATCTTTCTTTGCCGTCCAACAATTGTCAATAATAGGACTAGAAAGAGACAAATGAGAGAAAATTTCATAAGGTATTCAGTCTTCATGCTTCCACAAATGTTTTGGAAATATTTGGAGATGGTTATGTATTAGTTAAATGTTATCTCATTATGTGCTGTAGCTGAAAATCCTGTTATCAGTGTAACACTTTCTTCCTGTATTTTACAAGAACTGAGCCAAATTTAGAGGCAGCCACCAACCATTTTCTGGACATTAATTTACAAGATAAATAACTCCCCTTTAGGGAAATTAAATATTTATATATTTTAAGCATTTCTGTATTTAACACAACATGATAAGGAAAGAATATAAAAAGATTTCAATCTAGAGCAGTAATTTACTGAGTCTGAGAGATTGCCAGATTTGCTTGGATTTGCCAGATCCTGTTTTAGAAGTATGCCAAAATGTGAATATTTTATATTTTTATATATAAAATAAGTATTTCTAATTACATAGTTTTCACATAACACGCTAGACTGTAGATTATATGGTAGCCTGTTTTTCTTCCACTGAACTTGCATTTAGCAGGAAGTATGGAGCTACAAAGTCCCTATCATCAATATTTTATATTGTAAAACTCTTCCTAATTTGAGTAGAATATTAAGCTTTTAAATTATTAAACAACATGTGAAGAACTCTTAATTATTATACATAGGTATTAAAATGTAAGAGTTCAGACCAGTCTGGGTATTTACAAAAATGAGTAATTTAAAAAATTGATCCAAAGATATTAAAAAGAAGAGAATACAGTACTATAATGTTTCAGGAGATATTCAGGTTAAAATAATTATATCTTAGATAATTTGCCAATGATATTAATATAATGCCTCTTTCTAATAACAATGTTTTTGTTAGGGCCTTTATATGAACAGTGTTCCTACAACTTTCAATAACTAAAAGATTAGTAGCCTTTTCTAAACAACCATTCTTTTAAACATAAAATAGCATTATTAAACAGGATTAGAACTCCGTATTAGATTGAAAGCACCCTGAAATGAAGAGCCCCATCTATCACATTAAGCCTGTACTGTAGTCCCCTTTTATCCACAGGGATAAATTCCAAAACTGCCAGTGAATGGCTGAAACCACAGATACTACTGAACCCAAGTACTGTGATACCACAATAGCTGATCTGATAACCCAGACGGCTGGTAAGTGAATAACAAGCGGGTAGCCTATACAATGTGAATTCACTGGACAAAAGAATGATTCATGTCCCAATGGAATGGAGTGGGAAGGTGTAAAATTTCATTATACTCCTCAGAATGGCACATCATTTAAAACTTAAGTATTGTTTATTTCTGGAAGTCTTTATTTAATATTTCAGACCATGGTTGACCTTGGAAAGCAAAACTGCAGATAAGGGGAGACAACTGTGTTCTCATTGCCTGGCAAAGTCCTTCATACTTAGTAAGTGATGTCTTTCCTTAATGAAGTCACAGACCTAATTTTGTTTTAGCCCTTCCACTTATAAGATGTATATCCAAAAAAAGTACAAAACACTCCAAAGGGGAAGTGTATCTTCTTGTCAAGTCAGGGAATGCTTAGTAAGGAGAAGATATTATTTGAGTTATCAATGTCATGAGAGAAGCTAGATTGCAGGAACAAAGTTATTGCTATTAAAAAAAAAAAATTGAGGTTGTTTGTGAAATAATGAGTGTCCACTGCATTAGGTATATAAAGGAAAGTCATGGAAAGCTATGTTAGAGGGAAGGGAATTTTTTAGCCAGAAAAGCATATTTGGAGTTATACTGCAAATATGGAGTTATAAGGATTATTAACTGACAGTAGTGCTCATAAAATGAACTTAAAAAATCAGAGATCCTTAATATAACTGTAAATGCTTTACATACTATTTCACTATATTACCCTGGGTTGTCAGTTATTCATATTTTAAAAGTTCATTGACAACTTTATATTAAGATGCTAAAATACTAGAATTGCTTTTGCAAATACAAATATATGCCAAATAGATTCCAGTTATCAATCATTTGGTAATTTACTCCTCTGTTTATAAATTTCAAAATATGTTCCAAAGTGTGGAATCTGATTTATGTCTTTTCCAAAACATTGTACATACTATATGAGCTGTGTTAAAGTGAATCTAATCTTAGTCTATGCGTCATCACATTTCAGAAGCTGTTACCCAGGTCGTGATATGTCTTTTTTCATATACACGTGAATATGAAAATAGAACTATAAGTATAAAATTTCTTTTTATGGGACCTCACAAATATTATTTCTCCCTTTGTTTATTTTATACTGTTTTATTCTTTCTGTAGCCAACTCAGTTAGATCTGCTTGTTTGCCCTCAGGTAGAACATCTGTTAAGGGAATAAATGATTAATGATTGAGTAGAATCTAGGGAAATAATTGAGATAAAAGAAGGAGTATTGTACAAAAGTTAAGAGCTTCAGATTTGGTTGACAATCTGGAATGAAATATTAGATTTTCCACTAAATAGGGCTTTTAAACCTATGTGCCTCACTTTCTACATCAGTAAACTTGGGAGAGTAATTCAAGATGCTACCTACTTCTTAGGATTATCATGAGGCTTAAATTAGGAAATACATGTAAAAGCTCATAGAACATAGTTTAAGTGGAAAGGATTAATAGATGTTAGCTATAAGTCCTTATTTTCATAATTTAAGTTACATACCCTAAGAAAGGTCCACATATACCTTACTAGAATAGTTATCAAACTTTATTATGCAAATATTACTGTACAAATTTTTTTATGTATTTTGTTTTGTTTGTTTTTCCATAGGTTATTGGAGGTACAGGTGGTGTTTGGTTACATGAGTAAGTTCTTTAGTGGTGATTTGTGAGATTTTGGTGCACCCATCACCTGAGCAGTATACACTGCACCCTATTTGTAGTCTTAACCCTCCCCCTCTACCCTTCCTCCCAAGTCCTTAAAGTCTGTTGTATCATTCTTATGCCTTTGTGTCCTCATAGCTTAGCCCCCACATATCAGTGAGAATATACAGTGTTTGGTTTTCCATTCTTGAGTTACTTCACTTAGAATAATAGTCTGTAATCTCATCCAGGTCACTATGAATGGTGTTAATTCATACTTTCTTATGGCTGAGTAGTATTCCATTGTATATATATGCTACAGTTTCTTTATCTACTCATTGGTTGATGGGCACTTGGGTTGGTTCCATGATTTTGCAATTGTGAATTGTGCTATAAACATGCATGTGCAAGTGTCTTTTTCATATGACTTCTTTTCCTCTGGGTAGATACGCAGTAGTGGGATTGCTGAATCAAATGGTAGTTTTTTTTTTTTTTTTTTTAATTATACTTTAAGTTCTAGGGTACATGTGCACAATGTGCGGGTTTGTTACATAGGTATATATGTGCCCTGATGGTTTGCTGCATCAACTCATCATTTACATTAAGTATTTCTCCTGATGCTATCCATCCCCCAGCCTCTACCCCCTGACAGGCCCCACCCAGTGTGTGACGTTCCTCACCCTGTGTCCGTGTGTTCTTGTTGTTCAATTCCCACCTATGAGTGAGAACATGTGGTGTTTGGTTTTCTGTCCTTGTGATGGTTTGCTGAGAATGATGGTTTCCAGCTTCATCCATGACCCTCCAAAGGACATGAACTCATCTTTTTTAAGACTGCATAGTATTCCATGGTGTATATGTGCCACATTTTCTTAATCCAGTCTATCATTGATGGACATTTGGGTTGGTTCCAAGTCTTTGCTGTTGTGAATAGTGCCGCAATAAACATACATGTGCATGTGTCTTTATAGTAGCATGATTTATAATCCTTTGGGTATATACCCAGTAATGGGATGGCTGGGTCAAATGGTATTTCTAGTTCTAGATCCTTGAAGAATCGCCACACTGTCTTCCACAATGATTGAACTAATTTACACACCCACCAACAGTGTAAAAATGTTCCTATTTCTCCACATCCTCTCCAGCATCTGTTGTTGCCTGACTTTTTAATGATCACCATTTTAACTGGCATGAGATGGTATCTCATTGTGGTTTTGATTTGCATTTCTCTGATGACCAGTGATGATGAGCATTTTTTCATGTCTGTTGGCTGCATAAATGTCTTCTTTTGAGAAGTGTCTGTTCATATCCTTTGTCCATTTGTTGATAGGGTTGCTTTTTTCTTGTAAATTTGTTGAAGTTCTTTGTAGATTCTGGATATTAGCCCTTTGTCAGATAAGTAGAGTGCAAAAGTTTTCTCCCATTCTGGAGATATTAGCCCTTTGTCAGATGGGTAGATTGCAAAAATTTTCTCCCATTCTGTAAGTTGCCTGCTCACTTTGATGGTAGTTTCTTTTGCCATGCAGAAGCTCTTTAGTTTAATTAGATCCCATTTGTCTATTTTGACTTTTGTTGCCAAATGGTACTTCTACTTTTAGTTCTTTAAGGAATCTCCACACTGTTTTCCATAGTGGTTCTACTAGTTTGCATTCCCACCAGCAGTGTAGAAGTGTTCTCTGATCACTGCATCCACACCAACATCTACTGGTTTTTGATTTTTTGATTGTGGCCATTCTTTCAGGAATGAGGTGGTATCACATTGTGGTTTTGATTTACATTTCCCTGATCATTGGTGATGTTGAGCATTTTTTCATGTGTTGTTGCCCATTGGTATATCTTCTTTTGAGAATTGTCTATTTATGCCCTTAGCCCATTTTTAAATGGGAATTTTTTTTTTTTTTTTTTTGCTGATTTGTTTGAATTTGTTGTATATTTTGGATATATATTAGTTCTTTGTCAGATGTATAGATTGTGAAGATTTTCTCCCACTCTGTGGGTTATCTGTTTACTCTGCTGACTATTCCTTTTGCCATGCAAAAGCTCTTTACTTTAATTAAGTTTAATTATATTTTTGACCCAATGATCATTCAGGAGCAGGTTATTTAATTTCCATGGATTTGCATGGTTTTGAATGTTTCTTTTGGAGTTGATTTCCAGTTTTATTCCACTGTGGTCTGAGAGAGTGCTTGAAATAATTTCACTTTTCTTAAATTTATTGAGGCTTGTTGTTTTGTGGCATATCATATGGTGTATCTTGGAGAAAGTTCCATGTGCTGTTGAATAGAATGTGTATTCTGCAGTTGTAGGATGGAATATATATATATATATATATAGATGTATCTGTTAAGTCTATTTGTTCTAAGGTATAGTTTAAATTCATTGTTTCTTTGTTGACTGTCTGTCTTGATGACCTGTCTAGTGCTGTCAGTGGAGTGTTGAAGTTCCCCACTATTATTGTGTTGCTGTATATTTCATTTCTTAGGTCTATTAGTAATTGTTTTATAAATTTGGAACCTCCAGTGTTAGGTGCATATATGTTTACGATTGTGATATTTTCCTGTTGGACAAGGCCTTTTCCCCTTATATAATGTCCCTGTTTGTCTTTTTAAATTGATGTTGCTTTAAAGTTTGTTTTGTCTGATATAAGAATAGCTACTCCTGCTGGCTTTTGGTGTCCATTTGCATGAAATGCCCTTTTCCACCCTTTTACTTTATGTGAGTCCTTAAGTGTTAGATGAGTCTCTGGAAGGCAGCATATGGTTGGTGAATTCTTATCCATTCTGCAGTTCTGTCTTTTAGGTGGATCATTTAAGCTATTTGCATTCAGTGTTAGTAGTGAGATGTGAGGTACCATTTGATTCATCATTCTATTTGTTGCCTGTGTACCTTGGTTTTTTGTTTTTTGTTTTTGTTTTTTAAATTGTATTTTTTATAGGTCCTGTGAGATTTATGCTTTAAATAGGTTCTGTTTTGATATTTTTCCAGGAATTGTTTCAAGATTTAGGACTTCTTTTAGCAGTTCTTATCGTAATGGTGGCTTGGTAGTGATGACTTCTCTCAGCAGTTGTTTGTCTGAAAAATACTGTATCTTTCCTTCATATATGATGCTTAGTTTCAGTGGATACAAAATTCTTGGCTGATAATTGTTTTGTTTGAGGAGGCTGAAGCTAGGACCCCAATCCCTTCTAACTTGTAGGGTTTCTGCTGAGAAATCTGTGGTTAATATGATAGATTTCCCTTTATAGGTTACCTGGTGCTTTTGTCTCACAGCTCTTAAGATTCTTTCCTTTGTCTTAACTTTGGCTAACCTGGTGACAGTATGCCTAGGCAATGATCTTTTTCTGATGAATTTTCCAGGTGTTCTTTGTGCCTAGGTCTCTAGCAAAGCTGGGGAACTTTTCCTTGATTATTCCCCAAAATATGTTTTCCAAGCTTTTAGAATTCTCTTCTTCCTCAGGAACACCGATTATTCTTAGGTTTGGTCATTTAGCATAATCCCAGACTTCTTTGAGGCTTTGTTCATATTGTCTTATTATTTTTTCTTTGTAGGATTGAGTTCATTTGAAGACCTTGTCTTCGAGCCCTGAATTTCTTTCTTCTACTTATTCCATTCTAATGCTGAGACTTTCGGGAGCATTGCATTTCTATTAGTGTGTCCAGTGTTTCCTGAAGTTTTGATTTTTTTTGTTTGTTTATGCTATTTCATTGAATATTTCTTCCTTCACTTCTTATATCAGTTTTTTTATTTCCTTGCATTGGGCTTTGCCTTTCTCTGGTGCCTCCCTGATTAACTTAATAACTAATCAATAACTAATATTCAGAATTCTTTTTCAGGTAAATCAGGGATTTTTTTATTGGTTTGGATCAATTGGTCATGAGCTAGTGTGATTTTTGGGGGGTGTTAAATAAGCTTGTCTTGTCATAGTCCCAGAGTTGGTTTTCTGGTTCCTTCTTATTTGGGTAGACTCTGTCAGAGGGAAAGTCTAGGGCCGAAAGCTGTTATTCAGATTCTTTTGGCCCACAGGGATTTCCCTAGTACTCTTCCCCTTTTCCAATGGATGTGGCTTCCTGAGAGCCAAGCTGTAGTGGTTGTTATCTCTCTTCTTGGTCTAGCCACCCACTGAGCCTACCCAGCTCCGGGCTGGTACTAGGGGTTGTCTGCACAGAGTCCTGTGATGTGAACCGTCTATGGATCTCTCAGCCGTGGATACCAGCACCTGTTCCAGTGGAGGTGACAAGAGGGTAAAATGAACTCTGTGAGGGGTCTTAGCTTTGGTGGTTTAATGCTCTATTTTTGTGCTGGTTGGCTCCCTGCCAGGCAGTGGTGCTTTTCAGAGAGTATCAGCTGTGGTAGTATGGAGAGGAAGCAGAGGTGGATGGGGCCCTAGAACTCCCAAGTGTACACCCTTTGTGTTCAGCTACCAGGGTGGGCAGGGAAGTATGTCTGGAATTCGTTCCTTCCGGTGGGTTCTTGGTCTTGCTGACTTCAGGAATGAAGCCGTGGACCCTCATGGTGAGTGTTACAGTTCTTAAAGATGGTGTGATCGGAGTTTGTTCCTTTAGATGTTCAGATGTGTCTGGGGTTTCTTCCTTCCAATGGGTTTGTGGTCTCTCTGACTTCAGGAGTGAAGCTGCAGACCTTCACAGTGAGTGTTACAGCTCATAAAGATAGTGCAGACCCAAAGAGTGAGCAGCAGCAAGATTTATTGTGAAGAGCGAAAGAACAAAGCTTCCACAGTGTAGAAGGGGACCCCAGCAGGTTGCTGCTGCTGGCTTGGGAGGCCAGCTTTTATTCCTTATTTGGCCCCGCCCACATCCTGCTGATTGGTCCATTTTGCAGAGCACTGATTGGTCCATTTTACAGAGCACTGATTGGTGCGTTTACAATCCTTTAGCTAGACACAGAGTGCTGATTGGTGCACTTACAATCCTCTAGCTAGACAGAAAAGTTCTCCAAGTCCCTACTCCACCCAGGAAGTCCAGCTGACTTCACCTCTCAGAAGGACTATCAGGCAGGGGCAGGGCTCAGGATGTCTGAGCTCAGACTCTTTTTGGACAGGTCTTGCTGCAGCTGCTCTGGGGGATGGGGGTGAGGCACCCAGGTCAATGGAGTTTTGTACCTAGGAGGATTATGGCTGCCTCTCCTGCGTCCTGCAGGTTGTCAGGGAAGTGGGGGAAAGCTGGCAGTCACAGGCCTCACCCAGCTCCCACACAATCCACAGGGGTGGTCTCTCCCACCATGCCCCCACTAGCAGCACCAAGTCTGTTTCCAGGCAGTGGACAAGCAGGGCTGAGAACTTGCACCAGGCTACCTGCCTTCCATCTGTGAAAGAAAATAGGACTTTAGTTTTCCCCCTCCTGTGGAATATGCACACCGGATTTGCTCCCTCCCCTCCCCTGAGTTCTGTTGACAGCAGGAGGCTTCTTGACCAGTTCAAATTGTTACAAAGATTAACTGGAGATACCCTTCTCCCTGTGGCGTTTTCCACCGTGCCTCTGGCTGCCCTCCGTAAAGATCCCTGTTATGCCAGACAGGAATGGCTTGCTTGTGGACCCAGTGAGCTCACAGGGCCTTTTCCTCTGATTCCTTTATCCCTACATTTCACTTGGCTATCTAAATTGACTCAACTCCAGGTAAGGTCGGAATATTTTCCCGTAAACTAGACCTTAAGTTTCCCAAGTAGGGATGTGTGTTCGGGGGCTGAGGATCTCCCTTTCTCATTTCCTCAGTTTGGGCACTCACATTATTTCAGGTGTCTCCTGGGTCCTGCAGGAGCAATCCTCTTTCTTCAGAGGGTCTATGGATCCTCTTGGGTTTCCTGATTAATTCCTGCAGTCGTTCTGTAGCTATTCACCATGTGAGCCTCCACATGCTGCTCTGTTCGTCCCAGTGAGAATTGCCATGTAGTCCTGCCTCCCATCCACCATAATGGCCAATCTCCCTGCTGCACAAATTTATTAAAAATGTATATTCCCATGTCATGGTGAAGAGATTCTGATTCATGAACATAGGGGCAAGACCCAGAAATTGATGTTTTTAGGAAACATCATAGATAACCTGATAAATAACATATTTTCAGAAATTTTCTATGGGTTTCAAAAAGGGTAATAGTTGCTCTATGGTGGTAATAACTGATACATTCAGGTACTACTAGTGACCATGTAAATCATAAAACTTTGGAAAGAAATTTGGCAATTTTTAAAGAGTTATTAAAATGTTATATAATTTGATTCAATTATCTTATTTTTTATTGTTTTTCATAAGGAAGTAATCTAAAAGGTTATTTTAATTTATACATTATTTCCAAAATTTTGTTATTAAAAGTGACATAGAATCTAAATTATTGTTTATCTGCTCAATGGATCATTATGTAACCATTAAATTTTATAATTATGAATACTATAGTATCAGGGAAATACAAAGGTAGATAAAAAGCATAATTCATATTTATTTGTACAGTACATTTGCAGTTGTCTAAAAACTGCCTAAAAATAAAGAGTAAAGGAATATGTTCAAATTTAAAGTAGTTGGTTTTGGCCAAGTGTGGCAGCTCACTCCTGTAATCCCAGCACTATTGGAGGCTGAGATGGGCAGATCACATGAGACCAAGAGTTCAAGACCAGCCTGGCCAACACGATGAAACCCCGTCTCTACTGTAAATACAAAAATTTGCTGGGGGTGGTGGTGCACATCTAACATTTCAGCTACTTGGGAGGCTAATCACTTGAACATGGGAGGCGGAGTTTGCAGTGAGCTGAGATTGCACCACTGCACTCCAGCTGGGTGACAGAGTAACAGTTTGTCTCAAAAATAAAAATAAAGTGGTTGATCTAGGCTTAAAGGAGGAAAAATGTAACATGAAAATACTATAAACTGTTTGCACAATATTAAATTCAATGAAACATCCTTTTAGACTCAGCTTTCTTTGTATTATATAGTATCTCTCAAAATAGAACAAAACTTTGCACATCTTTTTACAAACCACTTTCTATAAAGTCAGAGGAACTGAGTCCTCCCTATTCCATTAATTGATTACAGCCCTGACTTCAGGGACCCTTCTGACCCTTAAAAATAGAGAAACTGCATTAATTGTCAGCACAGTTCTAGAGCTTTGCAGTAAGAGTTAATGATGGCTGTCTAGTCATCTGCTGGTATATAAAGAGAACTGATAAATATTACTTAAGGATAGGAAACTTTATATATATGCACCATAAAGCAAACAACAGCCAGTAGTTGTAAATTGGGTACTCTTATCTCTTGCTAATAGCTTTTAATAGATGAATAACCAATTATTTAAATGATAGTTATGGCAAATGGTAAAGCAATCAGATGACAAAACACTAAAGAAAATGAAAACAAATACAATTTAATGCACACAGGGTGTGCTATAGTTTTCCATTGAAACACAATTTTTTTACTCTACAATCACCCCTATTTTAATGATAATCAAAATAAGACTAATTAGTTTAGAAAATTAGTAATTTTCTAAATTACATAAGTGCAGAAAAAATAGTGATTGACTATGTAGGCTGTTTTTTAGTTTGCTTTGCTGGAACTTTTCTTAAGGAATCTCAGATTAGACTTTTAAAAGCCTCTTAAGGCTGTAAGGAAGTTAAACTGAGAAATCATCATTAGCTTTTATGTTCAGTACCTATAGATCCAACTGATTTCTTTCATCTTGAGCTCTACAGGTTATCTTGAGGTTCCTGGGCCTACTTCTTGAGTGAAGAAGTCATTCCTGGACTCTAAGCCAAGAGTCAAAGCCAAGTATCAGACCAGTTTTTCCAAGGGGGCCTTATTAGCATTCATTCGTTAAAGTCAGCCTTAGTTTCTTAAAGCTGACCGTCATATCTAATTTTACACATCATTTCCATAAAAATACTCATTGATGGTTTCCAGATTCTGGAGGGATCAAGTAGAGAGAAAAAGTAATTATTTCAGTTTTATTTATAAAAGTATAATCTAGGTCAGGGATGGTGGCTCATGCCTGTAATCTCAGCATTTTGGGAGTCCAAGGCAAGTGGATAGCTTGAACATAAGAGTTTCAAGGCTGCAGTGAGCTATGATCACACCGCTGCACTCCTGCCTTATTGACGGAGAGAGATGCTGTCTCTTTGGGGAAAAGAAAAAGTATTACCTACCACATTGCTGTGAACTATAAATAGCTTAATCTGGAAGCCAAAGCACAAAAGAGCCAGCAAAATTTCAAAGAAAAGGTTATTAAATAATTATAATCACCCTTTTCAGTTTATTTAGTCTTATGTAATTAATTCTTCTGCTATATCTTGACTGGCAATTTTATGAGCTCATCAGTTGCTTCCTTAGAGTTCTGGAAATTTTTACCCAGTTCAATGGTATGATCTTAAACTTGTCAGAAACCTTTATTCTATAGCACTTTTCAGAGCCTTTTCCAGTAGGCACTTTGGCCTATATCAGATTGTAAATGCTTTCAGAGAAGAATCAAAGTAAAACAATAAATTGAGAATGACAAAAGGCTTAAAATCATCGTAAAGATTTAACGATAGTTTATTTGCTAAGGAAATTTATTTATTGCTGTGGCTAATGATATTTTAACATGATAATTGGAATTGTGGCTGATAACATTATGCCAAATGTATCATGAATAACAAACATATTGACAAATTTCTGTCAATTTTATGTAAGTCCTGAAATACTTATATTAATAACATATATCTATATACATATAACCTAAAGAAGATATAGCATCAATTCTTATTTGACAGTACTTCCTCTGTAATTTACAAATCAAACTAGTTAATATAACATCTCTCTTTTACAAGGCAAGAGACAAATCCTTTGATATTTTCCAGGAACCCTCTGGGAACTCTCATTGTTAATTTAAAGTCAAAATTACCTCACGTAGAATTTAATTTGGGTCGGGCACAGTGCCTCATGCCTGTAATCTCAGCACTTTTGAAGGCCGAGGCAGGTGGGTCACCTGAGATCAGTGGTTCGAGACCAGTCTGGCCAATATGGTGAAACTTCGTTTCTATCAAAAATACAAAAATTAGCTGGGCATGGTAGTGCCTGCCTGTAATCCCAGCTACTCAGAAGGCTGAGGCAGGAGAATTGCTTGAACCCAGGAGGCGGATCTTGCAGTGAGCTGAGATTATGCCATTGCACTCCAGCCTGGGCAGTAAGAGCGAAACCCCGTCTCAAAAAAAAAAAAAAAAAAAAAAAACTTTATTTGATTTGGGAAAGTTTGTCAAAAATATCAAAAGGTTTTAAACACTAGGATCACCCATCATTATAAAACAATACTTAGTTATCTATTTAAACAAAGTAATAAAATATTTTATAACCACATATAGAAGTTACATAGTTGTAAATAAAACAGTACTTTCAACATTGAGAGGATTCCACTTTTTTAAGTAATCCAAATAACTGTTAAATGTAACATGAAATTGTTCTAACACATAAAATCTTGATTTTCTAGGCAGATTACTTAAAACTGGGGGAAAAACCTTTCACGATATCAAGAGCAGACAGATAATCCAAGAAAAGTTTGTCATTTTAACAGAGAACACAGAATTCTAGTATGGCATGTGTTCTATTCATATTAAAGATTTTTTTGTTTGTTTTTTTCTTTTTAAGAGACAAGGTCTCACTCTCACTCTTTTGTCCAGCTTGGAGTGCAGCGGAGCTATCATAGCTCACTGCAGCCTCAAACTCCTGGGCTCAAGTGATCCTCCCACCTCATTCTTTTAAATAGCTAGGACTACAGGGATATGCCGCCATACACAGCTAATTTGCCTATTTTTTGTGGAGATGGGGTCTCACTGTGTTGCCCAGCCTGGCTTGAACTCCTGGCTTCAAGTGATCTTCCCACCTCGGATGCTCACATTGCTGGGATTACAGGAGTGAGTCACTATCCCTGGCCACTAAAGCTTATTAAAAAACAACAACAACAAAATACTTTTGACTAAATCTATCCAATCTTAGCTAACTCTACCACACAAAATAAGATTCTGTTTCCAAGATTGCTTTTCCACAAACCTGTAGTTTTAAAAAATATATTCAGTTTTTGTCCTGTTCTTTTTTTTCTGTCTCTTTGGAACAACCGGTCGTTCTTTCTTTAGGACAAAATGACATTCTTTTTCCCTTAACAAACCCACATCCTTCATTCTTTTCGTCATCAGAAAGCACATTCTACTTCCCTTGAATACTTTGCATATAGCGTTTTTTCCTGATTAGATTTTTGTGTGACAGGGTCCTGTCGCTGAGGCTTGATTGCAGTGGCACAATCGTAGATCACTGTAACCTTGCGCTCCTGGGCTTAAGCACACCTCCACAACCAACTAATTTTTTTTTTTTTGTAAAAATGAGTTCTCTTATGTTGCCCAAACTGGTCTTTAACTCCTGGCCTCAAAGAATCCTCCAGCCTCAGCCTCCCAAGTTGCTGGGATTACAGGTGTGAATCATTGTGCCTAGCCCTAGTTTTAGTAGTTTTACTTAAATATAATAATTAGAATTCTTAACATTTAGTAGCCTTAATTTTAGTGAAAACTAGGAAGTAAGTCATTGTAAGCTGTCACATACCAACACTCTGTAGATTGTCAAATTTATGAATGTACCATTTCATAATTTTGGGGAACATATGTTTTCTGTTAGTACAGTTCATTAATGTGACATAAGACATGTTTACTGACATACTCAAATATCTTTAGTTCCTCTGTAATAAGTCAGAAATAGATAAGCTTAAATTTATGTTCAGCAATTAATGTTTTGGTATTTTATTTTAATTGAAAATGATCTAGTCAATGAAAGTTCATCATTCAATTCAATTTATATAATTTCAAAGGTATATATTACCAAAGAGATTTGAGAAGCTACTTTTAAGTAGATATATCATAAAACATAGTTATTGTTAAAAAGTTTATTTATAACATGTTTATAACTTTTTATGAAATAATTTATAAAAGTTTATAACTTTTAACCTGCTTTCATCTATTTAAATCACTTGCTTTTAATAATTATTCTTGGATTGCTCAAGAAAATTTAATGAGACACTATTCAAAGGTAGATATTCTCTTAAATTTTGTTGTTGACAAATCAGGCAAGTATCTAAAATATCACAGAAGCAAAAATCCTAATAAACAAAAACCTGGTTTTTGCCTTTTTAAAGTATATACATCAATTCATTTTTATTGTACATTTGGTTCTTAGGTTGCATTGATAGTTTTAGTCTCGTAAATATCTAGTAGAGATAGCGTGTTTGTAGTAGAATAATTTATAATCCTTTGGGTATATACCCAGTAGTGGGATGGGTTTGATGAGTTAACCTAAGTGAAAAACAATTATATGTCATATTATATTTAATGCTGACAACTCGGACAACATTCTCATTTTTATTTTACCAACAACCTTTAAACCAGTTTTTTTTTTTTTTTTTTTACCAAAGATTATCCCAGATCACATGAACCTAAAATAATTAGGTTAGTTTTCATATTTTTGAGAGTTTTAGGAATACCTAGTTTATACAAGCACTTATTTTTCTTTACATCAATTAAATGGAACCCTTTTAAGGGATTTTGTATATTAATTTGGTAATTCCATCTGGAGACAGAAAAATATCACAAAGCTATGTCGTGTATACACACACACACACACACACACACACACATATACATAAACAGATTCAAATAAAGATCTTACAGGTTTCATTTGAAAATTTCTGCAATGAGTCAATAAAACATAGTAATATGAACTCATTGGTTTATATAGAATAGTTCTTGTCTTTTCTCCACCTTATACTTTTATTCGATTTGTGATTCTGGCTTATGGGACAAATCGAGGTTAGCTACTCAATATGAGGACGAATGCTTTTCACCAATATTTGGGGAGGGCTTTTTTTTTTTAAGATTTTAATTGCCCTTCTGATAAGTAATCTTTTTTTAACTTTATTTTTCTTCTTCCGCAACAATTTAGATCTTCCAGTCGTAAGTAATATAATAGCAACTGTGGACAAAACTTTAGGCAAGTGACTAAGGAGACATCTTACAGCTGTTCAGTTTTCTCCAAACTGTCTGAGAAAATACAATACCCAATCTGTTTCCAATTAGCCTGTTTTATTTTTCAGCAGACCCCCTGAAGCCCTTGAGAACAGAGATTCCTAAAGTTCAAGTTACTGAGGGGCTGGAGTGGGAAGGGAAAATGTCTAACGGGATAGATAGAGGAATGGAGGAGGTAGGGGCTCGAAGAGAGGAATATCAAGGATTCAAGGGATGCGCCTTTCCTTCAGGTGTAGGCAGGGCACCTCTTACATGAGAGTTTTAAAATCTGCTTCAGAGGAATGACATTAAGTCCTTCTTACACATGTCATTTCTCACATGCCTTCAGCTTAGAATATTCAGTATACCAACCTGCCATACTTTGTGATAGCATGTACTGAACTCTTCATTAGTGAAAAGTTGCTAAAGTTTAAGGAAGAGAGCATTTAATTCTCACCCTACCATATTAAAAATTGTATTTGAATCCCCTGAGTGTAGAGAAAAAGCTGGGCCTAGAACTAAAATAATATCAGGGTACCTGATATTGGTACGTTTAACTGAATTGTGTCTCCTCCAAATTTATATGTTGATGCACTGATTGCCAATGTGACTGTATCTGGTCTTTAGGAGTTAATTAAGGTTACATGAGATCATAAAGGTGTGGCTCTTCTTAGAGGGCCACCGTCTTAATGTAATAGGACTGTGGCCTTTTAACAAGAATACAAACTCACCTCCTTCTCTTCCTCATGACAACACTGCAAGAAGATGGCTGTCTTTGAGCCAGGAAGAAAGCCCTCATCGAAACCTGGCCATGTTGGCACCCTGATATTGGACTATTGTTATTTAATCTACCCAGTGTACGTATTTTATTACAGCAGCTCTACCTGATTAACACATCTGCCAAGCTGAAATTTTGTACACCTGTCAAGTTTAAGGTGTATGTAATTGCTTTCTTCAGTCTTGATTTAAATAAGTCTTTATTTAGTTCTAATCTTTTTTTTCCTTCATATTTGTTAACCTCACTTGAAAACAGTATGCTTTACGTAGCAGTAAGAGCCTTGTAAATAATGTTTTTTAAGTGAGGACAGGACAGATAGTGTTTTTGTTTGTTTGTTTGTTTTTTGACAGTGTCTTGCTCTGTCGCCCAGACTGGAGTGCAGTGGCACGATCTCGGCTCACTGAAACCTCCACCTCCTGGGTTCAAACAATTCTCCTGCCTTAGCCTCCCAAGTAGCTAGGATTACAGGTGCATGCCACAACACCCGACTAATTTTTGTAATTTTTGTAGAGACAGGGTTTCACCATTTTGGCCAAGCTGGGACAGATAGTTTTAGTTGCCCCCTTCCTATGAAAATACGGAATACTGAATCCAGTTTTTATGTATTCAATTAAAACTCCACTAATGCTTCAGCTTTTTAATGAAGAAAATATTTCTATTTTTAATGTTTAACAGAATCACAAGATGGTCATGTATGCATGCCTGGTATTGAAGAAATCAATAAAAAACTGACAACTTACTGACTATCCAAATTGTTACTATACTTTGATGTTTATAATGTGCCATGATGATAAATCTGGTCGTTAGCATAGTAATTGTTATTATCATAATCTTTAAATCAGTTTCCTCTGGGTTCTGAGATCCAAAAAGATGAAACAAAGACTAATTGTGGGCTGAAATAAATATAAGTAACAGCTACTGTTAACACATTTTAAAATTAGAATGCATAAATTAACAAATAGTGCCACAAAGTAAACACTTTTTTGCAAAGCAAATCATATGCCTTATTGACTCCCTTTTAAATTAATAAAAATACACTATTTATAAACATGTACTACCGTACTTTCCTTTTAGCTTTATTTCAGAAAAATGTGGAATAATTTACAATTCCACCTCTCAGGATGCTGTCAGCAGTAGCATAATAGCAAAAGTAGAAGCATTTTGAAATTTAAAAAAGGCAGAACTTAATTAAATTTAAAGCAAATTCAAGTTAAAATATGGTGGCATTATAAAGATGTGTTCTGATAAAAATCTAGTATATTTTACTGCTTTGAGAAGCAAATCAACCCACTTATGAATCCTTTTACTACTTTTCTGTATTTAATTGCATTTGCTAGAGCAGTCTTCTGGGGATGTTATGAGATCCCTTTACTATTACTAGCTAGAAAATGGATAATCAGAGTGCTGATTGATGATATGATGATTTTAGACTATTATTATTTTGCATTTATATAGCATATTGCCTCATATGTGGTCAAATATTTCATAAAAGCATGTATCAGAATAACAGAAAGTCTGTATTTGCTCACAAGTATTACAAACAATTTAAGGATACACATGTTGAGCATCCCTCATCTGAAAATCTGAAATCTGAAATTCTCTAAAATCTGAAATTTTATGAGTGCTGCCATGATGCCACAGGTGAAAAATTCCACACCTGACCTCATGCAGTGGATTGCAGTCAAAACATTACTTCAAGCACAAAATTATTTTAAAATATAGTATAAAAATCATCTTTATGCTATGTATATAAGGTATATGTGAAACATAAATGAATTTTGTGTTTAGACTTGGGTCTTATATGGTTTGGCTGTGTACCCCCTCAAATCTCATCTTGAATTGTAACCCCCACAATTCCCACATGTCATGGGAGGAACCTGGTGAGACATAATTGAATCATGGTGGCTGGTCTTTCCCATGCTGTTCTAGTGATAGTGAATAAGTCTCTAAGTCTCACAAGATCTGATAGTTTTTTAAATGGGAATTTCTCTGCACAAGCTCGCTCTTTGCCTGCTGCTATCTTAGTAAGACGTGACTTGCTCCTCCATGCCTTCCACCATGATTGTGAGACCTCCCCAACCACGTGGAACTCTTAAGTCCATTAAACCTCTTTATTTTGTAAATTGCCCAGTCTCAGGTATGTATCAACAGCATGAAAATGGACTAATGCAGTAAATTGGTACCAGTAGTGTGGGGTGTTGCTGAAAAGATACCCAAAAATGTGGAAGCAACTTTGGAACTGGTTAACAGGCAGAAGTTGGAACAGTTTGGAGGCCTCAGAAGAAGACAGGAAAATGTGGGAGTCTCTAGAGACTTGTTGAGTGGCTTTCACCAAAATGTTGATAATGATATGGAAAATGAAATCCAGACTGAATTGGTCTCAGATGGAGATTAAGTACTTGTTGGGAACTGGAGAAAAGGTGACACTTGTTATGTTTTAGCAGAGAGACTCCTGGCATTTTGCCCCTGCCCTAGAGATTTGTGGAACTTTGAACTTGAGAAAGATGATTTAGGGTATCTGGCAGAAGAGATTTCTAAACAGTAAAGCATTCAAGAGGTGACTTGGGTGCTGTTAAAGGCATTCAGTTTTAAAAGGGAAGCAGAACATACAAGTTTGGAAAATTAGTAGCCTGACAATGTGATAGAAAAGAAAATCCCATTTTCTGAGGAGAAATTAAAACCGGCTGCCGATATTTGCATAAATAACAAGGAGCCAAATGTTAATCCCCAATACAATGGGGAAAATGTCACCAGGGCATGTAGGAGGTCTTCAAGGCAGCCCCTTCCATCACAGACCTGGAGGCACAGGAGGAAAAATGGTTTCATGGGCTGGGCCCATGGTTCCCGTACTGTGTGCAGTCAACGGACTTGGTGCCCTGTGTTCCAACCACTTTAGCCATGGCTAACAGGGGCCAAGGTAAAGCTTGGGCTGTGGCTTCAGAGGGTGCAAGCCCCAAGCCTTGGCAACTTCTACATGATATTGAGCCTGTGAGTGCACACACATCAAGAATTGGGGTTTGGGAACTTGTGCCTAGCTTTCAGAGGATGGATAGAAATGCCTGGATGTCCAGGCAGAAGTTTGCTGCAGTGGTGAGGCTCTCATGCAGAATCTCTGCTAGGGCAGTGCAGAAGGGAAGTAAAGGGTTGGATCCTGCACACAGAGTCCCTACTGGGACATAGCCTAGTGGAGCTGTGAGAAGAGGACCATTGTCCTCCAGACTTCAGAATGGTAGATCCACTGATAGCTTGTACTGTGCACCTGGAGAAGCCGTGCACACTCAAAGCCAGCCCATGACAGCAGCCCGGAGGGAGTCTGTACCCTGCAGAGCCACAGGGTTGGAGGTGCCTGAGACCATAGGAACCCACCCTTTGCATCAGCATTACCTGAATGTGAGACCTGGAGTCAAAGGAGATCATTTGGGAGCTTTAAGATTTGACTGCCCTGCTGACTTTCAGACTTGCATGGGGGCTTTAGCCCCTTTGTTTTGGCCAATTTCTCCCATTTGGAATGGCTGTATTTACCCAATGCCTGTGCCCTCATTGTATCTAGGAAGTAACTAAATTGCTTTTGATTTTACTGGCTCATAGGTGACAGGGACTTGCCTTATCTCAGAGGAGACTTTGGGCTGTGAACTTTTGAGTTAATGCTGAAGTGAGTTAAGACTTTGGGGGACTTTTGGGAAGGAATGATTGGTTTTGAAATGTGAGGACATGAGATTTAGGAGGGGCCAGGGGTGGAATGATATGGTTTGGCTGTGTGCCCACCCAAATCTCATCTTGAATTTTAACTCCCTCAATTCCCACATATTGTGGGAGGAACCTGGTGGGAGGTAATGGAATAATGGCGGCAAGTCTTTCCAATGCTGTTCTCATGATAGTGAATAAGTCTTAGCTGATCTGATGGTTTTAAAAACAGGAGTTTCCCTGCACAGGCTCTCTCTTGGCCTGCTCCCATCCATATACAAGACATGGCTTGCTCCTCCTTGCCTTCCACCATGATTGTGAGGCCTCCCCAGCCACATCAAACTGTAAGTCCATTAAACCTCTTTATTTTGTAAATTTCCCTGTCTCTGGTATGTCTTTATCAGCAGCGTAAAAATGGACCAATACATATTCCCAAGATATCTCATTATATGTGTATGCATATATTCCAGAATCCAAAAAAAGTTGGAATTTGGAAACACTTCTAGTCCAAAGTATTTCAGATAAGGGATGCTCACCCTCTGTCTGTCCAAAAATCAGGAACGAAAATCTAGTTTGTGTGTAGAAAGTTGCAGTTTCACCCTAAAAAGCAAAACAAGCTGGATAAGTCATATAATTCAAAGATTATATAATCAAAATTTGGTTATAGCAATCTACAAGTAGTTGCCTGTGGTAGAGGGAATTTACTAGAAAGGGGAATGTGAGATCTTTCTGGGATAATGGAAATAGTCTGTATATTGCTTGGGTGGCAATTTCAAAATTATATAAATTGTCCAAATCCATCAAACATAACATCAGAGATCATTATTTTTTGTATATATATTAACTTCATATGAAAATTTGAATGTGATTTAATATGATTCAATTTGCATTTAATTTAAAATAGATTAATTTAGCAACAGTAGCAACAGTGAAGGTGGAATACTTTGAAAATAAAGGTTATGACTTTTGTGGGCACTGATAGTCAATGGGTTGTCAGAAAGAAGAGTAGTAATTCCCATTTTTTGTGTGGAACCATGGATCCTGGTAGAAAATTTTTTCAAATTTTTTTGAAATTTTTTGAAATTTCAAAATATTTTTCAAATATACTAGTTCTGATCTGAAATCCCACCAAGATTGTATAAAGCAGTAAAAACTCATTTAATATTCTTCCAGGACTTTCATTATCAAGGCAGTGATAATCAAGATAGCCATATGCTTTCTTTACTCTTGATTAAATTAATAGAAACAACAACAAACAACTTTATATAATATGGTGACAATATACTGTATTGTGGTTGTCAAAGTTAGATTCATTTACCTTGCTGCAATGCATAGGGAGGCTGTGCAAGGAGCTAAGATGTTTTGGTACAAGAAGTTACTAGGAATTTATCATAGGATTCAGGGTTGTGCTTAAATGTGGTTTCCGTGGACTCAGTGTCCTTAGAGTCTGCTAGGTTCCATGTGGGTTCTTCCTTTTGTGTCAGCCTCCAGGAAACTCACTCAAGCCTTTGAAAATCAGGCTCACCTATTTGTTTTCTGTCTCTCTGGAATCACTATCTTTCCTCTTGAGTTTAATCATTTGAATTCCAAACTGTTGATGTATATATCTCCTGACTTTTTTAGGTGTTTTAGAAAATAAGGAAAATCCAGTATCTTTATTTCATCTTGGTCAGAAATAAAAGTTCTGGTATTGTTTTTTAAATAAAATGTTGGGGTAGGGTGATATGTGGATAGACAAAAAAGTTAATATGCCAGTGCTTATTTGTAAAACATGAAAGGCCACAAAGTTTAAATGAAGAAAAGTAATATTAAAATAGTTATAAATAGTTTTTAAAAAACTATTTTTAAGGCATCTTGATCTGTGGAATGATATATTTTAGCTATGTTGTACTAAATAGTACTGATTCAAATATACAAATCATGATACCTATCAGCTAATTGAAAGCTCCTTGAGAGGAATATCTAATGGTTTAATTTTGAACACACTACATATTTTCTTTTAAGTATCAAATGTTCAGTAAATATATGTGGAATGCATGTTTTCTGGATCAGACACTGATATGGTTTGGCTCTGTGCCCCTACCTAAATCTTACCTCAAATTGTAATCCCCATGTGTCAAGGGAGGGACCTGTAATCTTCATGTGTCAAGGGATGGAGGTGATTGGATAATGGGGGTGGTTTCCCCATGCTGTTCTCATGATAGTGAGTGAGTTCTCACAAGATCTGATGGTTTGATAAGGCAGTTTTCCCTGCTGTTGCTGGCTCTCTCTTGCCTGCTGCCATGTAAGACATACCTGCTTCCCCTTCTGCCATGATTTTAATTTTCTTGAGGCCTCCCCAGCCACATGGACATGTGAGTCAATTAAACCTCTTTTCTTTATAAATTACCCAGTCTCCGGTAGTTCTTTATAGCAGTGTGAGAATGGACTAATACAGTAAACTGGTAAAGTTGAGAGTGAAGTACTACTATAAAGATACCCAAAAAGGTGGTTGTGACTTTGAAACTGGGCAACAGACAGGGATTGGAATATTTGTAGGCCTCAAAAGAAGACAGCAAAATGTGGGAAAGTTTGGAACTTCTTGGAGATTTGTTTAATGGTTTTTACTAAAATGCTGACAATGACATGGACAGTGAAGTCCAGGCTGAGGTAATCTCAGATAGAGATGAGGAACTTCTTGATAACCGGAGCAAAGGTCACTCTTGCCTTGCTTTAGCAAAGAGACTAGTGGCATTTTGCCTCTGCCCTAGAAATCTGTGGAACTTTGAACTTGAGAGAGATGATCTGAAATTGGAACTTATGTTTAAAAGGGAAGCAGAGCATAAAAGTTTGGAAGATTTGCAGCCTGACAATGTGATAGAAAAGAAAAACCAATTTTATGGGGAGAAATTGAAGCCTATTGCAGAAATTTTCAAAAGTAATGGGTAGCTGAATGTGAACAGCCAAGACAATGGGGAAAATGTCACCAGGGAATGTCAGAGATCTTGGTGGCCACACCTTCCATCACAGGCCCAGTGGCCTAGGAAACAAAAATGTTTTTGTGGGCTGGGCCCTGAGCCCCTCTGCTCTGTGCAGCCTTGGGACATGGTGCCCTGTGTTCTAGCTGCTTTAGCTCCAGCCATGGCTAAAAGGGGCCACAGTACAGTTTGGTCCATTGCTTCAGAGGGTGCAAGCCCCAGCCCTCAGTGGCTTCCATGTAGTGTTGGGCCTGTGGGTGCACAGAAGTCAAGAATTAGATGCAGAAAAGGCTTTTAACAAAATTCAACAGCCCTTCATGCTAAAAACACTCAATAAATTCGGTATTGATGGAACGTACCTCAAAATAATAAGAGCTATTTATGACAAACCCACAGCCAATATCATACTGAATGGGCAAAAACTGGAAGCATTCCCTTTGAAAACTGGCACAAAACAGGGATGCCCTCTCTCATCACTCCTGTTCAACATAGGGCAATTGCTAGGGCAATCAGGCAAGAGAAAGAAATAAAGGGTATTCAGTTAGGAAAAGAAGAAGTCAAATTGTCCCTGTTTGCAGATGACATGATTGTATATTTAGAAAACCCCATCGTCTCAGCCCAAAATCTCCTTAAGCTGATGAGCAACTTCAGCAAAGTCTCAGGATACAAAATCAATGTGCAAAAATCACAAGCATTCTTATATACCAATAACAGACAAACAAAGAGCCAAATCATGAATGAACTCCCATTCACAATTGCTTCAAAGAGAATAAAATACCTAGGAATCCAACTTACCAGGGATGTGAAGGACCTCTTCAAGGAGAACTACAAACCACTGCTCAGTGAAATAAAAGAGGACACAAACAAATAGAAGAACATACCATGCTCATGGATAGGAAGAATCAATATCGTGAAAATGGCCATACTGCCCAAGGTTATTTATAGATTCAATGCCATCCCCATCAAGCTACCAATGAGTTTCTTCACAGAATTGGAAAAAATTGCTTTAAAGTTCACATGGAACCCAAAAAGAGCCCACATTGCCAAGACAATCCTAAGTCAAAAGGACAAAGCTGGAGGCATCACGCTACCTGACTTCAAACTAGACTACCAGGCTACAGTAACCAAAACCGCATGGTACTGGTACCAAAACAGAGATATAGACCAATGGAACAGAACAGAGTCCTCAGAAATAATACCACACATCTACAGCCATCTGATCTTTGACAAACCTGAGAGAAACAAGAAATGGGGAAAGGATTCCCTATTTAATAAATGGTGCTGGAAAATTGGCTAGCCATAAGTAGAAAGCTGAAACTGGATCCTTTCCTTACTCCTTATACGAAAATTAATTCAAGATGAATTAGAGACTTAAATGTTAAACCTAATACCATAAAAACCCTAGAAGAAAACCTAGGTAGTACCATTCAGGACATAGGCATGGGCAAGGACTTCATGTCTAAAACACCAAACGCAATGGCAACAAAAGCCAAAATTGACAAATGGGATCTAATTAAACTAAAGAACTTCTGCACAGCAAAAGAAACTACCATCAGAGTGAACAGGCAACCTACAGAATGGGAGAAAATTTTTGCAATCTACTCATCTGACAAAGGGCTGATATCCAGAACCTACAAAGAACTCAAACAAATTTATAAGAAAAAACCAACAACCCCATGAAAAAGTGAGCAAAGGATATGAACAGACATTTCTCAAAAGAAGATATTCATACAGCCAACAGACACATGAATAAATGCTCATCATCACTGGCCATCAGAGAAATGCAAATCAAAACCACAATGAGATACCATCTCACACCAGTTAGAATGGCAATCATTAAAAAGTCAGGAAACAACAGGTGCTGGAGAGGAACCTATTTCTGTGGAGAAATAGGAACATTTTTACACTGTTGGTGGGATTGTAAACTAGTTCAACCGTTATGGAAAACAGTATGGCAATTCCTCAAGGATCTAGAACTAGATGTACCATATGACCCAGCCATCCCACTACTGGGTATATACCCAAAGGATTATAAATCATGCTGGTATAAAGACACATGCACACGTATGTTTATTGCGGCACTATTCACAATAGCAAAGACTTGGAATCAACCCAAATGTCCATCTGTGACAGACTGGATTAAGAAAATGTGGCACATATACACCATGGAATACTATGCAGCCATAAAAAAGGATGAGTTTGCATCCTTTGTAGGGACATGGATGCAGCTGGAAACCATCATTCTGAGCAAACTATCACAAGAACAGAAAACCAAACACTGCATGTTCTCACTTCTAGGTGGGAACTGAACAATGAGATCACTTGGACTCGGGAAGGGGAACATCACAAACCGGGGCCTATCACGGGGAAGGGGGAGGGGGGAGGGATTGCATTGGGAGTTATACCTGATATAAATGACAAATTGTTGGGTGCTGACGAGTTGATGGGTGCAGCACACCAACATGGCACAAGTATACATATGTAACAAACCTGCACATTATGCACATGTACCCTAGAACTTTTCAGAGGATGTATGGAAACACCTGGATGTCCAGGCAGAAGTCTGCTTTAAGGGCAGAGCCCTCACAGAGAACTTCTACAAGGGCAGTGCAGAGGGAAATGTAGCTTTGGAGCCCCCACACAGAGTCCCCACTGAGGCACTGCCTAGTGGAGCTATGTGAGAAGAGGGCCACCATCCTCCAGACCCCAGAATGGTAGAACACTGACAACTAGCACCATAGCCTAGAAAAGCCACGAGTACTCAATGCCAGCCCATTTACCGAAGCTGTCCAAAGCTGTGGGAGCCCACCCCTTGCGTCAGTGTGCCCTGGATGTGAGACTTGGAGTCCAAGGAGATCATTTTGGAGCTTTCAAATTGAATGAATGCCCCAATGGATTTAGAACTTGCATGGGGCCTGTAGCCCCTTTGTTTTGGCCACTTTCTCCCATTTAGAATTGGTGTAGTTACCCAACGCCTCTACCCCTATTGTAGCTTAAAAGCAACTAACTTGGGTCCTTTTTGAGATGGAGTGTTGCACTTTCACCCAGGCTGGAGTACAATGGCACGATCTCGGCTCACTGCAACCTCCGCCTCCCAAGTGATTCTTCTGCCTCAGCCTCCCAAGTAACTGGGACTACAGGCGCGCACCACCACACCTGGCTAATTTTGTATTTTTAGTAGAGATGGTGATTCACCATATTGGCCAGGCTGCTCTTGAACTCCTGACCTTGTGATCCACCCCCCTCGGCCTCCCAAAGTGCTGGGATTACAGGCAGGAGCCACCGCATTTGGCCTTGTGTTTTATTTTACCTGCTTATAGGCAGAAGGGACTTGCCTGTCTCAGATGACACTTTAGACTATATACTTTTGAATTAATGCTGAAATGAGTTAAGACTTTGGGGGACTGTTGGGAAGGTATGATTGGTTTTGAAATGTGAAAAGAGATGAGATTTGGGTGAGGCCAGGGTCAGAATGATATGGTTTGGCTCTGTGTCCCCACCCAAATCACATCTTGAATTGTGATCCCCATGAATCAAGGGAGAGAGCTGTAATCTCCACATGTCCAGGGAGGGAGATGATTGGATCATGGGGGCAGTTTCTCTTATGCTATTCTGTGATAATCAGTGAGTTCTCATTAGATAGGATGGTTTAAGGCAGCTTTCTGTGCTTGTGCTAGGTCTCTCTTGCTTGTCGCCACATAAGACATGCCTGCCTCCCCCTCCACCATGGTTGTAAGTTTCCAGAGGCTTCCCCAGCCATGCAGAAATGTGAGTTAATTGAACATTTTTTTTTTTTTTTATAAATTGCCCTGTCTCGAGTATATCCTTATAGCACTGTGAAAATGGACTAATACAGACACCTGGCATTTCTTATTAGAATTCATAATATTTATTCCTTCCCTGAGCATAAGAGCCATTTTCAGGTAAGATGAGAACTAATGTCTATTTATACAAATCCAATAAAATATGTGAATTTTGATTACAAATGCTAATTTTCACTCAGTTTTAAGTTTCTATTTCTTATGCTAGTTTCTCTTCATTATGTTGCTATAGATGTACTGATTATCCACTTTATGTCTTTCTAAATATTCCTTTATTTACTGATATATTAAAATTTTTGAGCAATTACTTTACTTATCAAAGACTAACATAATTCCTGATCTCTTGGGGCTTATAGTTAAGTGGGGAAGGCACATATCTATCAAATAAGCACTCTAATTTGTATATAATTAAAGCTGAGGTAACTATACCAGAATTAAGGGTAAAGTTTTGTAAAGATTGAAATAATCTATTAAGTCTCATGCACAGAAGAGACATAGTTTAGGAGCTATTTTGGATGAAAATTACCAAAGATAGAGTAGCTGAATTCCAAACCTGGGAAATATTCTTGGTTTTTTAGTCTTTTTCCTTCACCACCACCACCATTGCCACCATCCCTCTTCAGTCTAGTCCATTACCAAATCCCATTAGCTCCTCCTCCAAAATAACATCAAATTCAACTATATTATCTATTGTACCATCACCCTGGTTTAAACCAACATAATCTCTAACTTGAACTTGCAGTATTTCTAAATATCTGTTTCCATTCCTGTCATCCTTTAATCCATTCTCTATATAGAGGCCAGAGAAACCTTTTATTAACCGTAAATCAGACCATGACATTTTTCTTAAAACCTTAGTGGCTCTGTATAACATTCAGAATGAAATCCAGTTTATTCAGGATGGACTACTAGACCCTGGTTCCTGGCCTTCTCTCCAGTCTCATCTCATCACCATTTTATTTTTTATTTATGTATTTATTTTTCTTCTCACTCTCTTCCTACAAGCTATGCTGGCTGCCTTTTCATTGCAAGAATAATCCAAGTTCCATACTATTTAGGTGCCTTTCAGTTATTGCTGTCCTGTACCTAGAATGTTTTTCTCTATCGATGTTAAGATCCCATCACCTCCTCAGATAGGCCTTCTCCAATAAACTTGTCTAAAGTGGCCTCTATCACTACCTTGTTGACCTCAAGTCATTGTATTAACTTATTTTCTCCCTTATTTAACTTTATCTCCCTAAGTTCTATGAAAGCTATGAATTCATTCCATTTATCTTTGTTGTAGCTATCTTTGTTGGCACTTAGGTGCTCAGTAAAAATATTTTTTATGTAAATATTTCCCCAGTCTTCTGAGTAAAGTGTGAACTATAATGAAGGATCATAATCATAGCAAACATTTACATAGCCTCCATATAAATTAATAATTGACAATTGATGATTTCTGAAAAACCATAATCCATATTGACTCAGTAAGTGAATATTTTATATTATACCTGAAAATAGCTTACTTTTAAAGGTATAAAAGATAAAGACTCATATACACTTATAAAGTCTAAAGTGGTTAATTCAGTTCAACAGATAATTTATATTTAATATTGAAATTCACTATTATGTTCAGTATTGTGTTAGGCAAGCTGTCTAGCTTAAAGGACACTAATGTTCAACATAAATTCTAAATGTGGCAAGTAATTGGAGATCTGGTATAGAAAGAGTAAAATGCATTATTAAAATCCATGAAAACCAACAAGTCTTAGTAGTTATTCTCTACAAAAGCCATAATTAAGACCCATACTTTCCAAACTGTGCACCAGGGTGCCCCAGACTGTCGTAGAAAACTCTTAGGGATACCATAGGTTTTTTAAAAATTTTGAGGGAAACCAGCAACATCTGTCAGATACTATATGAAGTACTATCTCAAGGTAGTTCACAGTTTCAATGTTAGATTATACCTTTGATGATGTCACATCTTTATGAAGCTGGGTTTTGTGCAGTTAACTGTGAGAAAAAGTAAGTACTACAGGAAAATTGCTGTGGAAGAGGAAAGGAGGGCAACAGTATCCAATATGATTCAAAGGTTTAGGATATGTTCAGGGCCCAATAGTTGTACCCATCCCATTAGTAAGTAATTGTAGTTACTATTAACAGTTATTTAAAATTAAAACATTTATACTTTCAATTTGTATCTATTATTTAACAGCTACTAATTTGTTAGGATATAAAACTTAAGTTGTTTGGCCCTTAGTTCTACTTAATAAACAGAACTATTAGATACTTCTTTTACTGGGTGCCATGAAAAAATTATTCAGACACTCAGAGCACCTTGAACTGAGAAAGTTTGAGAACCTCTGATATAGCCAAATTTTATTTTATTTTATTTTATTTTTATGATTCAAATATGATTTTATTGTTATAGCATTTTTCTGGAGATCTGGTCTTCAACAAACTCTCTAGAAGAAATTTATGTTTATGATAAGTGGGAGAGAGTGTACTATAGAAGCACAGAGAAAAAGATGTAATATTTACTGGGTACCAACTATGTTATAGACATTATTTTTATGTATTGTTTAATACTAATAGCAATCTTAAGATATATGATGATGATCTTCCCATTTTATAGACAAGGAATCAAAGGTCAAAAAAATTAGATATTTTGCTAGGTTACACAGCTAACTGGATGGTGCCTGAAGTAGCTAAAGGCTTTTTATGGCAACGTTTAATGTATCATTTTCAACTTAAGAAAGTTAGTTGGATGGGGTATCAAAGGAACAAAGATCTACTATATTGTGAATTTTATTACTGTAAATAAACACTGAAGATACATTTTTTTTTGTTTTTTAATTCTTAGTCCCTGTTGTTCATGCAAGTTTTTCATGTCATTTGCTGGATCATTAAATTTGAGTATATTTGGTAGCCTTATTTCCATAATAGAGAATCAGTGAAGATTGTTTTAGTGTTTCACATAGTTAAAATTGTATTTTGGTCACCTACAACTTGATAATCTATAGAAGTTAAGTACTACCGAGTTAGATTTTCATTTTGAATTTTTTATTTTCTTTCTTTTCTTTTCTTTTCTTTTTTTTTTTTTTCTTTTGAGAAAGAGTTTTACTGTTGTTGCCTGGGCTGGAGTGCAGTGGTGCAATCTCAGCTCACTGCAGCTTCCGCCTTCTAGGTTCAGGTGATTCTCCTGCCTCAGCCTCCTGAGTAGCTGGGATTATAGGTGCGTGCCACCACACCCAGCTAATTTTTTGTATTTGTAGTAGAGACAGTTTCATCATGTTGTCCAGGCTGGTCTTGAACTCCTGACCTCAGGTTATCCACCCACCTCGGCCTCCTAAAGTGCAGAGATTACATACGTGAGCCACTGCGTCTGACCTATTTTGACTGTTTTCTTGCCTGTGTACTTTCTAATTATACAGAAATTTCTGGAACCCATACAAAGGTATTTTCTATTTGCACTTCATTTTCTGTGTTAGCCTCTTCTGAAACTTCTACCGTGTTCAGAATTATCTCAACCATTCTCCACATCTCTTAACCTCTATTTCTTATTTTCTTTCTTTTTATCTCTCTTTGCTGAATTCTGTATCACTTCTTGAGACCTGTCTTCCAGTTTATGAATTTTCCTTTCATCTGTATCTGATCTCCTACAGTCTTCGGTGTTTGTTTCCCCAGTCCTAATATTATTATATGTTTCATTCTTGGGAACCCTGGTTGGTTATTTTCAAATCTGCCTAGAAAGTTTTCTTATATTTTGTACTTTTCTAGGCATATTAAACATATTAATGTTTTCTAATAATTCTAATACAGGATTTTTGGGTTTGGTTCTGTAGTTCATCGTTTCTATGTCTACTTTTTGTGGTAGTATCCCCTTTCCCTTCCCCTTGCTTTTCCCTTTCTCCCTTCCTCTTTTTCCCCTTCCCCTTCCCCTCTTCCGAGCTTTTGAATGAATGGAGTTCATTCCTTCACGGAGAAATTTGATTCTCCCATGCACATGGGATACTGTCAGTGTGAAACCACTTTCAATTTTGGGGTGGTATGGATTCAGGCCATAACCCTGCACAAGTGTGGGTTTGTGGTTATTAATTCTCAGGGAAGCCCCTTTTTCTTTCTTTCTTTTTTTTTTTTTTTTCTTTTCATATTCTACCCAATCCAAGATAGACAGGCATGTATCTCTTTCAACTCCCTTTTTGGAGTTTTGATTGTTTTTCTTAGTTTATCCTTTTCATTGTTATTGACTGTATCTGAATTTTATGTGATATGACTTCACATCCAGATTGAACTCTGAATTCCTGGCTTTTAAGCACTGAGCTCTTTAATACCAAGGCTGTAGGCCACACATCAGCAGATACCACCAGAGTCCAGCAAATACTGGCCCCATAACTTTCCTTTTCTGGATTTATGATTCTTTTTTTGCTTACAGCCTTTATAAATTCTTTTAGTTTCCAACCAGCCAACCCTGTGCTTAAATGTCTTTAAAAATGTATATTATATTCAGACTTTTTAGATGTGGTATGCTAGAAGTGACCTTAACTGAATATGTTGGTCTGCTATAGTACAAAAAAAGCAAATCATTAAATATTTTGAATGACAGCCCAGGATTCTGTGCTGACTCAAGTTAGAGCAATTTACACACTTTAGAACTCTCCTCTGAATTTGCTGTCACTTTACCCAAAAGTAGAATTAGAACTCTTTGACTGCCCTCACCATAGCCAAGTGACTCTTAATCCTCCAGGGAACATGGGAACATGTAAAATGATAAAATTTGCCTAAAAAATAGAGTTGACTCTCATAAGACTACAGCAACTTTTGAAAGGTACATTGGAGCAGTAGTGGTGATAGGAAACCAATTGTTAGGTTTTCTATATTCATTCTTGAACGTTACCCCAAAAGAGTATCCTAAAATTCAAGTTAGAAATTAAAACACTGTTAATTTAAAACTGTCTTTTCTGTTTTAGTTTAAAATGTTAAACCAAAACAGACTTTCTTCCTACCCCAAAATAGTTACATAAGAACAGTCTGTTGTCACAGAATTCATTCTATTATAAAGTTACTTTATTATAAAGGGTATAGTCTCTTATTTAAAATGTTAAGCTACAAATATTTATCCTTTTGAGCCATCTGTACTGTTAAATACTCCTAAGTATTTTAGACTAAGATCTGAAAAATGGAAATAAATACTTTAAAACGTTTGCATTGTTGATTCTTGATTTTTTTTATAGCATGTGTCTTGCTTTGAGCAGAAATAGATTGATGCAGAAAGCTTACTTGTAAAACATTATGTTACTGTCATTTAAAAAAATAGTTTTAAACCGTCTGATGGAAAGGGGCATATTTAGATGAAGTAATTTCATTAAAATATCCAATTTAGAATCTAAGTAAATAAACATATAAAAATTATTTACTCAATATATTTATTCCCGTAATAAATATGTTAATTTCATAAATTTACAGTTCTACTAGGTGAATTTACTTTATTATTGTAAATCATTACCTTAGTTAACCAAGAAAGTTTCTGCTGAGAATGTTTGCTGCCCACTTTCTCCTCGTGAAATCATTTTAATACTGTCTTTATAATACCAGGAAATTGATTAATGTCATTAATCAACTGTTATTATAAGTATATATTTTATTGAATGCTTATTTCAAATTTCCTTTTTGGGTGGAATTCTATTGAAACATGTGAGAAAATATTAGTAACTTGTCTACTCCGCTTACCCCTATCTCCATAGAAACCCCTATTTCCAGAGGACTGGAAACTGGAAAGAATACTTCAGGGCTGAACATGACAGGGGCTTAAGAAAAGTACCTGAGAAATTGTAACCAAAAACTGAGCCTATAATGAATTTGCAATTCAAAATCACATAGTCAAAAAATTTACATTTTTCCATACTTTTTTTTTTTTTTTCTTTGAGATGAGTCTTGCTCTGTCGCCCAGGCTGGAGTGCACTGGCACAATCTCTGCTTACTGCAAGCTCTGCCTTCTGGGTTCACGCCATTCTCCTGCCTCAGCCTCCCGAGTAGCTGGGACTACAGGCGCCCGCCACCACGCCCGGCTAATTTTTTGTATTTTTAGTATAGATGGGGTTTCACCGTGTTAGCCAGGATGGTCTTGATCTCCTGACCTTGTGATCCGCCCGTCTCGGCCTCCCAAAGTGCTGGGATTACAGGCGTGAGCCACCGCTCCCGGCCACTGCTTTTTTTTTTTTTTTTTTTTTTAAACAAAATCATCAATGGAAGGAAAAACACTTTAAGTGTATGAATTTAGTTTAAAGTAGTCTATGATGGATAGTGCATTTGGACAACTGACTAAAACAATTGCAAATTCTCTGGTGAATTCACTTTGTCCTAAAATTCAAAGAAATACCATACATTATTTACCATTGAACATGAAAAGCTACAAGGAAATGAGGTACTAATATGATAGAATCATCAGAAACACTAGACAGCAGAATCAACCCTACACAGACATTAAATATTGGAATGACTGGATATAGAGTAAAAAACAACTATGCTTACTTAATATGTTAAACAAAATAAAACTAAAAAGCAAAAGCCTGAAAAACATCAGTAGGGAACAGCAAACTATAAAAATGTCCTAGCAGATTTGCAGAATAACCAATTAGAAATTCTAGAATTGAAAACAAATAATATAAATTTAAAATCGCATGGAGTATAACAGCAGAACAGATACAATTGAAGAAAGAAATAGCAAAGTGAATAATAGGCTAAAATAAATTATTGAGAATTTATCACAAAGAGAAAAAATTCAAAAAAAGACAGAGGTTGAGAAACTACACTGTTTTATGCACACTGGTGTATTTACGATATATCTCACAAAAAATGTCTAAAATATAATCAAATATATGGTCAAATATGCTCATTCTTCTTTAGAGCTTTCTATAAGAAAAAAACAAAGGGAAAAACATTATGTCCAACAGTAGGAGCAGGATCAGAGAGTTAATAGTTCATCCTTTACAAATTATGTTACTATAAATACTTAACGTCATGAGAGAAATATTTACCTTGAGTATTACATTTATATATTGATCTCAAAATCAAAGAATAGTAAAATTTTTTTTTATTTAATGATATATATAAAAAGAAAGAGAATATCTTATTTAATAGTAGAGCTTACTTCTGAATACTAGGGATACAGGTACTTTAAATTTTTCTTGGTAAGCTCTTTGTATTTCCCAGTTGTTTAAAACTGAACATTTCGTGCTTTTAAAAAAATAAATAATAAAGCCAGAAAGCTGCTAATAAGTATTAAAAAGTGGTACATTGTGATATATTCTAGAACTTTTCTGTGCTATATCTGTGCTTTTCCTATGGTAGGTGCTTATCATACTTTTTAAATGACTGATATTTGGCTCTTATACATTCTTAATGTGTATTTAAATGAAGTGGATGAATAATAAAAGTGGAAAATTTATAAAGAGTAAGGCCCTGAATATTTGCAACACACTGAACTCTTGATTACTGGGGTATTTAAGCTGAGAGTCTTCATTTAGGTGCAATTTAGTAAGTGTCTTAGTTCCTTTTGTGCTGCTATAACAGAATAGCAGAGATTAGGTAATTTACAAAGAAAAAATTTATTTCTTACAGTTCTGGAAAGCCGGGAAGTTCAGTATCAAGGTGCCAGCATCTGGTGAGGGCCTTCTTGTGGCATCTCATGGCAGAAGGAAGAAGGGCAAGAGAGCATGTGTGTGAGAGAAGAAATTAAACCTGCAGCTTCAAGCCCTTTTATAATTGACATTAATCCATTCATGAGGGTGGGGTCCTCATGTCCTAAACACATCCCACCAGGTCCCAGCTCCCAACATTAGGGATTCAGTTTCCAACACATGCTTTTTGGGGAGCACATTCAAACTATAGCAGTAAGCAACTTTGAAGACATTCTTTATCTGCTTACTCAATATGTGTAAGATCTAGCAATATTTATGAGACAAATATATGCAAATAATTTTGTTTTAATTTATTGATATGATAAATATTTATTGAATATCTTTTGTGTGCTACACATTGCACTAGATTTTGGAGATGACTTGTGAAACCATATACAGTATTGATTGTGTTCTAGTCTCTGTCTACAAACTTAAAGAAAAGTAATTACTTTTCAAGGTAACATATTCAATTTTATTTTCTGCTTTTCTTAGATCACTCCAGTATATCCAGCAAACTCTCTTAAACTGAGCCCAAACTGGTTTTGTTGCCTGTTCTAATTTTCTTCACTAGAACATCCAGAAAAGCTTATTTGCCTTTCCATATAAAACCTCTTACTTTGGGAGGCCGAGGCGGGTGGATCACGAGGTAAGGAAATCGAGATCATCCTGGCTAACACAGCGAAACCCCGTCTCTACTAAAAAAATGCAAAAAAAAAAAAAAATTAGCCGGGCGTGGTGGCTTGCGCCTGCAGTCCCAGCTACTTTGGAGGCTGAAGCAGGAGAATGGCGTGAACCTGGGAGGCGGCGCTTGCAGTGAGCCGAGATCGCACCACTGCACTCCAGCCTGGGTGACAGAGCAAGACTGTGTCTCAAAAAATAAAAATAATAATAATAAAAGGCTCTTTAATTACTTTAAAACAGCTAACAAGGACTTAACTCCTTTATCTTCTTGTATTTTTCTTATATTATCTTGGCAAAATGAAAAATTTGGTTATTTAATGTTTGCCAAGTCACCATGTGGATAAACCACCACTAGTGAAGAATAAACTATATCCATATTATGTTACTTTAAATGAAACGACTACATTTCAACATTACCCTCAGAATTAAACGTGTTATTTACAGTACTACTACTCATCCTTTCTTCTAATAGGCTCCCAGCTCTCTCCTTTTTCATCTTTCATATATCTCAATAAAAACATAACTTCCAGTTTTAATTAGAATAGCTATATATAATAGGTAGACCAACTGTGTATGTTCTGTAGCCTTCTGCCTATAACCTAATTATAAAATTGCTTTAACTAAAGTAAGTTACTGTCTATTCTGAGTTACTCTATTACACAAAATTTAATTTTATTACTCTAGTTTCTTTTCCATATTATTTTCTTCCTATCCTCTTCTAATTCATTGCCTCCTTGATCTCCCTTATTAAACCTTCTCTCGGGGAAAGAATATCTGATCAGCCAGTTCACTCCAAGTTTTAAGTGACTAGTGGTTGGAAATATGTTCCTCTTCAGTATTACATGTAATTTAAACAAGGAATTAAGTTGTGTTGGCTTTGCTGAGGCACAATGTGTGTTTGTATATGAGAATGAGTTCTTTATAGCACCCATTCAGTCACACAAGACTACCTACTTGTAAGTCTAATGTTTAGAATAAACAATGCATTATCAAACACATTTTGCATTTCTTACACCTTGAAACAATGTTCATAAATTTCCTTATATGAGAAACCTGGTCTGATGTTAGACAAATAGTGAATACTCAGCTTTATTGATTAATTGACTACATTTTCAGAATACTAAAAGATTAGGAATGTGGTTAACTGAACATTTTGTTAAGATGTTATTACAGACAAATACAAAAAAATTCTGGCTGTCTGGATTGGACTCTGTGTTAGATTGATTCCATCTATAAAAGGTGCCTCATCTTTGACAGCAGATATTTTAGTCACTAACTTGTTAGAGATTCAATATTGCAATGAAATTTTTTTAAATTTACTTATAAGGATTTATGATACCAAGTTGCATTTGACATTTGGATTAAATCCTGAGGGGTAAGGAAGATTCATCCCTGTGGTAGAAGTTTATAAAGCCTTAAGTCAAATGAATTCTACTTACACTTTAGTTAGAAGGCCAATTAAGGCAAAGGTGCCTTAAAAGATCAAGTTTTTCAGTGTAAAAATTCTACATCTCAATATAGGTTATGAATAGTACATTAAGTTCATTTGGTTATGAATTCATTATTTTCACCTTTTGCTGCTGCTGTTGCTATACTTCAACTCTTTTATTTTTACAACTTTTTATTTTGAAAACTTTCAAACCTGAAAAAAATGTTAGGAGAACAGTATAATGAACAGCTGCACTCTGCACACCTAGATTCTTATGATTGAGAATACATGCTATATCTATTCATATCTCTGGCTTGCCTTCTCCCTCTCTTTTTCTATATAACTTAAAAACAGTTAAAGACATAATGACACTTTACTCCTGAATACTTCAGCATGTTTCCCTAAAAATAAGGACCTTGTTATACTCTTATCATATACTGGAAATGTAACATTGAGACAATAATATCATGAAATATAACACATAAATCTATTTTTAGCTTTCTCCAATTATCTCAAAATATTATTTATAGATTTTTTGATTCAGTATTCTGTGAGGGATTATAAATGGTAATTTGATAGTGATATGTCTTCACCATTTTGCTATATATTGTCAGAAATTTGATGTAGAATAATTCCATATATTAGCAACTGTGGAAAGTGTTGCCAATTATGAAAAAAATGTAAATTTAGATAATTCAGAAATAGTCCACTAAGACTTTTATTACATAGTTGATTTTATTAAAGTAACTTGAATTCCTTGACAGCTTACTTATGTATAATGAGTGTTTATGATGCCCTAATTGAATTTTTCTTTTTAAAATTTAATTTTTAAAAATAATAATACAGTAAAAAAATGCCCTTTGTGATCTTTCTTGATAGTCACATCCTCCCATCATCATTCTACCCTGCCTATCACAGATCTGTTTTCCATCACTATAGTTTGTGTTTTTAAGAATGTCAAATAAATAGAATCAGAAAGTATGACCAGCTTCTCTCAGAGTAGAGTCTCTGAGATATATCCAAGTTGTGTATGTCAATAATTTGTTCATTTTTACTGGTAAATAGTAGTCCATTGTACATATATATCATTGTTTGTTTATCTACTAACCCATTGAAAGACATTTGGGTTGCTTCCAGCTTTTGGCTGTCACAAATAAATCTACTGTTAAATATTTGTATACAAGTTTTGGTATGAACATAAGTTTTCATTTCTCTATGAATACCCATATGTACAGTTGCTAGCTCATATGATAAATGTATATTTAACATTATAAAAACCCGCCAAACTGTTTTCCAACATTTGCATCATTTCAATATTAGGCTCAGTCAATTGTCTTATCTCGTGTGAATTTGTATCCTGTATTACTTTATAAGACTCTGAGTCTTATTTAGAGCCTGTGGAAAAGATTGATATTTTTGTTTTGGCCTTCTGTGGATTGTGTGGTTCTAACCTTAGCTCTGTTTTACAAGACTTGGGTGTGCTATTTGGATCTGTCTGAATGTGTACCCCCTAGTGGTCACTCTGGGACCAGCCTGTAGATCTATTCTTACCTAAGGCCTTTACATCTTTGATATGCTAATTAGTATCACATCCATAAATGGGCAGATCCAGGGTGAGTAAAAGTTCAAAACAACTTTATGGAGTTGCTTTCCTGATCTCCCTTCCCAGTTATATCCTAAGTACTTTCTACTTCCCTGGGGGCTGTTTTGTTGTTGTTGTTCTTCAAAAAAAAAATTGTTTCTTTCTGCAGTTTTACCACATTCTCCCACCATTTAGCGCTGGTGATAAAGATGCCACCAAGGCTACATGGTGGGAAGACAGGGACATAGGGAAAAAAATTCTACAGGGTTTTGTCCTGCCCTTTTGGCATTGCTGCTTCTCTGAAAGGTAGGTTCACCTCCCTCAGAGTTTTGACTCCTGCAGTCTCTCATGTCTGTCTTCTTTTATCTTAGCTGCCATGGGACTGTTCAGGGTTTGAGGCATAGAAAAATGAGGAAGAGGAGAGGAGGAAACAGAATAACCTGAAGATTTCTCCTACTCTTTTTCTCTCTGCACTGTAAGAGTTCAGAAAATTTCTCCTGGACCTCACTCACACCACATAGTGCTCAGTTCTGGGTTTCTGGCTTCAGAGATAGTAGAGGAAAATAAATGTTAAACTCACCGTTGGTATTCTTCCCTCATCTATCTAATAGTGTTTACTTTTCAGAGTTTTCAAATAAGTCTCTATTCAGGTTTTATAGTTGAATTAGCATGAGATAAAGAGAGTCTGGTCTTATTTCATCTTACTGGAATCAGGATCCCTAATTGATTTTTAAATTGGTGATATAATTGTCAGGCCATTTATTTCAGTATTTCATTAAGTAACTTCTAAACTGTGAAAAAAGTGAATATAAAATAAATATCCAGTATTGTTGTGTTTGTTATTTGTATCTTTGACATGAGATAAAGTTTGTGGAATATTTAACGAGAACATCATAAGAAGTTGACAATAAATTAGACAGTAATTCATTAATTTATTCACTCCACAGAAATTTAACAAGTACTGACTCTTGGCCTGGGATTGCATATGATAATGAACAAGATAGGCAGAGCTCCTTCTCAGGACGGGGTAGTAGATTTGAGACAGTCATTTATAGTACATTGGTTTTCTGTTCTTGCGATAGTTTGCTGAGAATGATGGTTTCCAGCTGCATCCATGTCCCTACAAAGGACACGGACTCATCCTTTTTTATGGCTGCATAGTATTCCATGGTGTATATGTGCCACATTTTCTTAATCCAGTCTGTCACAGATGGACATTTGGGTTGATTCCAAGTCTTTGCTATTGTAAATAGTGCCACAACAAACATACGTGTGCATGTGTCTTTATAGCAGCATGATTTAAAATCCTTTGGGTATATCCCTAGTAAATAGAATGGCTGGGTCAAATGGTATTTCTGGTTCTAGATCCTTGAGGAGTTGCCACACTGTTTTCCACAATGGATGAACTAGTTTACAGTCCCACCAACAGTGTAAATAAAGTGCACAATAAATGTAATGCATTTGAATCATCACAGAACCATCCCCCCAGCCCTCCAATCCATGGAAAAATTGTCTTCCGTGAAACCAGTTCCTGGTGCCAAAAAGTTTGGGAACCACTGATTTAGAGTATATGGGAGGATGTTCGTGGGTCACCCACAAATACTGTGTCTTTTTATATAAGGAACTTGAGCATCAGTGTATTTTGTCATCTGCAGGGGGAGGGAAGGTATTCTGAAACCAGTCCCTCGAGGATGCCCAGGGAGAACTGTACCGAAGTACTATTCTGTAAACTTGGCCTGGATTAACTCATGTAGTTATTCCTATATAGCAGGGTTTTTTTTGTTTTGTTTTTTTAATTTAAGTTCTAGGGTACATGTGCACAACGTGCAGCTTTGTTACATATGTATACATGTGCCATGTTGGTGTGCTGCACCCATTAATTCATCATTTACATTAGGTATATCTCCTAACGCTATCCCTTCCCCCACCCCCTCCCCACAATAGGCCCCGATGTGTGATGTTCCCCTTCCTGTGTCCAAGAGATCTCATTGTTCAGATCCCCCCTATAAGTGAGAACATGGGGTGTTTGGTTTTCTGTTCTTGCGATAGTTTGCTGAGAATGATGGTTTCCAGCTGCACCCATGTCCCTACAAAGGACACGAACTCATCCTTTTTTTTTTTTTTTTTTTTTTTTTTTTTTTGAGACGGAGTCTTGCTCTGTTGCCCAGGCTGGAGTACAGTGGCCGGCTCTCAGCTCACTGCAAGCTCCGCCTCCCGGGTTTACGCCATTCTCCGGCCTCAGCCTCCGGAGTAGCTGGGACTACAGGCGCCCGCCACCTCGCCCGGCTCGTTTTTTGTATTTTTTTAGTAGAGACAGGGTTTCACCGTGTTAGCCAGGATGGTCTCGATCTCCTGACCTCGTGATCCGCCCATCTCGGCCTCCCAAAGTGCTGGGATTACAGGCTTGAGCCACCGCGCCCGGCCGAACTCATCCTTTTTTATGGCTGCATAGTATTCCATGGTATATATGTGCCACATTTTCTTAATCCAGTCTGTCACTGATGGACATTTGGGTTGATTCCAAGTCTTTGCTATTGTGAATAGTGCCGCAATAAACATACGTGTGCATGTGTCTTTATAGCAACATGATTTAAAATCCTTTGGGTATATCCCCAGTAATAGGATGGCTGGGTCAAATGGTATTTCTGGTTCTAGATCCTTGAGGAGTCGCCACACTGTTTTCCACAATGGATGAACTAGTTTACAGTCCCACCAACAGTGTAAAAGTGTTCCTATTACTCCACATCCTCTCCAGCACCTGTTGTTTCCTGACTTTTTAATGATTGCCATTCTAACTGGTGTGAGATGGTATCTCATTGTGGTTTTGATTTGCATTTCTCTGAGGGCGAGTGATGATGAGCATTTTTTCATGTGTCTGTTGGCTGCATAAATGTCTTCTTTTGAGAAGTGTCTGTTCATATCCTTTGCCCACTTTTTGATAGAGTTGTTTGTTTTTTTTCTTGTAAATTTGTTTGAGTTCTCTGTAGGTTCTGGATATTAGCCCTTTGTCAGATGAGTAGATTGCAAAAATTTTCTCCCATTCTGTAGGTTGCCTGTTCACTCTGATGGTAGTTTCTTTTGCTGTGCAGAAGCTCTTTAGTTTAATTGGATCCCATTTGTCAATTCTGGCTTTTGTTGCCATTGCGTTTGGCGTTTTAGACATGAAGTCCTTGCCCATGCCTATGTCGTGAATGGTATTACCTAGGTTTTCTTCTAGGGTTTTTATGATTTTAGGTCTAACATTTAAGTCTCTAATCCATCTTGAATTAATTTTCCTATAAGGCATAAGGGAAGGATCCAGTTTTAGCTTTCTACTTACGACTAGCCAGTTTTCCCAGCACCATTTATTAAAGAGGGAATCCTTTCCCCGTTTCTTGTTTTTGTCAGATACGTCAAAGATCAGATGGCTGTAGATGTGTGGTATTATTTCTGAGGGCTCTGTTCTGTTCCATTGGTCTATATCTCTGTTTTGGTACCAGTACCATGCTGTTTTGGTTACTGTAGCCTTGTAGTATAGTTTGAAGTCAGGTAGCATAATGCCTCCAGCTTTGTACTTTTGACTTAGGGTTGTCTTGGGAATGTGGGCTTTTTTGGTTCCATATGAACTTTAAAGCACTTTTTTCCAATTCTGTGAAGAAAGTGGTTGGTAGCTTAATGGGGATGACATTGAATCTATAAATTACCTTGGGCAGTATGGCCATTTTCACAATATTGATTCTTCCTATCCATGAGCATGGTATGTTGTTCCATTTGTTTGTGTCCTCTTTTATTTCACTAAGCAGTGGTTTGTAGTTCTCCTTGAAGAGGTCCTTCACATCCCTGGTAAGTTGGATTCCTAGGTATTTTATTATCTTTGAAGCAGTTGTGAATGGGAGTTCATTCATGATTTGGCTCTCTGTCTGTTATTGGTATATAAGAATGCTTGTGATTTTTGCACATTGATTTTGTATCCTGAGACTTTGCTGAAGTTGCTTATCAGCTTAAGAAGATTTTGGGCTGAGACGATGGGGTTTTCTAAATATACAGTTATGTCATCTGCAAACAGGGACAATTTGACTTCTTCTTTTCCTAACTGAATACCCTTTATTTCTTTTTCTTGGCTGATTGCCCTGGCCAGAACTTCCTACACTATGTTAAATAGGAGTGATGAGAGAGGGCATCCCTGTCTTGTGCCAGTTGTCAAAGGGAATGCTTCCAGTTTTTGCCCATTCAGTATGATATTAGCTGTGGGTTTGTCATAAATAGCTCTTATTATTTTGAGGTACGTTCCATCAATACCAAATTTATTGAGAGTTTTTAGCATGAAGGGCTGTCGATTTGTCAAAGGCCTTTTCTGCATCTATTGGGATAATCATGTGGTTTTTGTCTTTGGTTCTGTTTATATGCTGGATTACATTTATTGATTTGCATATGTTGAACCAGCCTTGCATCCCAGGGATGAAGCCCACTTGATCATGGTGGATAAGCTTTTTGTTATGCTGCTGGATTCAGTTTGCCAGTATTTAATTGAGGATTTTTGCATCGATGTTCATCAGGAATATTTGTCTAAAATTCTCTTTTTATGTTGCGTCTCTGCCAGGCTTTGGTATCAGGATGATGTTGGCCTCATAAAATGAGTTAGGGAGGCTTCCTTCTTTTTCTATTGATTGGAATAGTTTCAGAAGGAATGGTACCAGCTCCTCTTTGTACCTCTGATAGATTTCAACTGTTAATCTGTCTGGTCCTGGAATTTTTTTGGTTAATAGGCTATTAATTATTGCCTCAATTTCAGAGCCTGCTATTGATCTATTCAGGGATTCAACTTCTTCCTGGTTTAGTCTTGGAAGAGTGTATGTGTCCAGGAATTTATTCATTTCTTCTAGGATTTCTAGTTTATTTGTGTAGAGGTGTTTATAGTATTCTCTGATGGTAGTTTGTATTTCTGTGGGGTCCGTGGTGATACCACCTTTATCATTTTTTATTGCGTCTATTTGATTCTTCTCTCTTTTCTTCTTTATTAGTGTTGCTAGCAGTCTATCAATTTTGTTGATCTTTTCAAAAAACCAGCTCCTGGATTCATTGAGTTTTTGAAGGGTTTTTTTGTGTCTTTATCTCCTCCAGTTCTGCTCTTGGTTATTTCTTGCCTTCTGCTAGCTTTTGAATGTATTTGTTCTTGCTTCTAAATAATTCTTTTAATGGTGATGTTAGGGTGTCAATTTTAGATCTTTCCTGCTTTCTCTTATGGGCATTTAGTGCTATAAATTTCCCTCTACACACTGCTTTAAATGTGTCCCAGAGATTCTGGTATGTTGTATCTTTGTTCTGATTGGTTTCAAAGAACATCTTTATTTCTGCCTTCATTTCGTTATGTACCCAGTAGTCATTCAGGAGCAGGTTCAGTTTCCATGTAGTTGAGTTTTTTTGATTGGGTTCCTTAGTCCTGAGTTCTAGTTTGATTGCACTGTGGTCTGAGAGACAGTTTGTTATAATTTCTGTTCTTTTACATTTGCTGAGGAGTGCTTTGCTTCCAACTATGTGGTCAGTTTTAGACTAAGTGCGATGTGGTGCTGAGAAGAATGTATATTCTGTTGATTTGGGGTGGAGAGTTCTGTAGATGTCTGTCAGGTCCGCTTGGTGTAGAGTTGAGTTCAATTCCTGCATCTCCTTGTTAATTCTCTGTCTCATTGATCTGTCTAATGTTGAGAGTGGGGTGTTGAAGTCTCCCATTATTATTGTATGGTAGTGTAAGTCTCTTTGTACGTCTGTAAGGACTTGCTTTATGAATCTGGGTGCTCCTGTATTGGGTGCATATATATTTAGGATAGTTAGCTCTTCTTGTTGAATTGATCCCTTTACCATTATGTAATGGCCTTCTTTGTCTCTTTTGATCTTTGTTGGTTTAAAGTCTGTTTTATCAGAGATTAGGATTGCAACCCCTGCCTTTTTTTGTTTCCATTTTTTTGGTAGATCTTCCTCCATCCCTTTATTTTGAGCCTGTGTCTGTCTCTGCATGTGAGATGGGTCTCCTGAATACAGCAAACTGATGGGTCTAGACTCTTTATCCAATTTGCCAGTCTGTGTCTTTTAATTGGAGCATTTAGTCCATTTACATTTAAGGTTAATATTGTTATGTGTGAATTTGATCCTTTCATTATGATATTAGCTGATTATTTTGCTCGTTAGTTGATGCAGTTTCTTCCTAGCTTTGATGGTCTTTACATTTTGGCATGTTTTTGCAATGACTGGTACCAGTTGTTCCTTTTCATGTTTAGTGCTTCCTTCAGGATCTCTTGTAGGGCAGGCCTGGTGGTGACAAAATCTCTCAGCATTTGCTTCTCTATAAAGGATTTTATTTCTTCTTCACTAGTGAAACTTAGTTTGGCTGGATATGAAATTCTGGGTAGAAAAATCTTTAAGAATGTTGAATATTGGCCCCCACTTTCCTGGCTTGTAGAGTTTGTGCCGAGAGATCTGCTCTTAGTCTGATGGGCTTCCCCTTGCGGGTAACCCGATGTTTCTCTCTAGCTGCCCTTAATTAACATTTTTTCCTTCATTTCAGCTTTGGTGAGTCTGACAATTATATGTCTTGGAGTTGCACTTCTTGAGGAGTATCTTTGTGGCATTCTCTGTATTTCCTGAATTGGAATATTGACGTGCCTTGTTAGGTTGGGGAGGTGCTCCTGGATAATACCCTGCAGAGTGGTTTCCAACTTGGTTCCATTCTCCCTGTCACTTTCAGGCACACCAATCAGACGTAGATTTGGTCTTTTGACATAATCCCATATTTCTTGGAGGCTTTTTTCATTTCTTTTTACTCTTTTTTCTCTACACTTCTCGCTTCATTTCATTCATTTGATCTTCAATCACTGATACTCTTTCTTCCAGTTGATCGAGTTGGTTACTGAAGCTTGTGCATTTGTCACATAGTTCTCGTGTCATGGTTTTCATCTCTACCAGTTTGTTTATGGACTTCTCTGCATTGGTTATTCTGGTTATCCATTCTTCCATTCTTTTTTTCAAGATTTTTAGTTTCTTTGCACTGAGTACGTAGTTCCTCGTTTAGCTGTGAGAAGTTTGATCGACTGAAGCCTTCTTCTCTCAACTTGTCAAAGTGTTTCTCTGTCCAGCTGGATTCCCTTGCTAGCAATGAGCTGCATTCCTTTGGAGGGGGAGATGCACTCTGCTTTTTTAAATATCAAGCTTTTCTGCACTGCTTTTCCCCCATCTTTGTGGTTTTATGTACCTTGGTCTTTGATGATGGTGATATACTGATGGGGTTTTGGTGTGGGTGTCCTTTCTGTTTGTTAGTTTTCCTTGTAACAGTTAGGACCCTCAGCTGCAGGTCTGTTGGGGTTTGCTTGAGGTCCACTCCAGATGCTGTTTGCCAGGGTATCAGCAGTGAAGCTTGCACAAGATAGAATATTGCTGAACAGCAAGTGTTGCTGTCAGATTCTTGCTCTGGAAGCTTTGTCTCAGAGGTGTAGTCAGCTGTGGGAGGTGTGAGGTGTTAGTCTGCACCTAGTGGGGGATGTCTCCCAGGTAGGCTACTCAGGGGTCAGGGACCCATTTGAGCAGGCAGTCTGTCCGTTTTCAGATCTCAACCTCCATGCTCGGAGAACCACTGCTCTCTTCAAAGTATTAGACAGGGATATTTACATCTGCAGAGGTTTCTGCTGCTTTTTGTTTAGCTATGCCCTGTGCCCAGAGGTGGAGTCTAGAGAGGCGGGCAAGTCTCCTTGAGCTACGGTGGGCTCCACCCAGTTCGAGCTTCCAGGCAACTTTGTTTACCTACTTAAGCCTCAGCATTGGTGGGCGCCCTTCCCCGAGCTGCAAGATCTAACTCCCTGCAGTTAGATCTCAGACTGCTGTGCTAGCAATGAGGGAGGCTCCATGAGCATGGGACCCTCCGAGCCAGGCACGGGATATAATCTCCTGGTGTGCCTTTTGCTAAGACCCTTGGTAAAGCGCAGTATTAGGGTGGGAGTGACCCAGTTTTCCAGGTGTTGTGTGTCACGCTTTCCCTTGGCTAGGAAAAGGAATTCCCTTCCCCCTTTGCTTCCCGGGTGAGGTGATGCCTTGCCCTGCTTGGGCTCTGGCTCATTGGGCTGCACCCACTGTCCTGCACCCAGTGTCCAACATTCCCCAGTGAGATGAACCCGGTACATCAGTTGGAAATGCTGGGAGCTGGAGGCTGGAGCTGTTCCTATTTGGACATCTTGGGCGCCCCACCCCACCCCCACCAGGTTTTTTTAAAATCACTTTACTGATCAGGAAACTGATGCAAGAGGAATTATGAAAACTTGCCTAAACTTACACAAAAATAAGTGCCAGGTCAGGGCTGGGATTCTGAAAAAGGTAAACTGACTCCAGATTCTATGCTTTTAACTTTCACACAGTATTCTGAGATAAATCCAGAGAAGTGGTGCAAACTTGAAACAGGTCTAAAAAGTTAAGCACAGAATAGATTGAGACCTTTGAAATGCTGAAGGAAAAATATAGATAGTAACTTCTGTAGCTATATAGCATCAAGAAAAATCAATACATCACTTTTATAGAAATAATAGTACAAGTTTAAAATATAAAGATAATATAATTACTTATGGTACATTGGTATCCTAAGTTTAAAATATAATGAAAATTAAAGAATTACTTGACTTTTTAAAAGCTTTTTTCTTTTGCACTCCTGTGAGGACAGTCATTATTATTTAAAAAAATAAGATAATCATGTTTAATAGTTGAGCATGTATGCACTTAGGTGCTTTAAATGAGTTAAAAAATACTATCAACCTGAACTACTATATATTTAGATAGTGAAAAAATAGAAAAATGAAAAATAACATGTGATGTCAGAACCACTGTTAATCTTTTAGAAATCTGTTGGTTATCCTTGGGAATAAAAGAACAGAGGGGTGAACCTTGATTGACCACCTCCCATTCTTTCTGATGTGAGAGGGTATGTCAAGTCAAGAAAGAACAGGTACTGACAATTTGCACAGAAAAGCGAACAGTTATCCACTGCTGATGGTAGTGTAAATTAATTTGCCCAGTTTGGAAAGCAGTGTGGCAATTTTTGAAAGAAAACAGAATTACCATTTGACCCAGCAATCCCATTATTGGATATATAACCAAAGGAATATAAATTCTTCTGCCATAAACACACATGTATATGTATGTTCATTTCAGTACTTTTCACAATAACAAAGGCATGGAATCAACCTAAATGCCCATCAGTGGTAGACTGGATAAAGGAATGAGAGCATGTCTTTTGCAGCAGCCATTAGAGTCAGAGGGTATTATCTTAAGTGAACTAATGCAGGAACAGAAAACCATATGCCATATGTTCTCACTTGTAAGTGGAAAACATGGAGCACACATGGATACAAAGACGGGAGCAACAGACAGTGGGGCTACTTGAGGGTAGAGGGTGGGAGGAGGGAGTGGAAAGAAAATGTACCTGTTGGGTACTCTGCGTATTACCTGGGTGACAAACTAATCAGTACACCAAACTCCCATGACACACAATTTACCTATATGACAAACCTGCACATGTACTCCTGAAACAGAAAAGAAAGGAATGACTGAATGTACACTGAATGATGGAAAAGCTGTATAATTTATTATCTACATACAGTCATCTATTTAGAATGAAATATATATCTAGATAATTAACTTCAGCTGGTACATACTAGTTCTTCATTTCAATCTTTCTCATTCAGGAATTGATTAAATAGAGACTCCATTTCCACCTGTGGTGGAGTAGCTTCTATGAAAACTAGCTAGAATAGATAAAACAATTGTTTGAAGGAATTGGAGAACAACCATTTTAAGCAGTACTTAAGGGATAATGGTTCTTGAGAGAACAGAATAGAAGCACTGGAAGTTAACTCCACGTTTACCCTATCTTTTTCCCAGAAAGCATTTTTCAGTTCCTAGTATGGAAGACTGGAGTCCACGTGGAAAATGACAATCTTTCTGTCATTAGCCAAGTTTAGCCAACTCTTAAGATGCATATCTATATGTACAAGTTGAAATTCCAGTAAGTTCATCAATAAACAGAATTTGAGTGTCTGAACAAGTTAGCAGAGATTTCAGCAGCTGCATGCAACTGAGAAAAAAGGCTGAATTTTAAGCCCTGCCAAGGCAGAAGGGCCTTGGTAAACTTAGTTGGAACACTAGAAGGACTACACTTTAGGAGTGAAGGCAAAATACTGAAATAAAAAAGAAAAACTATAATTTTAGATACTTACTAGTTACTCATTGCATTAAGACATGTCAAATGAAACACTAGACTCAGAAAAACAGAGTAAATGAACAGACAGTTCATTAGAAAACAGCCACATTGAAATGCCCACAGAAAAATGAAAGGTAAAACCAAAGGAACCTAACATACTTATGGCACATGGTAAAAATGACTGACATTTGTGCAATATTCCCAAAAGGAGTATGGATAGACAGAATGATATAGAAACAATATTTGAAAAAATACTGATTGAGAATTTTGTAAAATTGAAGACATCAAAGCAAAAATTTAGGAAGCAAGATAAATTTTATATGCACATGTGTTTGTATATGTATATATACACACACTTATGTGCAAACACACACAAAGCAAGACATACTATAATCAAGCTGCTGCAAAACAAAGAAAACATTTCATTAATCTTGCCACTGCTTCCAGTCTTTTTAGAGCAGAGATTTTAGCAAGTATAGTTTTCTTTCCTAAGTCCATTATTTCCCCCCATTAAAAAATAAAAAATTAAAAAACAAAACAAACAATAAAAAACTTAGCATCCCTGTTGATGGCTTTCAATATAGTTAGCTTCTCCACTTCCTTGGTCCTAATCCTCTCCTCAAATTCCACCTTTGTCTTTATAAGTACAGTGGCTTCATACAAGCTTTTAATTTTTCAAACTGTGTTCAAAAAGAAAAGTAATATGAAAGAAAAGATTTATTTATAATCTTTCAAGATGCCTATTATGCATTTCTACTCATCTTATTCACTCTCTGTAGTAAGTGTATAAGACTAAAGACTTGAATCTATAATTCCCTTAGTTAGTCCCCTCAGACTTCTAATGGGAAGAGGCTCCCTAGGACTTGTAAGGAAGGACAATGGGCTGTCCTTCCCCTGAATTTCTTTAATTTTTAAATTGCTAGTCACTAGCCCTTTATATATTTCCCTCGTACTTTTTCAGTTTCTAATCCAGGCTGCCAAGGAGTACTAGAGAGAGTATCATCCTTTCTATTTGTTCTATTGCAGACTCACTTTTTGAACAGAGAAAAAAAAAAGAAAAGAAAAGAAGGAAAATAAAGTGAAAATAGTGAAAAATTCTGGGATTGAGCCTGAAGAAGTAGAAAGTGTTTTATCAGTAACTTCTGTCTTCTTAGTAAGACAGAGGGCAAATTTATCTGATATAGGTATGTGTTATAAGCTTGGGGGGAATATGGAAATTTGGAATTGCTATCAGAATACATAGAGTAGTTGCTTTCAGAATAAACAGAATAGTTGCTACTCATGCCAGAAGATGTGTGAGCCAACTTCAGAGATAATCAGAAGAGTTGTCAATTATCAATCATATTCAAACCACAGTTAAATAGCATATATTTATAATAAATTATATCACTGATTCTCAGCAACATATAACAATGTATGTAGTGGGTGCTCAAAGGATTATTAAATAATTGCAATTATCAATAGTGTGTGTGGGACTGACTAAACAGACTAAAGAAGAGAATACTTGCACATATCAGGAAAAGATCTAATAGTCATAATGAATAGTGTTTTACAAATTGCCAATAAAAGTTTAAAAAATATAAATAAGAGTACACAAATGAAAACTATTCATAAATATATGAATCTATTTGAGGAATTTGGAGTTAACTCAGAGGAAAACTACAAAAATATACAAAGATTTAGAAAATCAAATTTATGAGAAAGATTAAAGGAACTGGGAATTTTTAAGTTACTAAAGGTAAAACTGAGTAATGATCTAACCAACTAGTATAAGAGTTGGTATATATGGAGAGGAGTGTGGGCATCTGTTTGGTATATACATGCAAGACAGAGCAAAATAACATCAATATAAATTGCAAAATGAAGGATTTTAAAAATTATATCCTAATGGAAAAAAGTATATCGCATGAGAAATTAGAATAGATTACTAGAAAATTATAAAGAAGATAATCTCTCTTCTAAGTTACTGAAAACTAGAATTGATTTTTTAAAATTTTATTTTGTGCCTACTTTATTCTAAATACTAGGCCACGTTTTGGAATACAGAAATGATTAGCTGACACTATTCCTGACTTTTCAATATTCTGTAGGAAAAGAGCTGTATGAGCAGTGAGTTTGAAAGCGGGACTTTTCATAATGATAAAAGGATCAATCCATTAGGGATACATGACAATTACAAACATACATGTACCCAAAAACAGAGTTTCAAAATATATTAAGCAAAACCTGGCAGAATTACAGGGACAAACAGACAATTGAACAATAATAGTTGGGGGCTTCAGTACCCCACTTTCAATAATGGATAGAACAACTGTGCAGAAGAACAAGACATTATAGTCCAGAGTTATACAGTACAACCATAGAAATAGGTACACAATAAAGGTAGGATATACGAGTTTATTTCTAAGCATTCATGGGTGAAGGATTCATTAAGGAAATAGAAGATGAACGTCTGAAACAACTCCTCAAGGTAATTGACTAGTCATCTAGATTTTAAAAGATATATAATATACAAGTGTATAATATACAAGTGTATATATAATATATACAAGTATATATATAATATACTATATATATATAAGTATATATATAATATACTATATACTTATATATATATAATATACTTATAATATATAGTATATATAATATACTATATAATATTATATTATATAATAAATTTATTATATAATATAATAAAAATTATATAAATTATTATATAATAAATATATATAATATACTTATAATATATAGTATATATAATATACTATATA